>NC_136589.1:3605585-3975585 GCF_910589615.1 Taurulus bubalis | reverse complement strand
CTCCGCTGCTCCCCGTCCCGGTTCAGCCTCTTCAGCGTGTTCTCCCAGTCCATCAGCTCGGCGTCGCTGACGTCCAGGTTCTGCAAGGCGGAGCAGAAGTCTCCGTCCTGCGCCATCTTCTCCAGGTTGTCGATCACCGCCATCACCGACTGCTTGGCCTCCTCTTTCACGACGACCGCGTCGCCCGCCGCGTCTCCGCCGTCCAGCCAGGGGTCGCCGGACACGCTGAGCAGCGTCTGGCTGTCCATGAACACCTGGTCCATGGGCAGCGGGACGTCCGGCGTCTGCATGTAGGCCGTCTGGTCCTGACTCAGGAAGGAGTCCAGCAGGGAGCCGGGCGTCACGTCCTTCTTCATGTCCTCCACGTCGGTGAACATCTTGTTGAACTGGAACTGCTCCACGTCCACCGCGGGGCCGGTGTTGTAGAGGACGCCCTCGCCCGTGGTGAAGCTGAAGGGCAGCTGCAGCTGCCTCTGGCGCTGGTACTCCTCGCCCTCGGCGTTTCTGAAACACACCAAACGGCAAACACGTCACGTTCCCGCTTCGTCTTATTTAGAAACCTGATCAATCTAAATCAGTCGAGCCGCTCACAGCCATGTTTTCAGGGTTCAGACACATTCTGACCAATGGGTTCATGACTTTAAACCAAATTTTCACGAGTTTCCATGACTTTAAACCACATTTTCGTGACTTTTGACCACATTTTCGTGACTTTTGACCAAATTTCCACGAGTTTCCATGACTTTAAACCAAATGTTCGTGACTTTTGACCAAACAGTAAAAAGTGAGTAAATGTAGTATTTAAACTAACAATGATAATACAAAGCATACAGTAAACCTTAAATGACACAAATGAATGAGACAATAGTTTGATTAAAAGAATAAACATTTATATAGATGTCTGTATGTATGCCTGCTTATATTTTGAGCGTCTTTCTTTTAAAAGCATATTCATTATTTCAAACTCAGCGTAAATGAACGTCATGAACACATGAATATAACACATTTACATGACTTTTACAAAACTTTTGGGATTTAATTTTTTTAAAGGACTTTTCCAGGCCTGGAAATAACCATTTTAAAATGACTTTTCCAGGTTTTCCATGAGCGTAAGAACCCTGAAGGAGTGAACACTCACACTAGCGCTCTCTGATACGCGATGATGAACTCGGGTCTTCCTCCTTTGTAGATCAGCTTGGCGTTGGACTTCACCCACACCCAGCCGGCCGACTTGGTCAGCAGCCTGAACACAGTCAGGCCGGTCTCTCCCGTTTTAATCACTGTGACGGGAAGAAGAAACACATGAGATGCTTGTAAATAGAACGAAAACATCCTTATTCTTCATAACCGAACACAGAAAATAACAACAATAAACAACTTACAAATATTGAGAAATGAATTATTTTGTGAAATGAACGTATAGTTCTATTATCTTCTGTATTACAACATTATATTATTCTTAACCCGTTAATTCATTATTTCCGTGGACTTAAAATAAGGTTTGCCAACAGCATCAAGAGCCAGTTTAAATGAGTGGTGACATAGTTAGGCTCTATAAATACATTTAAAATTTTATTAGCCTCTAATTCAAACAGGATCGTATCAAAATAATCAGATTTTCTTACTCGCAACTCTGCAAAGTAACTAAATCTATTAAGTTACATGTATTTATTCACCCCTTTGTCCATAAAAAACGTCAAATAATATTCATATTTAATGTCGGAAAGGCCAACGTACTGTGCAGGTGGCTGTCGGCGCAGTACATCATGTCGGCTGCGTGGATGAACTGGTATCCGGAGCCCTTCATGCACAGCTCGATCTCTGAGTATCCCAGAATGATCTTCCCCCTGCAGGGAGACGCAAACAAAAGAAACAACATGAAGTTTGTTAAACTGGGATCATTTCAGTCAACGAGCAACAGGTGAACACACCGCAAGACGCAGCGACTAAAAATGATGTTAAACCATCCTACTTTTAGACCCTTTCCTCGAAAATGTCATCCCCAAACTAAAAAGGGTGCATCTCTGCAACCACTAGGGCTGTTTGAATAATGTTGGTGTTATAAAAAAAGGTACACACGTGAGATGTTGTTCAGATGTGTAAACATCAGTCTATATGTTACTAGTAAATAAAGAGTAAATGAAGATGACACACAGAAAAACATGAAAAGGTTTCAGGTCCGCCTGTAAATAAATCACTTTCAGGATGATTATTTTTTTGAAATGATGCAGCTGTAAGGTCCAACTCTAACCCAAATCATAGCTCAATATGTGAACATTCTCTAACCCAAATCATAGCTCAATATGTGAACATTCTCTAACCCAAATCAGAGCTCAATATGTGAACATTCTCTAACCCAAATCATAGCTCAATATGTGAACATTCTCTAACCCAAATCATAGCTCAATATGTGAACATTCTCTAACCCAAATCATAGCTCAATATGTGAACATTCTCTAACCCAAATCATAACACAATATGTGAACATTCTCTAACCCAAATCATAAAACATTATGTGAACATTCTCTAACCCAAATCATAACACAATATGTGAACATTCTCTAACCCAAATCATAACACAATATGTGAACATTCTCTAACCCAAATCATAACTCAATATGTGAACATTCTCTAACCCAAATCATAGCTCAATATGTGAACATTCTCTCACCCAAATCATAACACAATATGTGAACATTCTCTAACCCAAATCATAGCTCAATATGTGAACATTCTCTAACCCAAATCATAGCTCAATATGTGAACATTCTCTAACCCAAATCATAACTCAATATGTGAACATTCTCTCTGCAAAGGTTGACTTTGATAAAGTGAAGCAGAACAAAGTTACAGAGGGTTTAGAACAGAGAACATTCAGGAGCGGTCTCCAAAATTTGCATTGGGGCACATTTTAATTTTCTCATGTACCAAACCATATATTTCACTTGTATATTACTTTTGGTGTTCAATACATCCAAATACAGCAGTTTTGGGCTTTTTTTTCCATTCATAAAACAAGCTATGATTTACAGTTTTATATAACAATCGCTCAGTCTGCTCATCTTCTCAGATGGGTTCATAAAAGGTTGATCATATTTCTTCCCACCTGCTGTCGACGCCGAGCGGAGTGAAGTCCAGCTTGTGTTTGGTCTGGAAGAGCATCATCTTGGCTCTGATCTCCACGATGGTGGGAGGCTGGACGGGCACGGCGATGGAGAAGAGCGCCAGCTGAGGCTTGCTGCCGTTCCCGTTGGAGACCTTCTGGCCGTGGAGGTACTTCAGCCGCCCCTGGAACTTCAGCGCCTGGTTTCGGGGGGAAAGAGAGTGAAGTTGCACCAAAGATCGCTGTGTTTTTGGGCGCTTTTTATGGGAAATTGTTTTCTGATATGCTAAAAAACTAATGAAGCCAACAGCTACATTTAGCTCAGTGCCGCTAATCCAGATGCTACGCTGCTGGCTCGGGGACTCGCACTGCTCCAATGGAAAGAAACATTTCCTCAAACTTACAATCTGTCGATTTAAGATCTTATGCATAAAAAAAAAGTGCAACTTCTACAGCATTTGGCAACTGGATCATGTAGAAAAAATGGACACCACAGACATTTCAGGTGTATAGACATGACCCCTCATCTGTGTTCTTTGTGTGTATTTAAATATACACAATAATACATACTGTAATCGGTTTGGGTTACTTAAAATGCATCCAACTGCGTTTACATTTTCAATTTTTACTGTGTTGCATTTTGTAAAATTCCTGAAATGGCTCCCGATGTTCCAGAAGAACCGCGTGAAATGTTGTTGACGAGATGAGTTTGTTTCCAATCCTCCCAAAAGGCGGTGTAGTCGCGCCCCACCTCATTGTCCCGACGGCAGAGCCGGCGGCGTCGTACTCACCAGGAAGCCGGAGGAGTTGTCCAGGAGGCAGCGGAAGCGGCACACGAAGCTCCGCTCCAGGAAGGACGAGTTCTCCGGGGGAAGCTGCTCGGGGTTGTAGATCACCGTGCCGCCGTGGCCCTGCAGGGCTGAGGACAGACGGGGGCGGAGATTAAACCTCGTTCCCACCCCTAAAAAAAAAACATGGAGGAGGCCGAGCTCCTCTCATTGGTCTCCTTACCGTCTCCGGCCGCGGCAACAGCCGGCGGGTTGAGAGCAAAGTGGAGCTGCTGCCGGAACAAGGCCCGGTCGTCCGTGTGGATGAGCTCGAACACGCTCTGGTGGACCACGTCCGACTGTCGGCGGAGGAGAGAATGAGTCGGCTCATCTAGACACGTCACCAAATATATATACATATATATATATATATGTACACAAGTCTTATATAACTTCCTCTCACCTGATGGAAGCCCAGGTAGTCCTTGACTGTGGCGGAGACGTAAAACACAGATCCGTCTGACGTGACCACGATCACGAACCCGTTCAGCGCCTGCACGGAAAAGAGGTCTTCTTAAAGTACACGCATGTGTGGTATGTTACACACACACACACACACACACACACACACACACACACACACACACACACACACACACACACACACACTGCAACAGGTGCAAAATCCCTCATTGCACAAACAGATACTCACTTAAAAAGGGCGCAAACATATTTTCTTTTTTCATCTCACCTTTTTTTTGGGTAAATTTTGATGTGAATAGTTTGGTAATTTTTTGGGATAATCAGCACATTTTGATCCTTGGATACATGTGTTATCGTATGGTTTTCATAGAAATGGGTCGAGCAAGTTTACAGGAAACGGGGCCTCCTGGTGGCAAGGACAGAATGTGCATCCACTAACTTAAAGTCCCCACAGAAGAAAAAAATACAGATTTATATAAACTATGAAGCATTTTATGATTCAACTTTCTAAACGGTCAAAAAAATAAGCACGGATTAAATCTCACTCTTAACAATTTTGAAATCTAAATCTGAAGCCCTGCTGCCGGCTCACAATCCCCAAAAACAACAACAGCAACAGCTGCTGCTTCCTCCTTTGTGTTGCGCAATCACGGCCCGTTGCGGTCGTGCGGAAGAACAAAGGCGCCGACAGGTGAGCCGACAGGTGAGCCGACAGGTGAGCCGACAGGTGAGCCGACAGGTGAGCCGACAGGTGAGCCGACAGGTGAGCGACGCCGACGTGCAAACAAACAGAGTCGCACTGCGACACTCGTGCACCTGCAAGCCACGAGACGTTCACTTGTCAATCAGGAACGTGGGACTTTTTTTTATTTTTATGCAACGTGCAGCAGTAACATTCAATGCAACGGTTTAAAGGTGTATATAATACCCATTGTGTGTGTGTGTGTGTGTGTGTGTGTGTGTGTGTGTGTGTGCTCTTTGCCTGTTGTGATCTTTGTGCAAGTTTGTGTGTCGTGCTGCTCTCAGACTGAGACCGTTGTGGGTAAATGCACGTCATGTGACCTCCTGACCCCTCGTTTAAAACTCCTCTCTAGCTTTCTGCATTTATATTTCATATTATATATTTATATATAGTTATATTTTAACTAATACAGGAGGAAAAGTAACAAAAACCTAGGAGGAAATAAGACGGCGTGCACAAGGCGCGTTGGAGATAGAAACTGAACCGAAACTGAAACTTATTTTTTTTTAACACAATATTTCATCCTTCTTCTGTGTAATATTGTAGTTTTCTGCATGAAAGGATTGCAGCGAGCTTCACCCGGACAGACTCTTTTGCAATGGTCTCTCTGCGAAGAGAGAATCCGGTAGGAGCCGTTAAATGAAGCCGGCGTCTCACCTGCAGCAGCAGGTCGCCCTCGGAGAAGCCGGAGGTGTCGGCGCTGTTCCCGTTGAGCCCGTTCACCCCGGAGAGCATCAGACTGCTGCTGGAGGTCATCGTGGCTGCTGAGAGAGGGGAGACACGTGAGAAGGATGCAAATACATACATATACATACATACATATATATATATATATACATACATACATATATATATATATATATATATATATACATACATATATATGTATATATGTATATATATATATATATATATATATATATACATATATACATATATATATATATATATAAACAGATTTATGGCAATTCCACTCAAATAAATGATATGTTATGGCTTTATTTAAGTTAGGAATGTTCTGTTTGCTAGCTTGTAATAAGTGGCAGCGGCATGGGTTCAAAATGTCAGATATCAATATATATATACACACTTTATTAAAGTAATTTTTATATATGACCCCCCCCTAAACTGGTTTATCCACAAAGATAAAGTTTTGACTATACTGTGGTCGCAACGCGGCTAACGAGACAAACGTCGCTAACCGAGGCTACATGGAGTTACATTGTGATGCGTTCAGGCTCTATTCATTAAAAATGACTACGTTCTGATGCACTCATGATGTGTTCAAATGCAATCTTGGGAAAAATTCTTTTGGCGAGAAACTTGAAGAAAAAACATATTTTGTAAGGATATCTTTTGATATATTAAATAGATTTAAGAGAGAAAATGATGAACCCTTCAGCTTTTTTTAGTTTTTAAAGTATCGTTATCAATATCTTGTGGTGTAAACAACACAAAGAAAAGCATCACATGGAGGAAGCAGACACATTAAGGTGAGATAGTTCCATAATGTTGCTTTAAAACATCGCAGGTCACGATGTGTGTGACTGTGTGTGTGACGATGTGTGTGACGGTGTGTGTGACGGTGTGTGTGACGGTGTGTGACTGTATGTGACGGTGTGTGTGACTGTGTGTGTGACGGTGTGTGTGACGGTGTGTGTGACTGTGTGTGTGACTGTGTGTGTGACGGTGTGTGTGACGGTGTGTGTGACGATGTGTGACTGTGTGTGTGACTGTGTGTGTGACGGTGTGTGTGACGGTGTGTGTGACGGTGTGTGTGACTGTGTGTGTGTGACGGTGTGTGTGACGATGTGTGTGACTGTGTGTGTGACTGTGACTGTGTGTATGACGATGTGTGTGACGTGTGTGTGACTGTGTGTGTGACGATGTGTGTGACTGTGTGTGTGACGATGTGTGTGTGACTGTGTGTGTGACTGTGTGTGTGACGGTGTGTGTGACGGTGTGTGTGACGATGTGTGTGACGATGTGTGTGTGACGGTGTGTGTGACGATGTGTGTGTGACTGTGTGTGTGACGGTGTGTGTGACGGTGTGTGTGACAGTGTGTGTGTGACTGTGTGTGTGACGGTGTGTGTGACTGTGTGTGTGACGTGTGTGTGACTGTGTGTGTGACTGTGTGTGTGACGGTGTGTGTGACGGTGTGTGTGACTGTGTGTGACGGTGTGTGTGACGGTGTGTGTGACGATGTGTGTGACGATGTGTGTGACGGTGTGTGTGACTGTGTGTGTGACTGTGTGTGTGACTATGTGTGTGAGACTGTGTGTGTGACTGCGTGTGTGACTGTGTGTGTGACGGTGTGTGTGACGGTGTGTGTGACGGTGTGTGACGGTGTGTGTGACTGTGTGTGACTGTGTGTGTGACTGTGTGTGTGACTGTGTGTGTGACGATGTATGTGTGACTGTGTGTGTGACTGTGTGTGTGACGGTGTATGTGACTGTGTGTGTGACTGTGTGTGTGACTGTGTGTGTGACTGTGTGTGTGACGTGTGTGTGACGGTGTGTGTGACGGTGTTTGTGACGGTGTGTGTGGCGGTGTGTGTGACGGTGTGTGTGACTGTATGTGTGACTGTGTGTGTGACTGTGTGTGTGACAATGTGTGTGACAATGTGTGTGACAATGTGTGTGACAATGTGTGTGACAATGTGTGTGACGGTGTGTGTGACGGTGTGTGTGACGGTGTGTGTGACTGTGTGTGACGGTGTGTGTGACTGTGTGTGTGACTGTGTGTGTGACGATGTGTGTGACTGTGTGTGTGATTGTGTGACTGTGTGTATGACGATGTGTGTGACTGTGTGTGTGACGATGTGTGTGACTGTGTGTGACTGTGTGTGACGATGTGTGTGTGACTGTGTGTGTGACTGTGTGTGACGATGTGTGTGTGACTGTGTGTGTGACTGTGTGTATGACTGTGTGTGTGACTGTGTGTGTGACGATGTGTGTGACGATGTGTGTGACGATGTGTGTGACTGTGTGTGTGACTGTGTGTGTGACTGTGTGTGTGACTGTGTGTGTGATGATGTGTGTGACTGTGTGTGTGACTGTGTGTGTGACGATGTGTGTGACTGTGTGTGTGACGATGTGTGTTCAAAAAGCTCAGGAGTGAGGCTTTTGTTGTGTTGTTCTGAGGGACGTGGACTATTTTTTATTGTATTCATGCACTAGATTCTGCCTCCAAAATTTAGAATCAGAATCATTTATTGGCCAAGTACGTTGCACAAACAAGGACTTTTACGAGGTGCAAGGTGCATAACAATAAACAGACATAGAATACAACAATAAAATTAATAAAAAACTGATGTGATTCGGCGCCCTGGGAACAAACATATATGTCCCACGGCCTTCAAGAACCAATAAAAAAAATCAAAGCCACAAACATGATACATTCTCCTGAGTTATTTTGACTTTAATTAAAAGGGTAAACGTAATAAATATATGAATGTAAGATCACGAGCAGCAGGAAAGAAAAGCTCTCTGGCTGGAGTCCTGCCAGAAGACAGGTTTTCTCATTGCTGGAGAACTGATCTGGCAGCCTGCATATCCACACACACACACACACACACACACACACACACTCACACACACACACACACACACACACACACACACACCTGCCCTGGGGTGTGTAAGCGATAGCCGGTAAGAGCGCTTCTCTTATCTGGACCGCCACGACAGGAAAATCCCAGGATGTGGCCTCTCCCAGCCCGTCCGTCCAGTTCTGTCACGCAACCGCTCTGAGCGGAGGATAAGGGGTCCCTGAACGCCTCACACACGGACGCATAAACGCCCCGCCACCTTTCAGCGGCACACACACACACACACACACACACACACACACACACACACACACACACACACACACACACACACACACAGCGTTTTGTTTTGCACAAACACACTCGGACCTGCACAGCCCGACACAAAGCTTCAGCTCTGACACACACACACACACACACACACAGTGACACACAGTGACAAACACACACACACACACAGTGACAAACACACACACACACACACACACACAGTGACAAACACACAGAGACACACACACAGTCACACACACAGTGATACACACAGTCACACACACAGTCACACACACACAGTGACACACACACACACACACACACACACACACACACACAGTGCATACGACCACCGCCGGCATACGATGAGAGCTGTGCATGTGCAGAAATCATAGAAATAACATTCTCTCTCTCACACACACACACACACACACACACACACACACACACAGCATTTTGTTTTGCACAAACACACTCGGACCTGCCCAGCCCGACACAAAGCTGCAGCTCTGACACACACACACACACACAGTGACACACACACACACACGCACACACACACACACACACACACACACACACACACACACACACACACACACACACACACACACACACACACACACACACACACACTGCATACGACCACCGCCGGCACGCGATGAGAGCTGTGCATGTGCAGAAATCATAGAAATAACATTCTCTCACACACACACACACACACACACACACACACACACACACACACACACACACACACACACACACACACACACACACACAATTAGTGCTTCGGCCACTTCCAGGTCTGATTTGCTTCCTCCGCTCAGTGATTGCGTGACTGAGCCTCTTTAGCCTCTTTGGCCTCCATGTTTGTTTTTATTCCACTTCTTCTCCCCTAGTGGTTGTTCATGGAACTACATGTTTAAAGACACGCAGTTTATTACTTACATGCAACTTTAAGGATGTAAATTACAAAACGTCATGTCAAATATCTGTTCATGTTCGTGCCTTTCAGAACAGACATCTGAACATTAGAGGTTTAAAAAAGATCGTTTCATTTTGTTGACGTATCACAGAGGGAATTCGGGTCCTCCCTCATAAAACAGAAAATACTGTTAACAGTCGTAAAAAACTAATCCATGTTTTGCCATGTTTTTATTAATAAAATGTTGTATAAGCCATGACTCTTCACCAGTTCATCACACGAAGACAACTCTTGTTTGTATAACAAGTTTTCTGAAATGTTGTGTTTAAATATGAAAATGAGGCTTTATGCAATGGTGACTCTTAGTGAATTTAGGAGAAATCCTCAGACGCAAACAGACAAAGTAGTAAAATAAACACCTGAATGTGTATTTTAGATGTTTTTCTTACACTTTGTGTGAAAGAAAACACATCATGGAGGCAAAATAACCCAAAATCCCAGCTGACCAGTGCTTGAAAACTGTTTTTTTTTTGCCTGTCGTGTCTCAACTTAATGATGCTTAGCCAGAGCTTGACCAGAAAGTTGGAAAGACATCCCTGGAAGTTTGTGGGAGGCAGTGAAAAAAAAAAAAAGATTCCCACTGACATAAAACGCACACGCAGTGTTCACAGAGCAGGAAAAGACTGTTTACAGAACGTATTATATATTTCATGATTGAGATCGTTTAATGGTATTCATGTGCGCTGGAGCCAGATTATCATCATTTCTTCTTCTTCTTCTTCTTCTTCTTCTTCTTGCTCATTGGTGGTCTCGCTGTCGGCAGCTCTTCAACTGATTTACACTCCAGCGTTGAATTTCCTGCGTCTCTGCAGCACTAAATCAATAATAGTCGTGCGAATTAAAGGATTGGCAGATGAAAAACAATGTTTTTTTATATGCACGGATCATTTTAAAGTTATCTATCACGCAAAAATGACCAACATTCCCTTTGTTTTATAGAATAAAAAACTGATTTTAATCCTGCAAACACCCGTCGACAACATAGACAGCAGCGAGTCTCGCCTTTGATATCCGATAACTGACATTGCGAAATTCCCAATGTATGACTGCGGGCTGAAACATCCCCTACTCCGTATTAAACGCCGATGAAACGCTCTCACAGACGCCCTCAGAGCTTTTCCTTCCATGGCTTTTTCCAGACCGGTGTCACCTGACACCGAGAGAGGTCACTCCTCGGCATCAAGGCGGCCGCTTCCTGTTTGAGAGAGCGAGCCATTATAGGATTGGTTAAGTGCAGGGCTGCCTTTGATGCAGGCAAACATCCCTGTCACTCAAGGAGGGAGAAGAAGGAAAAAGGGGTCCGGCCTCCTTTCATCATGGGGTAATTAAGTGAAATCCCTAAAAAAAAAGAAGAAAAAAAGCCAATCTAACAAGTTCAAGCAGAGGGAAACAAGTCAGACGGTGAAGCCCGGAGCCATGAAAAGTGAGAGTAAAACACTCACTTGCTTAAGTCACACATGTTGGACGGCGATCAACCGTAAACAATGATAATACAACTAAAACGAGAACGACGACGTACTTTCCAGTTGAAAGTGTTCGCATGTGTTGTGAAGAGCGGAGAGAGAGAAGAGAAAAAAGAAAAAAGGGGAAATGACGTCACGGGTTGGACGCCTGCCAGGTTCGGAGAGAGTATAAAGCATGCCGGCGACGCATAGGGGAATATTATCTGGATTTGAAAACATTTAGTTCCAGCAGATCCTGTGCAGAGATCACTGTTCTCACGCGGATGTGCAGGAAGAGGGCGGCGCTCGCGGCGGCGAGCAGCCAATGGGCCGGGGGGGGTCCGCGGGTCCGCAGGTTTTTCCGACCTTCCCATTAGCTTTTTCCCTTTTGATTGATGTCCCTGTTTACAGCGGCGACGCGAGGGGAAGGAAGCGGCCTCGACTTCTCCGTGAGCAGACAGGAATGCCGTGGAGGCGTGTCGAGAGGACGCGAGCGCGAGAGCAGCTTTGGGATGGAAAACATAAGTTTTGGCACAGATATGTGGATTTATTTTGTTTAAAAAAAAATTTAAAAACAGGAAAATATAAAATGGTGCAATGTGTCAGGCTAGCATTTTAGTTTAAAACATTCAGACTTACTGTCTCTCATTATAATCAGAAGGTGAAGAGGTTAGCACCATGCTAACCAGCTAGCCGCGGCTAGTCTTGTAATACCGCTTGTGCCTCTAGAGGCGATAGAGAGTCACTGTGAGTCCAGTCTGTCCAACATGAGAGATGTATATATTATTCTCACAATAGATTCATGTTCATTTGGAGCGCGTGGACGCGGTAGTGGAGGTGAAATGCTGCCCCCTAATGGTTTGGAGTAGGTGGCCCTTTTTGGCGGAAAAAAGGGAACCCAAAAAGCTGCCTAGATGATAAAAACATCCGCTGATTAAACACTGTTCAGGACACAATGGGTTTAGCTGGTGGCGGTGTGGGGGGGCGCTTTATTTCGGGGCGGTCCGCCAAATATCACGTCGCTGAAATGATGCTTATCAGGTGGAGGAGGCGTTCACCAGGTAGAAATACCTCCAAGACGGCAGATAGCGAGCTAAAAGCTCATTTACACAAAATATGTCTACCAGGGTTCATACACATTCTGACCAATGGGTTTCATGACTTTTCCATGACTTTAAACCAAATTTCCATGAGCAAACATTTAGTGAAATCTGGGTGTAAACAGTAAAAAGTGAGTAAATGTAGTATTTAAACTAACAATGAGAATACAAAGCATACAGTAAACCTTAAATGACACAAATGAATGAGACAATAGTTTGATTAAAAGAATAAACATTTATATAGATGTCTGTATGTATGCCTGCTTATATTTTGAGCGTCTTTCTTTTAAAAGCATATTCATTATTTCAAACTCAGCGTAAATGAACGTCATGAACACATGAATATAACACATTTACATGACTTTTACTACACTTTTGGGATTTTTTTTATTTTTTTCAAGGACTTTTCCAGGCCTGGAAAAAAAATCCATGACTATTCCAGGTTTTCCATGACCGTATGAACCCTGTATATTACCAAATTCCTTTTTCCGAGGACCTTAAATAAATGAGATCTCCCACCCCCCCCAAAAAAAAAAAAACTTTTGAGTGAGTTAAAGACAGCTGATTTAGTTTGGGCCCCGTAAACAAACACCAGCATTTCTGGAAGACTCTAAATGTCACAGAAAGTCTTGGTGGGCGAAAACCAGGGGAAGAAAACAAGTTTTGGTACGAAGAGACGCAGCGCTGTGGTTTTTTTTAAAGCTGGAGAACAAACCTTCCAGAGAATGGAAATTTGGGGAGGAGGGGAAAATGAAAACATGATTAAATCTGTCTCCCGGCGGTTGCTTGCATTCTCACGATATACTGAAAGGCGAGTCGGGAACCAAGAGCCAGCAGGCGACGTCCTGCTCTCACGTGTTGTGATACAGAGTTGACGGGTGAATTAAAAGAGCATGGATCAATAGAAATAAATACAAAAAACACGTCTTTGGGATTCAAAACAAGACCGAGCTTCTGCAAACGCATCGCCGAGCCGTTTCTTCCTTCTCTTACACTGCCATGCGGATGGGGTTTTTGTGTGTTCAGATATCCCGAATACCAAATTACATCAAATTACAGCACGAGATACGGGGGTCACCACATCAACGCTGATTGCTAACAGGCCCTGGATGTTTTCAATGGGACTCGGAGAGCAAATCCAACATTTTTCGAGCCACAAGCCTTTCAAAAATATCCAGCGCTGCCTCGTAAAGTCACGCTATGAGGCCGAACGGTCCGGTTCGCTGGAAGAAAAAAAAGAAAAGACGGAGAAGAAGTCTGCCATTTAAGGCAGACGTAAATAGCTCGCTTCATTATCAGCTCTTTAAATCTCACTCGCATCCCCTGAAATTGCTTATGTTTGTTCTTTTCTCTCCAGCCTTTTTCTTTTTACCTAACGATTTATGAGATCATTATCTTAACTTCCAGGCATGTCCCCGCCTGAACACCCGGCCCAGGCCTGGGTTTGGACTAGGGTAACCCCGGAGAGGCAGCGGAAAGGGAGCGTTGCATTCTGGGTTCCTACTAGAACTCGTTCGTAGAGCGAAACAAGTCAGAAATGCCTTCGATTCGCAATATCGCCTACGCAACTTTATGCATGGATCCAATAAGACACTATTAAAACAACAACACGTGTCCCTCGCTGCCCGGTCCGTGCGTCCTGCCTGGTCGCTACTGAGCATGTGCAAACTAGTGCTAAACATGCTCGTGCACCCTATTGTCTCCCTGGTGATGTTTACAAATCGAGAGCTAGTCAACGTTAGCGGTTAGCAGCCGGTGGGCAGCACTGTCCCGCTAGCGCAGCTAACAGCTAACAGCTAACGCATGCAGGTTGAGTCACATGATGACGGGTTCAAGCTGAAAATAAGTCAATAATAACGCTGTTGTGTGTTTCAATGCAATCTTTGGGAGAGGGGGAAACTAAATGAACACAGATGTCCAAGACTCACATTCTGGGGCAGGAGATTTTATTTCTTTTTACTTTGAAGAGCAGCAACAGATCCGCGCACGTGTTTCTGCTACGACCGCATTCAGACTTTGGTTTGGTTCCTTTGTTGTTGTCTTTTTTTATACATATACATATATATACACACACACATACATATATATATATATATATATATATATATATATATGATCTTCAGTCTGACTTCTGGGTCTAGTTTCAGCATAAGTTCAGCTGCTACTCGTGCTTACGATAACAATTACAATGCACTCTATGATGGAACAAATGGTGAATCCACAGCATCATGGCTCATGCATGTATCTGGCCCTCTGCACCACCACCCATGCCACCATTCACCACCTCATTGCCCGTCCTGGTTGCACTCTAATTACCAAGAAGAAGACTAATATGCTTTTAGAGCGCTCACTAATCATTTCTGCGGCAGACTTCATATTTCTTCACCAACACAGGGATGCCTGTAGTCTGAAAACAAAACCAGGATTCTTCTTCTAAAAAAAAAAAAAAAAAACACACATTCAAGCTTATTTACACAAGATGAATATCACCAAAGGACCTCTGTGTTAATTAACATGCCGAGTCAACACAGCGCTGATCCGAGTGTCTGAGAAATGGACACCGCGGCCGGAATGAACTGTCGGTAACCGGATTCCCTGAAGGCGACGTCAGAGCTGTTTGAGGACGTGTGACATAAACGATGCTGCAACCCAATATCCCCTCTAATAATGAACGACACCTTTTCACACACACACACACACACAGACAGCTGGCGTGGCCGACACTGCATATCTGCAGGCTGTCTGTAAGAACGTGTTTGACGCCTGTGAAAGTGTGCGAGTGGCGGACCCCGCCATGCAGAGGCTCCAGTCTGAGTGGAGTTCAGCTCGCTGCAATTTACTGCTAAGCCATAGAATTATGCGCAATTACCAGGTAAGTTGTCCTTCTCTTGTTTTGTTTTTTTCCGAA
Organism: Taurulus bubalis; assembly: GCF_910589615.1. NCBI lineage: Eukaryota > Metazoa > Chordata > Actinopteri > Perciformes > Cottidae > Taurulus > Taurulus bubalis. The sequence goes on along the minus strand of NC_136589.1, from coordinate 3,960,231 downwards.
GCCTCTCCCCCTTTCCAGTGTCCACGGGGAATAAAGTCTCACAGCAAAAGGGGCGGGGCTTTTCCCTCTCTACGCTTACTAATCCTGTTTTACTGTGTACATTATATACTGCAACATTAATTATTATTGAAGTTTTGACCAATTTGTTGCTGCATTAAAAAGGGTCATTATTTTAGTAATTTACTGAATTTTTGTATTCCAGAAACTTTATATCTAATCACCGACGTGTGACATTTTGTTTTGCAAAGTTAGTAAGAAAATAAATATACATCTGTTATATCTACATGTTTAGTTACCATTGCCACAGAGGTTTAATCCAATATCCCTGAACGAACGCAAGCCATGCTGACTTTCACGCTCACACACGCACACACACACACACACAGATTTGACATAATTACATTATTTTTCTTTCTCTTCTTTCTTTCTTTTGTTGTCTATGTTATGCATATTTCAATTTATGTTTGCAATTTTGTAAAATGTTTAATATTATATAGGTGGAGGCTTCAAATAAGCCCAGTTGGCTTTTTGTCTCTTCCTGCACTGTGATATTCATTTTCTGTTATGATTCTTTGTTGTATTGTTTGAATTGTGCAAACAAAACAAAAATATATATATATAAAATGGAGGGTTCGGCTGACATATTTTAACCTTCACGTCGTAATGTAACTACAGGTGCGCTCCATTGATTTCCATCAACATGGTAAAACACTAAAGCAGCAGCAGCTGGCGCGTCCCGTCTTTTTAACGGCTGCTGCGGGTCAGGATTCAAGAACACCGGACCCGACATCCTCGTTGACGCCGAGGTCATTTTTATTAGACTTGAGGAACTGCACAGTCAGCAAGAACTGAAGCCGACGTGACAATGTTTATTATGCTTTCACACGGTGAATGTAAACATACCAAAGATGTTCTGTTAATGACACGCTTCACACTCGTCTCCTCTGTTGTCTCCTCAGTTCCTAGACGCTCGTGACACACTTCCTGTTCTTCCAGCTATTTATTCAACTGCCTCCTCTCAGAGAACAATGAAAGTCTGAAACACGACGTCAACCGGCCGACAAACTCACTATTTAATCTAATATCTCAGCTTAAAGATGACTTGTTTTGTATTATTCTATTCTTGAGAAGCGGTACCAGTGAGCGCAGGTCTACGGTGAAGAGCGGCAGTGTTTATGTGGGTGATGCGTTGCACATGGGCCGTTTGATGTGACATGTGATTCTGATCCACCGCCCCGTGGCTACAGGGCACAGACCGTCTTCTCAGCGTTGCCCGATCACTGCCAACGCCAAATGAGCTGAAGGAGAGGGAGCCGGGGAGACGAGCAGAGGCATAAACAAGCAAACTGCAGGAAGATGGACGTCTGCGATGCAGAAAGCTGCACAAATGAGAACTAAAAAAACAGCTGAATCTTTTTCGGGTGATTGCTGCCTTTGGAATACGGGAAGGGGAGTTTTCCATTGACCTTTGCCTGAAAATTAAGACAGTAGGAGAAAAATGGCGGCCGTGGTGGTTAAATGAGGAAGGCAGCCGTCAGCTCAGGACTGCAGAATGCCGAGAGGAACTGTCGAACTTTCTTTTTTTTAAACCACAACCGGCCCCGATCCATGAAAGCAGAAGAATGCATGCGTGCCCGATGTCTGCATGGGTTCATGAAAGCACTGGCATCAGTGAATGGATTGTGGTGTATTATTATTAGTCACATCTAAATCTCTCATCTCAATTTTCCCTTCTTTTTACAGCATATTAAAAAGATATGCACGAAGTGCACGAAGTGCACACGTTCTCACGCAAAGTTCCTCGTTCCATCAACACAAATGTACGTGTAAGAAATGGCATGTGCGTAGTTTTAGTGTTTACACATCAACAAAACATCTGGCCCCAGGTGTTTGATGGGAGTTGGACACGACTCCGCCGATACGCCACGTCTGTCCATTTATTAAAAATACAGTCGAGGAAAACCACGTTGAGCCTGCCTCGCATGCACGGAAAACTGGTGTTATTGATGGTTCATGACCGTTTATTCAAATGCTGTTTGTGTTATGTTTTACTGGGAGCTGCATGTTCGTTAAAAGGGAACCAACAGGAAAACAGATATGCAAAACGACTCAAAGCTGAGGGAGTTTGTTATAGGTTAGAAATGTCAAGTTGTAAATGCACTTAAGCAACGTTATGCGTCCGCATAACAGAGAAAAGTAGGCGAGAGGTTGTGAGAACAAGCGGCGCAGGAATGTCCCGACTCCTCCACACTGACTGCCGTCTGCAGCGGCAAACGCTTTTAAATGCACGTTTTAGGTTTGGAAACTTTCGCTGCGTCCGTCAGTTTCGCTGGTTTAACGTCGCGGGTGACAAAGGCGCGATGGAAAGACGACCGCTGAGACGTGCGAGCACAAAAATAAGAGCGAGTTTATGAAAAAAAGGAAAATGTGCGTCTCATCCTGATAATATCTTGGTGACGGTACTTGATACCTATAAATGGAGGTACTTCAGATAAAAAAAAGAAGAAAAATTCAATAATATAAGTGTAAATTGTATATATTCTATATTAAATCAGACTCTGATGGCACAGCGCTGTGTATTACGTTGTTTTTTTAAACCCAAAATGCTGCGCGCTGGTTAGCGGGTTCATCACTGCTCTACGGTTTCACTTGAAATAACCCAATAGCATCGAAACTCAATCCGCTTTGAGCCTGGATCTACACAAATAAAAAGGACCGTTTTGGTTGCAGCCAATCACTGCGAGCGTTCTTCGATTTAAAGCGCCGTGATTGGCCCGACACTGCATGGGGGGAAACACTGTGCATAGTTAGCTCGATGCTAAATCCCAGGTTCAGTCTAGGTTTGTTTTGTTTTTGCACACACACACACACACACACACACACACACACACACACACACACACACACACACACACACACACACACACACACACACACACACACACACACTGCAACCTGTCCAACTACAAGACAGCACAGGCACAGAACGGCAACCGAGACAAGACTCGGGTTGGGTACCGAAGACCGGTGCAAATATCACAAAGTGAGATTATTTGGAGTGTTTTGTACATTTGCCGTTTGCCGAATTCAAGAGCAGCTCCGTCTCTCCCAGTTGATATTAATGAAGACGAGGAGTCCAGTAAAGCAGCAGAGTTTGTAGAATCCAACAGTTTCTGAGTGGAGTTCTGAAGTTTGAAGCTGTGTACAGAGTGTGTGTGTGTGTTTTGTATTTATTCATATTTATTTAAATGTACTGTAAACTGTTGTTAACGGTTAAAATATTGTTCATAGTTTGAGGTTAAAAGGTTTGAAGCTATAGTTGGAAGTCAAGTGTTTTGTATATATATATATATAGTTAATATATTCTTCAATTTGAAGAAACAAATTTACCTTGACAATAAAATAAGGCTTTCGTACACCAGTATCGGGAAAAACCCAAACGATACCCATCCCTAGACAAGACACAGATATATTCTAACAACATCAGCGGCGCCCCAAGGCAACCGGGCGACTTACTCAGTAGCCTGTCTGCCAACACAAATATTATATGCCTGACTCACGTATAATTGACTCGTCATTCAGAGCCAGGGTGAAAAGCTTAATGAACGTACAGCGTGGACTCGGAGCTTAATGGCGAACAAAAGGTTTTTTTTGTTAATCGGCTCTGTTTGAAGTGTTGCTCACAGAGAAGGGTGGAGCGAGGTTACAAGTAGCGAGGATGTGCCGTTTCCTAAAAACCAGATTCCTGCATGCCGCGCATTCCTTGCCTCGGCCCGACGGCGTTCGCTCTGCAAATGGCTTTTCCAGTTTTCCGAAGGATCCTCACCTTTGAAGTAGCTCTTGACCCTCAGGTAACCCACGCTGAGGCGGAGCACCGACAGTTTGTCCAGACGGGAGCGGACCTCCCCGAAGAAGGGCAGCAGGTCGGTCAGCCGCTCCAGCTCGCCGTTCAGCCGATCCCGGTGGCGCTTCGAGGGGTTCGACTTGACGACTTCATTGACTTCGGAGGCCTTCTTCCTGCGGGGCGGCAGGGGAAAAACACAAAAGTTGGATATCAAAGTGTCACATGTGCCGAGTGAGAAAGCCCACGTATAATGCTATATACGAGAATGCTATATAGGAGAATGCTAAATAGGAGAATGCTATATATGAGAATGCTAAATACGAGGAAAGCTAAATACAAGAATGCTAAATACAAGGAATGCTAAATACGAGAATGCTAAACAGGAGGAATGCTATATACGAGAATGCTAAATAGGAGGAATGCTAAATACAAGGAAAGCTAAATACGAGAATGCTAAATACAAGAATGCCACATAGGAGGAATGCTAAATATGAGAATGCTATATACGAGAATGCTATATATGAGAATGCTAAATACGAGGAATGCTAAATATGAGAACGCTATATACGAGAAATGCTAAATACGAGGAAAGCTAAATACGAGAATGCTAAATATGAGAATGCTATATAGGAGGAATGCTATATAGGAGGAATGCTAAATACGAGAATGCTATATATGAGAATGCTATATATGAGAATGCTATATAGGAGGAATGCTAAATACGAGAATGCTATATATGAGATTGCTATATACGAGAAAGCTAAATACGAGAAAGAAGGCTAAATACGAGAAAGAAGGCTAAATACGAGAATGCTAAATACGAGAAAGCTAAATACGAGAAAGCTATATACGTGAATGCTAAATACGAGAATGCTAAATACGAGAATGCTAAACATGAGAATGCTAAATACGAGAATGCTAAATATGAGAATGCTATATAGGAGGAATGCTAAATACGAGAATGCTATATATGAGAATGCTGTATAGGAGGAATGCTAAATACGAGAATGCTATATACGAGAAAGCTATATACGAGAAAGCTAAATACGAGAATGCTATATACGAGAAAGCTAAATACGAGAAAGCTAAATACGAGAAAGCTAAATACGAGAATGCTATATACGAGAAAGCTAAATACGAGAAAGAAGGCTTAATACGTGAATGCTAAATACGAGAATGCTAAATACGTGAATGCTAAATACGAGAATGCTATATAGGAGGAATGCTAAATACGAGAATGCTATATATGAGAATGCTGTATAGGAGGAATGCTAAATACGAGAATGCTATATACGAGAAAGCTATATACGAGAAAGCTAAATACGAGAATGCTATATACGAGAAAGCTAAATACGAGAAAGCTAAATACGAGAAAGCTAAATACGAGAATGCTATATACGAGAAAGCTAAATACGAGAAAGAAGGCTTAATACGTGAATGCTAAATACGAGAATGCTAAATACGAGAATGCTAAATACAAGAATGCTCAATACGACCCAGCGAATATTTCGCATCTAAACCATTCATACCAACAAAGATGCGAAATTGTGACTGTTTGCAACACTTACAATACAAGGCAATACAATATTTGAATAGATATTAGTTCTGAAAAAATAAATAAAAATGTAAACAAAATATTTGCATTCCGTGATAAAGTACTAGCAAAATAAAACACTCCCCCAGTGAGTGGACACTGAGCAACAGAAAACTGTGCCGAACATCCCACAATTATCGAAATAATATAATAGTTACAAATGAAAAAATACCAGCCGGAGAAAAGATAACTTCTTTACAAACTTTGCCTTTTTAAGAACACATGTGCATCAGTGAGAAAGCCCACGATTCAGACAGGGAACCAGGACTGACTCAGTTCTGAGGCCTGGTGAGCCGGATCTGCCAGAGCAAGCCATCTGCCGTGACACATGTCCAATCAGACATGAGCTATGCTAACCTCTGAGTAATAAACACTTCAGGTGAGTCAACGGGACGTGATGAGCGTGAGGTAGAGGAATGCTGTCAACGCACCAGCAGAGCCTCAGTTGTAGAACGCTCAGCACGATCCTCAGTGTTCAAGATCCTCGTTCAGCTCGGGACTCAACAACAGTGTCGGGTTTCATCTGTTCAAGTGAGCTCGGCTCGAAAAATATAACCGCTCAACTTGAGGACTTTACACATCGCCGGAGGCCCGACAAATCAAATGTGATGACAAATCAAATATGATGACAGATCAAATATGATGACAATTTAAGTATGATGACAAATCAAATACGAGAATGCTAAATATGAGAACGCTAATGCTAAATACGAGAATGCTAAACGCGAGAATGCTACATACGAGAATGCTAATGCTATATACGAGAATGCGAGAATGCTAAACACGAGAATGCTATATACGAGAATGCTAATGCTAAATATGAGAATGCTAATGCTAAATACGAGAATGCTAAAAACGAGAATGCTATATACGAGAATGCTAATGCTAAATACGAGAATGCCAAAAACGAGAATGCTATATACGAGAATGCTATATACGAGAATGCTAATGCTAAATATGAGAATTCTAATGCTAAATACGAGAACGCTAATGCTAAATATGAGAATGCTAATGCTAAATACAAGAATGATAAATATGAGAATAATAAATACGAGATAACTAAATACAAGAATGATAAATACGCGAATGATAAATACGAGAGCGCTAATGATAAATATGAGAATGCTAATGCTAAATACGAGAGTGCTAATGATAAATACAAGAATGCTAAATACGAGAATGCTATATTCGAGAATAATAAATACGAGATTACTAAATACAAGAATGAACCAAACCATCCATACTAGCAGAGATGTGAAATTGCAACTGCTTGCAACACTTAAGGCAATAAAAGGTTAGAATAGATATCAGGCGTTTCCATTCCACACAGTTTGATTGACAGTTGGGCTTTAATCGGGAAGCAAAAGCTCAGAAAAATCTACCTTGTTCCGGAAAAAAAGTTATGTAAAAAAAAAAAAAAGAACATCCCACAATTATCGAAATAATATATAGTTACAAAAAAAAAAAATACCAGCCAGAAGAGAAAAGTGAACTTCTTTGTAAACTTTGGCTATTTAAGAACACACCATGTGCATCAGATCTGAGTGCTTAAACGTAACTTAAATCATCATATATATACATTTTCATAGATCCAGTTCTCCATCGTAAACGACACGGTGTGGGTTTTGGTTCTCAAGGACACAATCCTCTTCACTCAGAATAAATATAGAACGTTGCCACAAGTCGTCCATTGATGGCATATATCTTCTTTTTTAACCACGACAGCCGCTTCATTTGCTCCGCTTCACTGAGGACCACCCAGCGCCGGCGAGGAGATACACGCCATTACTCACAAAGCAGACACACATGCTGCACCGGGGAGGGAGTGTGAGCCAAAGAGTGCAACGGGGTACACCACACACCTGCTGAGGAGAACGCTCTTACGGACATGGGGGCTCATTCCTGCCAGGGAAAAGAATGGATGGAGGGTCTGATGAGTATCAGCTCACATTTAGGACGCATTAGTCAACCTTTGCATCGTTTAAAACTGTTTTTTATACGTTTATTTGGTGACTTAGTCCATTCGAAATGCTTCCATCCTCACATGGGTGGGAAAATTCAACGTCTCTGCAAAAAAAAGAAGTCGCCGTCTGCTCGCCTCTGCCAGACCGGCGGCTTTTATAGACGCCGGTCGCTCCTAGCAGAAGGCGCTAGGAGCCCGACGGGCTAACGAGGTTATTTACCAAACGAGACGTCAACGACGAGCGCGAGCCAATCCGTTGTTTACTTTAACCGCGTTTAATGAACGGATCCAAGCCCTCTGCCACAGAATGTGCCTTTTATGCACAATGGCTTCTCTGTGTGCACCGTGAAAGCCGTTAATATTAGGAATTATCACGGTTAATTGACTTAATTGGCCACTGTTGTTGTCATTTTATGGTCGGGCCTTAACTTTTTTTACGAGGCACCCGCTCACATCCGCAGTGTGAGGATGACCGTGGACTCTGCTTGTTTTTAATGACGCCGTTTAAACTGAAGACGGCTGCTGTCCAATCACATTCACGTACACGATGGAGACGGCCAATCACGGCAGCCCTCTCAGAGACGGCTCAGCTTTTGTCAAATCTGTCTGGTTGCCTTAAAAGGTCTGTTTACGCTGGCGCTGTGAAATTATTATTGATGATTTGGGGATTCATGCATCTGGGTGCCAACACTGGAGTGCATAGAAATACACAATATACAAAAAACATATCCCCATATTGCAGTTTGCCGTCCTTATTTATTTATCCTTGCATCCAAAAATGCCACAAACTGGTTTGGAACCTTGCCCTCCTTACTTGTGAGCCCTGGTGTAAACAGATCTACGAGTATCTGAGTACCCGTCTGTGTTCGTGTCTGTTTTGTGAGAATAACCACGAACTCTTAGGACCTGAAGCTCAGTCAAATGTCCTCGTTAGCTTCCCCTGTGACCATCTATCAATTGGAACCAATCAGTGGTCCGTATCGAACCGGCCCCATCAAATCAGATTTAAAACAGTTGGTTCCGGCTCTTAAACGCATCAACAACCTCTCCGGCTCCATTTTCTGCCGTCTCAGCGTGTGAACAACCGACGAGAATTCCTCCCCCTTAAATTTCTCTCTTTACCGAAACTTTGGTTAATGACAGGCTATAAAAGGTCCTCCTCTGCCACTGGATAGTCTGCGGGGAATGCAGCCTGAACTTGATTGCTGGCTTCAGACCTGAGCTCTACCTTTCTCAGAAACGGAGCGCTGCTGATCTCACTCTCAAGAAATGCCTTCGCGGAGACAAAAGCCAGCATTCAGAACCCAAATTTTTTTATTCCCTCCCTTTCCCTCCACCTTGATTTGCTATGGATCACGGGGTTGAGCAGCAGACATGAAGACGTTCATTGTGGGGCGGGGGGGAGCCGATGTTTTACCTCAACACTCAGTTGTCTGTGGTTTCCTTATCTCAAAGAGCGAGAGAGGAGAGGTCTGAACTCGGTCACCTCGGCCTCAGAGCCCACTCCCCCGCCGCCATGTCGCTGACACACATTTGTCTGTCTGCTCGGAGCAGGCGGAGCGCCGGCCCCGATCCAGAGGGATGACTCAGCGGCTCCAAAAGGAGGAAGAGCGTGCTTTTGCTTTCTGTGCACGTTCGGCCGCTGGTAGGATAGTTTACACTAGCAGGCCTTGGCCTGCAGAAGAGCTTTCCAGACCCGCGAGGTGGAAAAAATAGAACTCACAAAAACACGCTGGTACGGGAAGGGGTCACAATAAAAACAGTTATATTCCACTATGTCTTGCAAGCTTTTCTGTTTATAATATAACAAATTCACTCCAACAGAAATGCAAAAACGGCATACGAAAATAAACAAAACGGAGGACCCCTTTTTGCCACCGCATTGCTAACTTCACAGCGGCAACCGCGTGACTCAAAGAAGTGATGCATTCAGTGTTTGAGGTGTTGCAACGCGGACACTCGATGGAGAAATTGGATGCAGAAGTTTCTATAGACGTTTCACAACCGCCGTCCTCTGGGAGCGAGCGAGCCACAACCTCTTTAAGGCACGACTTTGAAAACACCGGCTGCGGGTGAGGTTGGCACCAAAACTTTTTTTTGGGTGGTGGTGGGGGGGTCGGGGGAGCTGGAACTGGTTTGGGCGGAACGTTCTGGCCCGAATATCACTCTGGGAAGGAGCCGGTTCTTCTGTTCAATGGGGAATGGAGGGGGGCGGGCTCCTTATTGTCACGAATCCCTAAAATTACTTTTTAGGAATGCTCCTGGGATAACGCTTGTGTCTGGAAAATAGGAACACCTTCCCAGCAGGAGCCATTGTTTAGATAACGTCTTGGACGTTTACGGGTTGTGTGTCTTCCTTTGAGACGACAGCCGGGAATCGAACCCCCTCCTCTCCTGTTAATGGACAACCGGCTTCACCGCCTCATCTCACATCAATAACATCACATTGTATATCGATAATAAAGTATTTAGTTTGGGATTCACAAGTTTGATTCCAAGCTCCGTCCTGAGCGGAGACATTTTGTCCTGTAAGAGCGTTGAAAAAAACCCAGAAGTATCTAACCGGTGTTTGTGAAGACGAAACAAAGAGCAAAGAACAAAGGGCAACTTTGTTGCTGATCACCGGGAGTGTTTTGGTGTTGTGCCAAACCTCTTATCAGCATGTCTGCCAGTGTATGTGTGTCTCTGTGTGTGTCTGTGTGCATTAGATTACTGTGCAAAGCACATTTGCACTGCCAAAGCACATTATCGGGTCTTACCATTGGGACACCATTGTTTGCTCAAATAAATGCTCCGTCACGATAAAGCATTTAATATATAATCCACTTACTCTGTTAAGTACACATTGCCACTGTGCTCTCTTAGGGAGGCTTTAATGAGCTCTATCATTAACTCATATTTTCACAACAACCTGTCGGAGTCCTTCAACGGCTGAAAAACTAAACTGCACAACCAACTCTTGGCCAGCAAACAGCCCAATGTGCATCCCAAAAATATCTATATGTCGCATTAGTGATGTTTAAATATTGCTGTTGCAGTCAAACCCAGAATAATGCTGCGTGTGCGTTGGTGCACAACAGGCTTCTGCTTCACCAACGAGGTCGACTGACTGCTGGGTGAAGAGTTCAAACATCAGCCCCGAGCGAACCGGATGAACGGAAAACAAAAAAGGGACGTTTCAAAAAGTTCCGTGAGGCGAGAAACTTCCCAGAATCAATGAGCTGGACGGAAAAGGCAACACACTCATGACATAAACACATCAAATCTTAACTACCCACATGTTGCAAGAGCAATGCAACATTGTCTCTCAACTTTATCAGAATCAGAACCATTTATTTGCCAGGTATGTTACACATACGAGGAATTTGTCTTGGCGGGCGGTGCAGACATTAGACAACAACAACACAATGCAAGAAGTAGAAACATTAAATCTACAATAGAATATAAAATAAAGTTCACAGACAAACAGATAACAGGACCGTAGTAGGTAGTTTAGGTACTAGTAGTTAATGTAGGTACGAGTAGTAGGTAGTTTAGGTACTAGTAGTTAATGTAGGTACGAGTAGTAGGTAGTTTGGGTACTAGTTTAGGTACTAGTAGTTAATTTAGGTACTAATAGTAGGTAGTTCAGGTACTAGTAGTTAATGTAGGTACGAGTAGTAGGTAGTTTAGGTACTAGTAGTTAATTTAGGTACTAGCAGTAGGTCTTTTAAGTACTAGTAGTGGGTAGTTTAGGTACTAGTAGGTCGTTCAGATTATAGTAGGTAGTTTAGGTACTCGTAGGTAGTTTAGGGACTAGTAGGTAGTTTAGGTATTAGTAGGTAGTTTAGGTACTAGTAGGTAGTTTAGGTACTAGTAGGTAGTTTAGATTATAGTAGCTAGTTTAGGTACTCGTAGGTAGTTTAGGTAGAGATGTGAGTTCTAATGACGACATGATGGTCTCCAGTTTGGAACTTTTGAGTTTACATTTCTGACAATGAAGCTCAGCACATGACTCAGCGTTTAAGTAGTTAGATGCACGAGAACAATGTTGCTTGCAAAACTGACTCTTTATTTTAAATGGCCGCTGTTCTACAGGAGTGGAAGATGTAGTGTTTCCTCTGGCGGTAGGTAGAAGACATTACATTAGTATATTTATTTAATAATGCAACAGGATGCTTGGCAAAAGGAGACTGGCAACGTACGCAGAAGGCGGAGCGGTAATAAAAGGAGAGATTTTTTTTGGGACGGGCAGATCTGCCATGGAATGCCCCTGTGTAGTGACCACAGCTTTTTGTTTTTTACAGTCGGGCTCAATGGTGCCTTTGTGCAGCGGAGCCCAGCTGGCCGTCTAGGAAACCTCAGTCCTCGCTGCTCAGTCCCACGTCTTCAGATAAACACAGACGTCTGCACACGGGCCCACCTTTTTTATATTTTGAGATTTCTACGCTGGGAGCAGCCCAGAGTCGGGCCATACACATCTCTACTGCAGCCTCGTCTGTGTTTAACAATGAAATCAATTCTGATCGGACATCTTTACAACCGGAATCATTTCATTGCGTCATCGTAACCGCTTTATGATATTGTCTGTACGTCTTTACGTGTGTCTTCCATGTTTATGTCGCTATATGAACTACATACACTATGTCTGCAAACTAAAAACACATCTTTTCCGACAATACCTTGAATAAAGAAAGTAGCACTTATAGCACTTTGTAGTTTGGCTTTCTGAGTTTGTACTAATGGTTGAATGCACTTATTGTAAGTCGCTTTGGATAGAAGGGGCAGCTAAATGTAATATAATATATGTATTTTTGTCACATTGTATCACAAATTAAATAAATAAAAAAATTACAAAAATTGTAATAAATGGACCAGAGGGACAATCCCACCCCTTAAAACAAAACGGTATAATTTAAAATAACTGTTAGAAGGTACTGTTATTACATTTCAAAAGTACCGCTACATTTGTACGATGATTACTTATGTAAACAAACCTTTACATGGATGTAGTTTTTTGTCTATTGTATTGTTAATCCCTTTATTATCAGAATCAGAACTATGTATTCTCATGTATGTTTACACATACAAGGAATTTGTCCTGGCGGGAGGTGAACAACATTTAACAATAACAACAATAAACATTTAACGATAAACAAAGTGCAACAATGGGAGGGATATTTACAATTAAATCTACTATTCTACAGTAGAATATAAAAATTTAAAATTTAAATAAAGTAATGAGAGTTTAATTGATATTTAATTTGTGATGAGGGCCTTTTGGTTTACATTTACACCTACAAGTTTCATGTTACGTTAAAAACTTTGGGTCAACTGATATTCACGCTCCCTTTAGCTCTATTTTGGTCTCCACCAAGAAAAAAAAAGTCATCTTTTTGTACAGTGGATTTTAAATGTATTCTTCTTCTCGTCCACTAAGAATATGAAATGTTTCCACTTTTTTTTGGCACTTTGTGTAAAGCACAAAGTATTAATAAAAGCATGTTTTCTTTGTTTAAACTATACTCATAACGCATTTTAAAAGAGTTCTACAAAATACTACATCAATAATGCATCAATAATAAAACCCTGAACAGAACTTCAACTTATATTTAAGTACATATGATTATGTTGTACGAATCAAATGACTTTTATTTGTTATGCAATACTTCTGTATATATACTTTGAAAGTACTTCCACATCTAAGTGTACTAAGAAGAAGTGTAAGAATCGAGAGGGTTAAAAACCTTTTTCAAAAAAGGAGAAAAACAGGCAGCGCGCACACACACACACACACACACACACACACACACACACACACACACACACACACACACACACACACACACACACACGAGGCCGTATCAGATTACAATAACACACTCGGATCCCGCGAGCCCCCCCCCCCCCCCCGCCCTCCTCGGAGCATCGCGTGAGAGCAGCGGCCGAGTCTCCAACTTGATTGTGATTAATGCGCGAGGGCAAGATATCCATGCCAGATCCAAAGCTAGACGCATTCTTAAGGTGGTCCGCCAGAGTCGAGAAGAAACCCCCCCAAAAAAGATCATAATCATCAACTCAAAGCACAAGGAAACACTTTAGCGGCTGTTAGTTGTTATTAGTATGTATTTTTGCTGTAGATTTATGGATATGGAATCGATACAATGATAAAAAGTTTAAACGAAGCTACGGTCTACCTTAATTATATCCTCATTTTCGCAAAAATGTCCGATTTCATAACTTCCCGAATATGAGTTAATCTCGTTTATTACACTTTTACATTGTTCGTTATAACGGCACACAGTCGGTGGTTATAACTGTTGAAACAAGTGTGTGGTTATAACTAGCACTTTATTAACTTTAACTTAAAAGTCAGTAAGGCGCTCTGCGTGGTGCGTTTATGTACCAACTTCAAAAAACGTGAAAACAAATACTGTACGCAGGAAGCGAAGAGAAAAGCTTAAAAAGTAGTTTTAACTCTTACTGTTTGAGAACGGGCTTCTTCCTCTTCTTGTTAGCGTAAGACCCCGGGTTCCCCAACATGGTTGTGACTTCTTAGCGCGTGTTATAGTCCGTCGTTTATTCAGCCAAAGGGAGTCAAACTCCCATTCTCGCCCGGGGGTGCGCGTAGGTCTGCGTGCCGCGTTGCCAGCTCCCGTGGGCGGACACCGTGGCTGACCTTGGTCGGTGGTGCGTTGACGGTGAGCTTGAGCCGGTAGTGCGAATAGAAACCGGTGAAGTTTTTAGAGTGAAAGGGAGGCGGAATTTCAGAAAAGTTTGGTGCCGAATTCACCAGAAGTCCAACCCTTCCCCCCCTTCGTTGGATAAACAACGCAGCCTTATTATTATTATTATTATTATTATTATAATTCAGAGTCACTTTTTCCTTTTTTCTCTTCTCTTTCGCCTCCTCTGTCTCTCGCTCCTTGCACGGGGCGTTTTCAGGAAATGTGCATGCGCGGTCTGTCAGCGCTGTGTTTTAAGGTGGACTGGAGGTTTTGTGGCTGCTTCTTCTGCTTCTGCTTTTGTAATATCCACAGTGTGCTTGTGAATATATATGTTTTATTTATTTTGTTGGAATAATATGTTCTCTGACCGCAGCAGGAAATGTTATTTTATATGTTTATCCTAATAACTTCCATGATATCTGATGCACACATATCATGTTGTTTTTGTAACACATAATAAAAACCTGGCTTTAGTGCTATATTCCCACTATAAATATCACTCTATACTTTATGACTTAAATATATTATATGTTTTAATCCCATGTACTTTATTCTCTGTGGAGAATAAACTAATGCACGATAACTGAGTTTAAAACTAACAAAATCAAAGTGACTGTTTTTACAGATTTAAAAGCCACCGTGGTAGATTTGTAATAATAATACAAGAGTGAGGATTAAAAACAGCCACAAATATTGGCTCCAGGGCTGAGCCAAAAAGGCTTTTAACTTGTTGATTATATTTTATTCTACAAACTTTATTACATTTATCCGAATCTATGTTAACACCCAAACAAGGCCTCCCACGCGATTTTTGGTGCCAATCCACATGGTCAATAGTCGTACTGAAATAAACCGCCACGCCAAACTAAAAGAAAAAGAAATGTGTTCTCTGTGGACCTGCCTTTGTGCACAGGGGCATTGTCATGTTGAAACAGGAAGGGCCCTTCCCCAAACTGCTGCCACAACATTGAAAGCGTCACTGTATGCCGAAGCATTAAGTCTTCCCTTCTGCATGTCCTGACACTCAGGAGCCCAAGACCGTGGAGAACAGCCTGAAACCAAAATCATTCACAGATGTGTCCACAGACATTTGGCCATATCGTGCATTTCTGAGCGTGTTTTGAGTACATGTATGTTGTGTTGCACACCGGCAACGTGGTAAAAATAGTCAGTGTGCATGTAAAACCTTCTTGATTTCTGAATGTGCTGTTGATGGATCAATACTATAATAAGCCCCCCTATGTGGAATTAAGGAGAAGTATTGAAACATTTGATTTAATCAGATATTTGTACATGTTTAATTCATTTGCAGTATTTGTACTATGACTTTTTCTGAGGATAAATTTAGTAAAACTTTTTTTTTAAACTTTATTGTCATTTATGATCTGTTTAAACAGCAGCCTCCACTTAGGGGTTTTTCCAAAGGAGTTATAGTTGTTTACAAATACATGAATAATCCAACACATCTGCTTACAACTCATGTTAAGTGGGGCGACTGAAAGTACAATATTTGTCCACAGCTGTAAAAGATGTCATACGCTCAGTGGGCAGCTTATTAGATTCATTTCTTAAATGAATGCAGGCTGATACAATCTCAGCATCACGAAAAAGTAATTTTAATATTATGTTTTTGCTGAAACAGTTTAAGAGACATGTTGATTGAACCTCTTGATCATTTCGGAGGCCGCGGTCTGAAGGTATTGTGTTAAACTGACAGGTGTTTCTATTATTTTGTCCACCACATTGATATGAGCGGAAGATAGACTAAACACAGGTACGCCTCCCTGTCTAAGTGTTTGATGTTCTGAATTCCTTTGTGTTTGAAAAGTGACTTCCTTCCTCACCTCGCCACACACCAGTGACAGCTCGAGACATGTTGACGTTGCCGCGGAGACCATTCACACCCGAATGCCTGGTTTACGGAGACGCACCCGCAGCCGCACACCTACCGAAAAATGTGACCGTGCACGTGGATGTATTAGTGAATGGGCCTTCAGGGCACAGACCTCGGGCCCCAAAGTAACAGGGGCCTCCCTGAACCCCTGTATCAACAAATAGGAGACCCAAAATGACAAAGAGACACAAAACAACTACAAAGATACACTAAACAACCACAAAGATACACTAAACAACCACAAAGAGACTCAAAACAACCACAAAGATACACTAAACAACTACAAAGATACACTAAACAACTACAGAGAGACACTAAACAACCACAAAGATACACTAAACAACCACAAAGAGACTCAAAACAACCACAAAGATACACTAAACAACCACAAAGATACACTAAACAACCAAAAAGATACACTAAACAACTACAAAGATACACTAAACAACTACAGAGAGACACTAAACAACCACAAAGATACACTAAACAACCACAAAGAGACTCAAAACAACCACAAAGATACACTAAACAACCACAAAGATACACTAAACAACCACAAAGAGACTCAAAACAACCACAAAGATACACTAAACAACTACAAAGAGACTCAAAACAACCACAAAGAGAAACAAAACAACCACAAAGATACACTAAACAACCACAAAGAGACTCAAAACAACCACAAAGAGAAACAAAACAACCACAAAGAGACACAAAACAACTACAAAGAGACTCAAAACAACCACAAAGAGAAACAAAACAACCACAAAGATACACTAAACAACCACAAAGAGACTCAAAACAACCACAAAGAGACTCAAAACAACCACAAAGATACACTAAACAACTACAAAGAGACTCAAAACAACCACAAAGAGAAACAAAACAACCACAAAGAGACACAAAACAACTACAAAGAGACACTAAAGAGACACAAAACAAAGAGACACAAAACGACTATGAAAAGAGGCAAAACACCCACAGACCAAAATAACCACAGAAAGACCAAAACAATTACCAAGTGACACTAAACAACTACAAAGAGATGCAAAATGACTACAAAAAGACACTAAACAACTTTGTTTGATTGGACATCAGAGTCGAGAGGTGGGACAACAACCACGTTATTGATTCTTAGCTCATCGACCAACTCTTCCATAATGTTTTCCAGGGTTATGGTGTGTGTTACTTGTGTTGGGCCAAACTTACATAGCACCACTGAATCAAACACATCAAAGA
This sequence comes from Taurulus bubalis, assembly GCF_910589615.1. Classification (NCBI taxonomy): domain Eukaryota; kingdom Metazoa; phylum Chordata; class Actinopteri; order Perciformes; family Cottidae; genus Taurulus; species Taurulus bubalis. Next base: position 3,942,990 of record NC_136589.1, on the reverse strand, counting down.
CCGGCGGACAAAGGAGCTGGAGACTCCGGGTCCAGTCGCCACGCCCGATCCGCCGCAGAACCAGGAAACGCCCGGTGTTCTGCGAGAGGTTCCTCTGTGAACAGCAGTGTGTATCTGTACTTCCTCATCACAGCCGTCTGTCCTGTTGAACCCTGAGTACTTTCACTTGAGCTGCTGGTTAAGTCCACGTGTCACATTTCAGGTTGTGTGTTTTTGAGTCAGAATCCGGTGTGTTGCCCAGAAGGTTTTCCACGTACGAGAGGTTTCCTTTGCTGTGTTGGTGCACAACATATGAGGAAATAAAATGAAGGCAAAGTATTGCAAAAAAACTCAAGAAACATACATTTAGAATAGCACAAAATAAAAACATAAAAAAGTGGAAAAATGCTATAAAATATATTAATTAATTTGATATATTGTAGTTTTGTGCAGAAACAGTACACAATATACAAAGAATATGCAATGCACAGAGATTTTTTCATTTTTTTTATTTTATTACCTGTATGTATAAATGCTGCTCTAGCGAAAATATTTCCCTCTGCGGATTAATAAATAAATCTATCTATCTATCTATCTATCTATCTATCTATCTATCTATCTATCTATCTATCGACATGGTAAAAGGCTCGTTTATGAATGCATATTTCCTGTTAATTCCCATGTAAAGTTCCCATCCTGAATATTCTTGCGACCCCATTATCTCCACAATATATCTGTATATTTGCAGCTGCACGTTTGTGTCCCGACTAAATGACCTCACCTCTAAACACTCGTCTCTTCAGCGGACGAGGAGTGTTGAGTGTTTAGTTTCTTTTACAGTTGCAGTTTTATTGGTCGTGTCACTATTGTCAAAACATGCACTGTTGTTTCCTCATTTGCATCCAACAGTAAAACACACACACACACTGTAACACAAACACAGAGCAAGAAACTTCAAAGTGCAAAACTTTCCAAATAGAAAGAAAGAAAAGGAAAAGGAAGAAGTGGAGGCTAGATGTCGGGCTTTCATCAGGACCTTCAGGTGTTTGACAGTTTGAAGGCCGGATGACAGAGAGACGCCCGAGGTGAAGCCTCCGACATGGAAGCGCTGTCATGTCTCTGAGGAGAGATAACTCTTTACCCGGCAACAGGGATCCAGAAGCTGCAGCCTGAGTTTAGGTCTGGAAAAGAGACATCCCGTTGTACTATAAACAGAACCCATGAGGCAAACATGGAACATATCTTGAGTTGAAGGAATTTGTTTTATTTAGTTTGATTCAACTCATTAACCACATTTTCCTTTTTTTAAATATATTTTTTATGCTGGATTTTATACATATACCATAATGTAATACATATATTGTTCATGTCACGCTTAGTGGTGTTTGACTTACTGCCTTTATTGCTTTTAATTGATTTTCTTGAGACCCCACAGCCTCTGCACTGGAGAAACAAGGTTTAAGAAGTGCAAAACAGCAGAAAAGGAAAAGGAAAATCATTATTTTTAGCTTAAATTAACATATAAGATACCAGCATGCAATAAATAATATAATGTCATTAGACACAACTATAATGTCATTAGACACAACTGGTGCACTTTATTAAAATGTTATATTCTATTGTAAATGTAATTGTACATGTAACATGCTCCTCATTCTTGCAATGTGTTTATTGTTTAATGTTATGCACCACCCGTCATGACAAATTCCTTGTATGTGAAAACATACGTGGCAATAAATAGTTCTGATTCTGACTTCCTGCTCGTATAATGGTGAAATCCTCCCCGGGGCCAGTTTCACAAAGATATTCTAGAGCTGTCGGTAGTGCTCATCTTAGATCAGTCTGATGCAAGTTTCACAAAACAAAATGTAGACTGGCTTCTTTTAAGCTTAAAAAAAAAGCGACACTAAACCACTACAAAGAGACACTAAACAGCTGCAAAGAGACACAAAACACAACATAAACGACTAGGAAAAGGAGCGAATCAACCACAAAGAGACACAAAATGAACACAAAGAAACATAGAATGACTACAAAGAGCTTCAAAAGAACTACAAAGAGCTTCAAAAGAACTACAAAGAGACACAAAACAACTACAAAGAGACACTAAACAACTACAAAGGGACACTAAACAACTACAAAGAGACACTAAACAACTACAAAGAGACACTAAACAACTACATAGAGACACTAAACAACTACAAAGAGAGACAAAACAACTACAAAGAGACTTTAAACAACTACAAAGAGACACTAAACAACTACATAGAGACACTAAACAACTACAAAGAGAGACAAAACAACTACAAAGAGACTTTAAACAACTACATAGAGATGCAACATAACTACAAAGAGACACTAAACAACTACAAAGAGACACTAAACAACCACAAAGAGACACAAAACAACTACAAAGAGACACAAAATGACTAGAAAGAGACACTAAAAAACTACAAAGAGACACTAAACAACTTCAAAGAGACACAACACAACTACAAAGAGACACTAAACAACTACAAAGAGACACTAAATAACTACAAAGAGACACTAAACAACCACAAAGAGACACAAAATGACTAGAAAGAGACACTAAACAACTACAAAAAGTTTCACAAAACAAAATGTAGACTGGCTTCTTTTAAGCTTAAAGAAAAAAGGTTCGCCACACTACCCACAATGCCATAGCTCAGAGCTAAGAGCCCATGTCTCCATGGTACCAATCAGTGGCACCGAATGACAGACAGTAAAACATGGCTCATGATTTGTGGTCCACTCACAATGATGTGGTGCGAGCGAATGGAAGGGAGAGAGATGTTGGAGGCCGCGGTGACTTGCTGGAAATATACAGCAGTTGATGACAATGTGAGTGTTTTTTGTTTAAAGTGTGGAGGCTCAAGGCTCCCTCCAACAAAGAGAGAAGTATCATGGAAAGACGAGGAAAGTCTTTCCCACCGGCTGAACAAAGAGCAGTTGAATCTCGCTGCATGGACCCTCCGGGCTCCCTTACAGTCGAGATGACACGGACACGATAACACAAACTGAGATTTATTCATCGCGTATATATCGTGCCTTCAAACTTGTGACATCACGGGTGTGGAATTTATCTGCAGATGCTGCGGTTCGAAACGAGACCAAACTTTTCGGAGGATGTTAGTTTTTGACAAAAACGCCCAAATGTGGCGTGCAACAGACGTGGGGGGAAAGGCTTGGTTTTGAAATGCTTTTATCTTTACTGAAGCAATTGTTGATCACTGTTGATGATGACGTAAAACGAGCACGAATAAGCATAAATAAATATGAAGCGGATGGGTCAAATTAATGGCGCTGTACTCGTATAGATCTTTTCTAGTCTTCCGACCACTCAAACCACTACATCAGGACTCACTAACATCCACACACACACACACCATAGGCAGGAGCAATTTGGGGTTAAGTGTCTAGCGAGATTAGCTGTGGACAGACAGAAAGACACACACAGACACATAATAATAATGAGATATAACAGAATACTGTTTCAACTTTTTCGAGTCTTGCTTGTCTTCATTGACCCCAAAATTCTTCGCAAATAAAAGGTCTTTAAGACTGCAAATTCAACGGTTCAATAAAAACCGAAGAAGCTGAGATTAAATCAAGTTAAATTAGTGAGTTTTTTGTTTTTTTCCAGCAGCATCAACACCTCTTATGTCAACGTTGCTACCCCCCCCCCCCCCCCCCCCCCCCCCCCCTCCCCCCATGAGAGCCAGTTAAAGACCCCCACGCCGAGCAGCCGCGCCTCCGAAGAGGAAATAAAATGGTGGCCGTGAACTTGGCAGCTGCCGCGCCGCAGAACGTTGCCGTGTGGTTGCCGGCTTCGCTCTGCGCGGCCGTTCCCATGCGCTTTAATCTGCAGTTGTTTATTTGGCCCCGGTGCATTCCTGTGTGACAGCCACCGGAGCGCAGCCGTCAACACCGGGCCTCCGTGTCTTTATTTCACACTGACTTTAGAGCCGTGTTTTACATCAGCCCAGCAGTGGTTTCCACTAGAAGAACAGCTTCTCCACCCACTGCAGAACCTTCAAACCCATTACAACACAGGTTTCTTTGTGTTGTTTTCTATCAAACTATTTTGATTTCAACACTTGAACGGTTCAGTCTTGTCCCGGGGTCTTTAGTACTTACAGCTGAGGCAATGGGCCGTGCTTACTTTGAGGGAAGTGTTAGAAATCTTCTGGGATTAATTCTTTCCTCTTGTGCCGAGCGAGATTTATGGAAGCGCATTCAAAAAAAACGATACAAAGTTTCACCCCACTGAAGTCAAAATGAGTTCTTAGAATAGTGATTGATGACTTTCTATCTCAAACGTATGACTTCTTATCAAATCCACATGATATGAGTTGTAATTACTGTCATAAATGGACCAAAAACAGGTGGACTCATGGGTAAACTTAAGAAATAAAGTGATTTATTATCCACAAAATTATTAAAAAAAACAAGCCAAACATATAGAGGGGAAGAATCTGCCGAGTCAGTAGTGTGGGGATGGATGAGTGACAGCGCTGTAAAAACAAGAGAATAGAACCAAAAGCCACAATGCAAAGATGGATATGGAAGCAAAAAGAAAATAAAAAGATCATGGAAGTCATTATAATGATCTTAAAACAATGACATATAATTGAAAAAATAAAGACTTAGTAACTCACAATAATGAGAAACTCTCAATTTGTATTAGTATCTAAACATTTAGGGATACTAAGTCAAACATATTGAGATGCTACCTCACTATTTTGAGATATTAACTCATTATTTTGATAATAAGATGTTATTTTGAGATATCAAGTCAATATTTTGAGATACAATCGTTATTTTGAGCTACTAACTCATTATTTTGATATACTAAGACATTCATTTGAGCTACTAACTCATTATTTTGATAATAAGACATTATTTTGAGAAAGTAAGTCATTATTTTGAGATATCAAGTCAATATTTTGAGATACAATCATTATTTTGACTAAACCTTCTCATGTTAATAACTTACAGGATGTTTTTTATTCATCACAATGGCAGCAACAGGCTTCCATAGCTGTGTGATGAGAGGAGATCAGCCAACAAAGGAATATTCCTGGTACACACTACTGGTGCACATGTGCACACTACTGGTGCACACTATTGATGCACACTACTGGTGCACATGTGCACACTACTGATGCACACTACTGATGCACACTACTGATGCACACTACTGATGCACACTACTGATGCACACTACTGATGCACACTACTGGTGCACACTACTGATGCACACTATTAATGCACACTACTGGTGCACATGTGCACACTACTGGTGCACACTATTGATGCACACTACTGGTGCACATGTGCACACTACTGATGCACACTACTGGTGCACACTACTGATGCACACTACTGGTGCACACTATTGGTGCACACTACTGATGCACACTACTGATGCACACTACTGGTGCACACTACTGATGCACACTATTGATGCACACTATTGATGCACATGTGCACACTACTGATGCACACTACTGATGCACACTACTGATGCACACTACTGATGCACACTACAGATGCACACTACTGATGCACACTACTGATGCACACTACAGATGCACACTACTGATGCACACTACTGATGCACACTACTGGTGCACACTACTGGTGCACACCAGTCTCCCATGTCGCTGGTGATATGAACTAGCCGCCCCGGAGGGTCAAGTTATGATCAGGACCTTCAAGGAAGTATTTATGAGATACCATCTCATACTTTTTAACTCACCATAATAGTGCTATGTCATATTATGTCATCATAATTAGTGTAGAGCAGGACATTGTTAAAGTAAAACCCTCCACGGTCAGCAAAACTAAGTTGAGAGAAATAAGGCTGAAAAGAAAATCAAAATTCCAGCTCATAATGTTCAAGTCATTATTTTTGACTGAAACAAAAAAAAATCCATCATTTTGAGTTATTTGAATGTTAACTCTCCATTTTCTCCTTTCAAGCTTTACTGGAGGATTGTTTTTTGGTCGATGGGAATGTGTTTTCCATGCGATCCGATGCTGCAGCTGCAGCGGTGGGGGTGGAAACATGGACCATCAGATCCTCTGAGCTGCACAGTCCTTTTCAAACAGGCAGAGGCTTGACAAGAAGCAGGACTGCTGCCCTCTGGGAAGGGAAGGATCGCGTGTGAAGGACGGGAGGGCAGTGTTTAACACAGTGAGATGTAACTGAGATCCATTACCCCCTCGACCACAGCGCCGTTAAACTCAACAGAAGGCAGTGTAAAGCACCCAGTGGGTGTCAGGATTTCGGTTCATTTGCACTTGTTATTAGTTGGGGATGGAAGTTGCTGCTGTTTTGTTGGTCGGCAGCCAGCCGTAGGAAAAGTACCGCAGAAATGTTTTTTTTTTTTTTAGAGTAGATGTATTTTGTCTCTCCGGGGGGAGTAGGGCATACAATACAGTAGTTATGGGTTTTCATCCGCTCTTATCCGTAATGTTCAGGGGAGACGGTGGCTCTGGTTCGGTGCAGGAAAAGCCCTTTTTAAGTACCTCAAAAGAATTCCCTAATTTTAACTAAGCGCTCTTCTGCTAGATGCCTAAAATAGACCCGTCGTGCGTCAGCAGCCGGGAGGTGACATGGTGGGAAACAATAGAAAGACATTCACAGTTATCGTCAATGCAGACTTTTTATTTGTATTTTGATTGGCAGTGATTCCAGACCAAAAAAAAGAAATGTTTTATCTGCAAATTGTGAAGGAATATTGTGCTTGACATTCTTTAAACGTATTTAACAGGATGCAATGATACTGGAAAAAGCTTTGAGATGCATTACCGTAAAAGTCGGGTTACAAGCCGCTCCTACGTCCGGTCAGTGTCCCCGCTGTAGCAAGCTAGGAGCAGCGCTAGCTAGCTCCCCGCTGCTGCTGCTACCGGCCGCTGCTGCTGCTACTGCCCGCGTCCCCTCTGCCCAAGTCGGGTGTCGAGCCTGGTTCCGCTACCTTCGGTGGTTTTCGGGGAGCTAGCGGAAGTTAGCGGGGAAGTAACAGAGCACTAGCAGGAGCCCCAGCTGGCTACAGCGGGGAGCTAACGGGACACTGACCGAAGGTAGTAGCAGCTCGTAACCCGACTTTTTTACGGTAATCAACTAATTGTTTGGTCTACAAAATATCAGAAAATTGGAACAGACAACAAAAAAATGCCCATCACAATATATTATAACATAATATATGATGTGAAACATGTAAAGACAATGAAAAAACAGCAAATCTGTGAAATTGAGGCGCTGGACTGGAGGAAAGATGAGAACTCGTGTATATTTCACAGCTCTGTAAAGATGATTTCATGTGCAGCTCCCTGCTGTGACGTTCTCTCTCACACAAAGACCTTTTGTTGTACATGTATGTTCTAACGTCGACAGCGCCGCACTTTGTCAGAAACTAGACGTCGAGCTGTAGCAGAAAATGTATTTCAAACAATTATTGTTGTGTGATATTGTCGTCCATCACGGCCCACAAAGTGTGACGAATGTTCACAACCTTTTTGTAAAACTATTAGTGAACTGTTATTCTTCATATGTAATTAATAAAGCTTTTTACTTTTTTTTTTAAGTTTTCTGAATCTGCTCTTTTGATTGGCAGAATATGATTTTACAGAAAAAACACTTCCAGGAGAATTAAATGTTCAGAAGAAGGCTTTGAATGTTTGTAAATTGTAAAATAATTATTGAACTGTTGCAAACAAGTCGATATTTGATCACTGACCGTTATATATTAATCAATTAATGACGACAAAGGATCATAATTTACTTTCTTTTGACATTATTTTGTGCTGAGCAACGTGGAATGAAAAAAAAAAAGGACAATTATATACTAATATTTCAAGCACTATCGGCTTCAAAAGAAGATGCAGAGCTCCGGTATAATAATCCATAAATAATAAACTATACAATCACAACGGATGCTGTTTAACATGCTTGAAGGATGAATAATATGCATAGGAACAAGAAGAAAGGGACTCGCACACAAACATGAATAAAGGGAGCACTGACACTTATTTATTTTTCCGCTTCAGGAACGGGTTTTTAGACAATTAGTCTTTTTATTTTCCAGCAGTGTCGTGCGACACCACGCTGGTTCATGACGTCACGATGATGAAGATGATGATGCACACGGCTCCTGTGCACGGCCCGAGGAAGGTGTAGAGTAGAGCAGAAAATGTCCGCTACTTTTTTGGGGTATTTTTCTTCTGTTGCCATGCCTTTTGAGTTGTTTTAATGATAAACAATGCAGCCTGGCCTCCTCCCTGCTGGCACCGTTAAAGCCCGTCCCAACTGCAGAGGAGTGAAATTAAACCTGCTGTAAAAACTAGCGGAAATTTGGCAGAGATGGATTTACCGAACCCCTCAGCTGGCCTCACCGCCGTGAGACCTGAATGTGAAGTATTGTTGTTTTACTGTTGACTAATTACTCTGGTTCCTGCTGTGTGTGTGTGTGTCTGAGTGTGTGTTGAATAAATGCATCTCTCAACGTTGGATATGAAGATATATTGCTTGCTCATATTTGCTGAGTCGCCTCTTTTTCTTTGACGTTTTTTTTTCATTGCCGGTTTAATTTGAAGTGAAAAAAAATCCATCAATCCAAAAAAAGATGAACATTACATTTACATTTCATTTAGCTGACACTTTTATCCAAAGCAACTTATGAACTATGAGTACAAACTCAGAACAACAAGAATCAAGAAAGTACAATTTCTTCAATAAAGTTAATCTACAAAGTGCTATAAGTAAGTAACATTTAAGTGCTACTAAAGTGCTACTTTCTTACCTCAACAGATGTTATAGCCTGACTGACATTTTGGATGTTCATGGTCCCCAGAAGATAATTCCTGGCGTGATATATATACATATATATGTTCTCCTACCATAGCTTTGTTTATCTAAAAAGTGCTGCGTTTCAAAAGGATTGCAACTAGAACGTGATTCAGCATCTGAGGTGTTAGTTTGACAAAATCTAGGGAGGAAGAGGAAGAGAAAAAAAAGAAAAGCTCTAGGAAACGGAGGGATGCAAAAGGGGGATGTGTGTCGTGGGCGTCGAGGGCCACATTCATTTCATTTAGATCTGCCAGAGTTGGTTTCTTTCCCTTCGTATGAGCTGAGATCGCTGTGCAGAGCCGGAACACCAGATCCCGAACTGACTGGCTCATGAAACATGAAGCGGCGTCGCTGCTCGTCAGCCGTGTTTACATTGGTGGTTTCCTGGCCTACGGAGGGAGAAAGAAAAGCTGCAGTGAGTCACTCTGGTGCGCGCTGACAGACTGGAAGGTGTTATGTAAAGCAAGCGAAGGAAAGCGGAGCGAAGAGACGAGCCAAACTAAATACGCAGGTGATTACATAGAGCGGAGTCATTATCGACGTGGAAGAGAGAGGAAGAGTCGTCCGAGCATCGCTCTTCACCTGCCGTGTTTACACCTCATGTGTGACTCCAGTCCAGACCATGACGATTAGGAACACATGTTCATGCCGAACCACAAACATTTCAATAATTACTTACTGGACAAATCAGGGGTTTTTCTTCTTTTTTTCTCACCCCTTTTCAGGGCCGTAGGTTCGGTCTCAGCGTGGACACACTTCATTTTCCTCTCTACAAAGTACCAAGGGGTCCGTTTACCGTGCAAGCTAACCGTGTCAGAGTACTGCCTGGGCCCTGTTTCTCGTACCTGGCTTACTGAGTTAGCGGGCTAATTGTCAGGATAAGATGACGTAGGTCAGGCTTTCTCGGTATCTCGAAGCAAGCTTAGATTAATCACCATAGCAACACATCCAAAAATTTAAACCTGCTCCCGGGCAGGTTTACTGAAATTCACTGGATAAGCTGGACACTCCCACCGGACAAAAAAGGCAGCTCCCTTCCTCATTGATGAAGGAGCGATATTAGTTATATTAGTTTTATAGGGAGAGAGTTCTTTCAGATCGCCAGGATCCATCCTTTACATCATCATGACTTCCTGTACGCGGCGATATAGATTTTGTCAGCAAGAAATAATTTATTTAGAGAGCTTCTCGAGTCGCGGACACTGATCACCATAGGCGCAGCTGATCGCCGTCTCAGACACAGACTATCAGCCGCTGCATGCCGCTGTTCTTAAGTTTATTTAGCTCTTAAGAAACGTATGGATGTGTTGAAAGCACTCATAATTATATGACAGTGTTATTAGTACACCATACATATCATTATTGTAGAACATGATTAAGGTGATCGTGATGAAAATACAGAGAATCACACACAATTTCCGCCCATACACATATTCAAACTAAATATACACATATATAGTACATGATTCATACGTGCATACAGTACATATATCCTCATAAGTATATATTTATTCGTAAATATAATCTGATTGATTTGGGTGATGAAGCACTTAAAATGTGCCGATACATTTTCTCAACACTGACGCATTTAACTTGTCTGATATATTTAGACGCTTATGTCTCGCAGCGGGGGCGGAGTTAAAGTTGCGTTCACGGCAACAATGTTGCACAAACGTTGGAATATTTGCAACGCGTTTGCTGTGAATGACTACGGTATTGACTTCCTCATATGCCTTCATGATCATCTCCTGCTTCTCATTAGAGGAATAAAAAGAGGTTCCTCTGAGTTTATTGTCCATTGTACTGTTAGAACATGGTGGTGTCAGTGCTCCATTATTATCCTTCTGAAGAGGAGCGGGCACATTTATCCAGATGACTGACGTCTGGCTAGAATTAACGAGACGTTTCAGCGCGGATCAGCCGTGAAGAAACACAGATAGCCTGATGTCAATCATCTCGCTAATTTAAGATGGAGATTAGGACATTTGCTTGACTTTGTTTAGCCAGGTACGAGAAATAGGGCCCTGCTCTCATTCTGCATTTTCGATTCACGTAGTGTTTCTGTCTTTGAGTCTTTGAGTCTGTCTTTGAGTCTTTCTTTGATTCTTTGAGTCTGTCTTTGAGTCTGTCTTTAAGTCTGTCTTTGAGTCTTTGCATCTGTCTTTGAGTCTTTGAGTCTGTATTTGAGTCTTTGCGTCTGTCTTTGAGTCTTTGCGTCTATGTGTCTTTGCATCTGTCTTTGAGTCTTTGCGTCTGTCTTTGAGTCTTTGCGTTTGTTTTTAAGTCTTTGCGTCTGTCTTTGAGTCTTTGCGTCTGTTTTTAAGTCTTTGAGTCTGTCTTTGAGTCTTTGCGTCTGTCTTTAAGTCTTTGAGTCTGTCTTTGAGTCTTTGCGTCTGTGTGTCTTTGCTTCTGTCTTTGAGTCTTTGAGTCTGTCTTTGAGTCTTTGAGTCTGTGTGTCTTTGCATCTGTCTTTGAGTCTTTGCGTCTGTCTTTAAGTCTTTGAGTCTGTCTTTGAGTCTTTGCGTCTGTGTGTCTTTGCATCTGTCTTTGAGTCTTTGCGTCTGTCTTTAAGTCTTTGAGTCTGTCTTTGAGTCTTTGCGTCTGTCTTTGAGTCTTTGCGTCTGTTTTTAAGTCTTTGAGTCTGTCTTTGAGTCTTTGCGTCTGTCTTTGAGTCTTTGCGTCTGTTTTTAAGTCTTTGAGTCTGTCTTTGAGTCTTTGCGTCTGTCTTTGAGTCTTTGCGTCTGTCTTTGAGTCTTTGAGTCTGTCTTTGAGTCTTTGCGTCTGTCTTTGCGTCTGTTTTTAAGTCTTTGCGTCTGTCTTTGAGTCTTTGCGTCTGTTTTTAAGTCTTTGAGTCTGTCTTTGAGTCTTTGCGTCTGTCTTTGAGTCTTTGCGTCTGTGTGTCTTTGCGTCTGTCTTTGAGTCTTTGCGTCTGTCTTTAAGTCTTTGAGTCTGTCTTTGAGTCTTTGCGTCTGTCTTTGAGTCTTTGCGTCTGTGTGTCTTTGAGTCTGTCTTTGAGTCTTTGCGTCTGTGTGTCTTTGCATCTGTCTTTGAGTCTTTGCGTCTGTCTTTAAGTCTTTGAGTCTGTCTTTGAGTCTTTGCGTCTGTCTTTGAGTCTTTGCGTCTGTTTTTAAGTCTTTGAGTCTGTCTTTGAGTCTTTGCGTCTGTCTTTGAGTCTTTGCGTCTGTTTTTAAGTCTTTGAGTCTGTCTTTGAGTCTTTGCGTCTGTCTTTGAGTCTTTGCGTCTGTCTTTGAGTCTTTGAGTCTGTCTTTGAGTCTTTGCGTCTGTGTGTCTTTGCATCTGTCTTTGAGTCTTTGCGTCTGTCTTTAAGTCTTTGAGTCTGTCTTTGAGTCTTTGCGTCTGTCTTTGAGTCTTTGAGTCTGTCTTTGAGTCTTTGCGTCTGTGTGTCTTTGCATCTGTCTTTGAGTCTTTGCGTCTGTCTTTAAGTCTTTGAGTCTGTCTTTGAGTCTTTGCATCTGTCTTTGAGTCTTTGCGTCTGTCTTTGAGTCTTTGCGTCTGTCTTTGAGTCTTTGAGTCTGTCTTTGAGTCTTTGCGTCTGTGTGTCTTTGCATCTGTCTTTGAGTCTTTGCGTCTGTCTTTAAGTCTTTGAGTCTGTCTTTGAGTCTTTGCATCTGTCTTTGAGTCTTTGCGTCTGTCTTTGAGTCTTTGCGTCTATTTTTAAGTCTTTGAGTCTGTCTTTGAGTCTTTGCGTCTGTCTTTAAGTCTTTGAGTCTGTCTTTAAGTCTTTGCGTCTGTTTTTAAGTCTTTGCGTCTGTGTTTGAGTCTTTGCGTCTGTGTTTGAGTCTTTGCGTCTGTTTTTAAGTCTTTGAGTCTGTCTTTGAGTCTTTGCGTCTGTCTTTGAGTCTTTGCGTCTGTTTTTAAGTCTTTGAGTCTGTCTTTAAGTCTTTGCGTCTGTCTTTGAGTCTTTGAGTCTGTCTTTGAGTCTTCGCGTCTGTGTGTCTTTGCATCTGTCTTTGAGTCTTTGCATCTTTGCGTCTGTCGCCACTTTCTGACTCGCAGTCTCAAGGGCGCATTGGAAAACATGAAAATGTATTTTTCACTCTTCTGGGCGACGAACATCCATCCGAAAAATCCATTCCCATGTTTCTAAACTATCACAGATAATAATACGAGTGAGTTTGCAAACATATTGCGCAAACTTTGGTCATATGGACCATATGAAAACCTACGCCCTTGCATATAGTGACAGAAGAAAGACAAAAGAAAGACACAAAAACAAACTGAGCTCATGCAGCTCCAGGCTCCACAAAGGGGGTCGTGAGGATCTGTGTCTGTGGGAGGTTGTGGTTTAGATCCTGCCGTTCACACCGTGGCTTTCCAAAACCTCAGATACATTTTCGGAGGCGGTCTGCGTAGTGTTACGAGCATTTGCGTTTCTTGTGGGAAAGCAGAGCCGGCTATATTATTATTTATTCCATCTGTCGCATGAGCCGGGGTCCGAGCCAGAGCTCCAACTGTTTAACCGTTGGGGGGCAATTTGTGTTCCTACCAGTTGTGGAAGGAGAGCAATGCCAACATGTATATTATGAAATATTCATTTTATTAGCAGTGCAACGGATCAGAAAAACTCACGGATCGGATCAAAGATCAGATCGAAGACAGAAGGAATAAAAGAGAACAAATATAACCGTACCCACTTTTTATGTGTCATCATATATGTCTAGTATGTGGTGTTTTGTGTTTGTATTGCCATTTTTTTCCGCTCCGCCGATAACAATGGATCCATACGACTTGACAACCTGCACGCTATGTGAGCAGGAATAGCACTAAGACCTGCCCTGGTGCAGGTAAACTGGTGGACAGGTGCTCTTTCTCTCCAGCTAGGTTTCAGAATGCACCAAATCTACCTCAATCAGAAAAGCAGATGACAACAAAGAAGTCCCAAAAGGGTCTAAAGACCATAATATCTGCCCTGGGTGGTAAATTCCCCAAACCCCTCTCAAGCCCTGATGAAACGCCGCCGTCACACCCTGAAAGGGGAATGAGAGCACTACTAAAAAGTGGGACTGCTACAAGCAACTTTTACAATATTTTTCTTCTGAAAAAAGGGTTTTCTCGGATGGTCACATTGCTTTTTTGGACATTGTTTCATGACAAATTTGACGTTTGCTGACGTCAGAAGTGAAACAGGCCTTTTTTTTAAACAAATGAGCACTGCCATCTGCTGGTGAAAACGCAGAGTACACCAGGCATGGGTCTGGTACTAATGGCTACTGGAGTAAAACTCAAGGACATATGAACAGATCCAGAGTAAGAGTGGTGTGTATATGATCAGAATATAAAACACACACGATTGGCCAATTTATCAGTTAGTGGATGTTTATGTTTTCAATCAAAATATACCATTTGTTGGGTCTATCTTATCAAATGCTCGCATTTAAAGCTTTTCTTAATAAACAGACTTGTTGTTATCAACTGAATTTCTTTAAATGTCGGACTCTTGGTCGTAAAAACACGCAGACAAGCAACACACAAATATGTCACCTTCACTATTTTATGACACAATAGATCAATTCAAGATGTTGTATAATTACAGGACAGGGGGCTTTTAAATTATAACTTTTTTAAACTTTTGTAAACTATTTATCATATATATATATATATATATATATATATATATATATATATATATATTTGTATCTATTAATATACTTGCTATAAATGCTATATATTGTAATTAGGGGCTTTTGAATGAATATATACTGTTTTAATCCATAAGGGGAAATTTGGTGTCGAGTAGCAGCAATTTACAGACAGAAAATAAGATAAGATATCAAAACAGCAGGCATGAAAGATATATACAATAATAATACTAATAAAATACAAATAAAATAGCTGGGATGAAAGAAAAGAACATTAATTAACAGAGTATTCATTTAGTAATTAAATTAAACTTAAACAGTAGAAGTGCAAAAGTGCAAGTATGTATGTATGTGTATATTAAGTGTGTTTTACATATTTATTTATTTTTTACTTTTGTAAACTATTTATTATATATACTTTTTTTTATCTATTATTATACATCCGTTATATATTGTAATTTTATTTTCAGAAAAAGAAGAAAAAAGAATAACAATAAAACAAATAATCAGGCACTAACTAGACACCCTCAAACGTATGACGCGGGAGCCCAGACCCCGCGAAGGCCCCGCCCTCCCTCTGACGTGTTATTCAGTCGCCGGCTAGCTGCAGATCGCTCGGGTCAGGTCGAACGGCTCTTTTGGAGGACAGGTGAATCATGGCGCTGCGCGTGACCCGGCTGCTCGGCCCGTCGGGAGCGGCTGCTCTCAACGCGGCGACCGCCGCTCACAAAGTAAGACCCGGGAATATATTTACTGTCTTTTATTCCTGAAATAACGAGTCTGAAGTTCACAAGGACGAGCTAGCTGCTAACGGCTAGCTGCTAGCTGCCCGGCTAGCATGTTGTTGTCATTGCACAGAGTACAAGCACTGAGACAGCTACGTGTATTTACAGCATACAGGTGCAGAATACAATATATAACTGTGGAATAAACAGTGATATATATATATATATATATATATATATATATATATATATATATATATATATATATATATACATATACACACAGTCTTGAGCTATATTAAACATGTTTATACTATATATATATATATATATATATATATATATATATATATATATGCACAATAATATAGTGTACTATGAACAGTGCAAATTGTAATTACAAGTAATGCTAATTATATATAATAATATAAACACTTAAAGTTCAATGCTATTTGTTTTAGAAGTACATCACATTTAGAAGAAATCACATTGTTAACACGAGGCACAGTTTATAGTACTGTTATCTGTTTGTCTGTGCACTTTATTTTACATTCTATTATAAATGTAATATGTTTCTATTTCTTGCACTGTGTTGATTGTTGTTGTCTAATGTCTGCACCACCCGCCAAGACAAATTCCTTGTATGTGAAACATACCTGGCAAATAAATGGTTACACGTTACACACATGGACGATAACAATACAACGTGAGGTGCATTCAGGTGCGTCAGGGTTTCATCAACCTCTTTGTGTTTTTTTTTTTCTCCCCGATGGAAGGAGAGCAGGACCTGAGCGCCGTGGCAGGTGTTGTTTACGATGTCTTGACCTTTTCCTTTCCCCCTCCAGCCAGCGGTCCACGTGTTATTGAGGCGACGCGGTCGGACTCTGCAGTCCCGAGCTGTAGGGTTTTTTGTA
Organism: Taurulus bubalis; assembly: GCF_910589615.1. NCBI lineage: Eukaryota > Metazoa > Chordata > Actinopteri > Perciformes > Cottidae > Taurulus > Taurulus bubalis. The sequence continues at coordinate 3,926,897 of NC_136589.1, read as the reverse complement.
TAAAAAAAAAACGCAGCGTCTGCTGCAAAATGTAAAGTTCACAAACACGTTGGCGCTCGTACAGAAACCTCGGAGCACACGGGCTCCTCTGTGCCTTCTCGAGATCCACCATGTGAGGACACTTTGGCCGGACGATCCATGAATGTGAATATAATTTCCTCTGGTCTCCCCGAAGTTACAAGGACTTATTCAGTCCTCGTGTCGTCTCGAGAGGTCGTCATCGTGGCGCCGTACGGTCAGATGGTCCACTTCGCTCTCATCGCTGTCACATTTGGACCACAAACGTTGCCGTTGTCCTCTGCAGATTTTTTTTTTTTAATTTTACGACGCCACCGTTGCCATATTTGGCGACGCGGCCGAGCATAAACGGACCGTAAAGTAGCCGACCGAGACGGCGGCCCTGAGGCTTTTTCATTATGGCTCAATATAATTCAACAGCATCGCAAACTCCCGCCTTCAGAATGACCGTAAAGTTGAATCAACACCTCTCTAATACAGTTTACGATTATATAAAAAAGAAAAAACTGGAAATTGAAACCTTCATTGCAGGTCTGTTGCATAAGTTTAGAGTACAGAAACCAGCAGTGTCTTCTAATTCATAGTCACATTTCCAGGGAACTCGTTTATTTGTTGTCTCTAAAATGAGACGTACGAGAATCAGTTTATTCACTTTGTAATTTCCTTTAATTGCTCATTTGTTTGGTAATATACACAAAAAACGCACCACGTAAATGCCAGCGGCCCTGTGGTTGTGGTTGTTTGTGCATTTTTGCATTATCTCGATAATGCCTCAGCCCTCGGCCGTGTTGTCGAATTAGTTTTAGTACGTGTGTGTGTGATTATTCTTTTTTCTTCTCCAGCTGAAGTGATGTTAACATACATAGTGCCGAATAATTTGAGTTGACATTTTCACAAACTGGCAGCGAACCGGAGGCGGCAAAGTGTTGTTTTTGTGGGATTAATGTGTCGGGGGGAGAGGGGGAACTTGGCTCTGCTCCGTTAATGTTGTCACTTAAAGGTGTTTTCTTCTTCTCTTTCCTCCTCCAGGCCGGCGTTCACACGAGCTCGGTGAGAAGCCTACGGTACGGCTGGCTGGCCTACGCGCTGGGCGAGAGGACGACGCCGCGGTTAAAGCAGAACAGCAGGATCATCACCCTGGACGGCAACTTGTCCTCCGGCAAAGGAGCGCTGGCGCAGAAGCTGGCCGACAAGCTGGGTAACCGTCCCCTCTGTAGCCGTCCCCTCTGTAGCCGTCCCCTCTGTATCCGTCCCCTCTGTATCCGTCCCCTCTGTATCCGTCCCCTCTGTATCCGTCCCCTCTGTAGCCGTCCCCTCTGTAGCCGTCCCCTCTGTAACCGTCTATGCTCTCCTCCGTGAGCTGGGGACGGGTATCGATGCTGCTCATCGGCTCGGTTCCTTATCGAAACTCTAATCCGGTGGTTCTCAACCTTTTTCCAGTGATGAACCCCATTTTTGTTCAGCCAAGAACCCCCTGACCAGCACAAAGCATTTTCTGGTTGAAAAAAACAATGTAATACAGTGCTGTGCCATCAGTCTGATTTAATATAGAATATATACAACTTCGTTTAAGAACTTACACTTATATTATTGAATATTTAAAAAGGATTTTTGAATTCATGCTAATTTTAAATATATATTTTTAAAATCTCAAGTACCCCCATTTGAGAAGCACTGCTCTAATCAATAGTTTTTGTGATTATATAGATGGAAGAAAAGACAATGAATTTAGAAAATAATCAACGTTGGTTCATTATTCTCGTCTGTCGTTCTTGAGCAGCAATACAAGAAGTTCTAAATCTTTAAAATACATTCTCAGGTCATCAATAATCTTAAATAAAGTGATTATCTTTCATTGATTAGTGGATATGTCAAACAAACGGGGATATTGTTTATTATCCAGAGGACTGCTGCTAGTTCTCCGTGTGAAACGAGAAGTTAAGTTTAATTGTTTTTTGTCGCGTAACTCCGTAGTTATTTTTACCCAAACAACAATCGTTTCCAATAACTAACCAAGTAGTTTTGTTGCATACCTAGCATGGTTTCGCTAGTTATTGCCTAGTTGTTTCCTGTGAAGACAGAAGTTTATTATTATTGAATTGACGCGTGTTGCTGGAGGAGTAAGGTCAAGCGTGGGGCAACAATGTGTTGACTAATAATATCAGTCAGAAAATGTATCTCCTAGAATTCTGTGTGGAGGCGACGTAGGCGGTATTTGTGTCAAACAACAACTTCCTGTTCCTGCGCCCACAGGGATGCTCTACATGCCCGAGCCGGACACCTTCTACATGGACAAGATGACCGGGGAGAAGGAGCCGCTGCCCATCGACTTCAACGGCATGTGCAGCCTGGAGAGGTTCTACGCGGAGCCCAAAGCCGCCGACGGAAACAGCTACCGGCTGCAGCTGTGGATGTACACCATGAGGCTGCTGCAGTACGCCGACGCCATCGAGCACCTGCTCACCACAGGTAGCGCCTCGGGGTCCAGCGGCTCGTTTCACACTCGTCTACCTCCTGCTCTTGTGTCAGGGTTCTTATGGTCACGGAAAACCTGGAAAAGTCCTTGCATTTTAAAATGTTTATTTCCAGGCCTGGAAAAGTCCTTGAAAAAAAATTAAATCCCCAAAGTTTAGTAAAAGTCATGTAAATGTGTTATATTCATGTGTTCACGTCGCTCATTTACGCTGAGTTTGAAATAATGAATATGCTTTTAAAAGAAAGACTCAAAATATAAGCAGGCATACATACAGGCATCTATATAAATGTTTATTCTTTTAATCAAACTATTGTCTCATTCATTTGAGTCATTTAAGGCAGTGTTTTTCAACCTTTTTTGAGCCGCGGCACATTTTCTACAATTTAAAAAAAAAAAAAAATCAACAACAACCAAAAAAAGTTACACAATGTCACATTGTAGCATAACACAGTATATATGGTAGGTAATTATTGCGCGACCTACTGGCATGAAAGAGTTTTTAATTACCAGGCCAGCCACTATATTGCAGCTCAGACACTCAACAATGGCAAATAATTTGCGGCAACTAAATAATATTTTTTTGGGACCGATTAAGTGAAATTGGACATTTTTTCACGGCACAACTTACGATCTCTCACGGCACAGTGGTTGAAAATCACTGATTTAAGGTTTACTGTATGCTTTGTATTCTCATTGTTAGTTTAAATACTACATTTACTCACTTTTTCATGTTTACACCCAGATTTCACAACATGTTTGGTCATGGAAATGTGGTTTAAAGTCATGGAAACCCATTGGTCAGACTGTGTATGAACCCTGTTGTGTGTTTTTTAGGCCAAGGAGTGATCCTGGAGCGCTCGCCCTTCAGCGACTTCGTCTTCCTGGACGCCATGTTCAAAGAGGGCTACATCAGGAAGGAGTGTGAGTATTCAGACGCAGCCTCATTTATAGTTCGATTATGAAAATAAACGTTAAAGTTTGGTCGTGATGAGATGCCCCGCTGCCCGCAGGTGTGCAGCACTACAACGAGATCAAAGGCATCAGCATCTGCGAGTTCCTGCCGCCGCACCTCTCCATCTACGTGGACCTGCCGGCCGAGGACGTGCAGAAGAAGCTGCAGCAGAGCGGCAAGGTAGCGCCACGAACACGATGTTCGGAGAGAAAAAATGCACCTTTTGATCGGCTTATACTCAAATAACATGTTGACATTAAAAAGATAGTAAGAAGTGGGATTTTTATAAAATAGTTTATTAAAAAAAGGAACCTCTTCTCAGTCCCATCTGCAGAATGTGCCGCTGACGTACCTGAAGAGCATCGAGGACGGCTACAAGAAGTCCTTCCTGCCCAAAATCCGGTGAGTGAAAGCAACAGACGTGCAACCGCTCGGCATGCGATTTTTAATTTGATAAAAGCAGCCGGTTCGTGGTCGCTTTCCCCTCCAAACAACGAGTTTTTATCTTCTTTCTTCAGTGAAACGTCAGAAGTGCTCGCTTACGATACGACCCAAGCCCAAGATGTCGAAAGGGTAAGCGGACAGCTGACTGAATGGTCTTTTTTTATTTATTTTTATTATCCCTAAGCTGTATTTCCTGTTCCCGCCCACAAGGTGGCAGAGGACATCGATTACTTGAAGTTCGAGAGAGGGCCGTGGCTGGAGCAGGACGACGTCACCTACCACCACATGAGGATGCTGTGAGTTCTCCGATGCTCAGACGCTTCGCTTCCACATTTTAAATGCAAATTACGTTGAGAGAGAGAGGGAAGGAACACGGACGGGGCGTCGAGTCAGATCCGGCAGCCTCGGCCTCTTGTTTGTGGCACTCGTCCTGGATAAATATGCAAAGTGCCTGAAACGAATCACAGAGGCAACTTTAAATGCAGATTCGCCCCCTGATTGCATTTTGCATGCAGTCCTCCAACCCCGTAGATCAACATGCAGACACTATTGACGTCCTCTCTCTCTCTCTCTCTCTCTCTCTCTCTCTCTCTCTCTCTCTCTCTCTCTCTCTCTCCAGCGTGGAAGACAAACAGAGGGTGGCGACTCTGACCCACATACCGAGGTTTCTGCCAGAGATCACCATCGGGGCCCACGACTACGACGAGAAATACTACGCCTTCAAATCGGTACGTAGAGACGAGAGGATCGTCTTCACGTCCCTGAACTTCATGTAGAGAGAAAGAATCATAACTTGGTTTTAAAGATATGAAAGGAGTTCTTTAACAATCTACATTTAGAGTAAATGTTTTGCAGCCAAATCAAATAGTTTACAGGAGCTTCAACCTTCGTTTGTTTACAATGCGTTGAATACAGGACTTGTGTGAAAGGCGATAAAGTAGTCCGTGAATATGAGATATGAGTTTACAGATGATTACAATCCCTCCTCGGCATCGTGGACGTTTGGTTTACTTTTTTTTTTTTTTTTTTTTTTTTTTTTTTTTTTTTTTTTGGTGAAGGTTCAAGCTCGAGTTTAAACAAAGCTTCCGCTCGTACGCGGACGAGGATTCAAACCGCCGATCTTCACCGATTTAGGAAGACGACCCGTGCGGGTTTTATTTTGAAAATACGGTTTGATGACTCGGCGCCCGGCTCTAAAACGAGTGTCTTTGACGATCTAATGTCAGGCCGATATATTAGTGCCTGGAGTTGGTAGTAAATAACAAAGGTGGTGTTTTTATAACGATACTGATGAACGTGGACCGGAGCCGCTCTGCCCTGACGCTGAGCCTCAGTTCCCCGCTGAGGAAACTCATCATTAGCTGGAGGAGTTGCCCTTTGGTTTTATGTTGGGTCATTATCCGAGGACGTGTTGTGTTACCTAGTGATGATCCCTTTCATTAAAACAAACCACCGTTCTCTTCATATTGAATACTTTCTTTATTGTTATGTCTCTACCCTTTGCCCATGTGACGCACCGTCGCCGCGACTGGAACTAACTTCCTCTCCTTCTTCTTCTTCTTCTTCTTCTCTTCGCTGAGATATCGAACGACTCGCCTCGGTTTCCGAGAAGGCAAATGCCAGATATGGAGAATATTCCACGAGGCTTTTTGGTATCATCCGTCTTGCAGAGAAACATTTGGGCCTGACCTTTTCTATTTATTGACTGGAGACTTTTTTTTTTTTTTTTTTGTCTCCCTATTTTTTTGCTGGGTAAAACCGGGCGGCGTAATGCTACAGGAGGCTGCGACCTGACATTTAGTTCTGAGCCGGGATCTCAGCGGAGAGAACGAGACCTGTGACACGCGGCTGCGTAATCTCACTCGGCGCGCCGGAGGTGACAAAGTAAAGTCGCGGAAGGACGTTCGGCAACGACCTCCGCTGAATTTATAAAGATAATATTGAATAATAGTCACAAAAATAACATGAGGGATTGCATCTTTTATTTTTCAGCCACATGACGGATTAATCTATATAAATGTAGTTATTTTCTGCCGATCAAATAAAACAACCTTCACGCATTATATATTTACCTCTGCAGGCAACCCGGTCTTATTTTAGATGCGTTCGGCTACTTCAATTAGAATAAGTTCATTTAGAAATACAACATGATGCTCCTGCATCAAGAAAAAGTATTTTTGTTTTGCAACTTTTTTTGGGTTAATTGATCATTTTGGTTGTTTTTGTGTCCCTATAGCTCCCCGGGAAGAAGTACGCGTCTGGTTTTAACGCAGATGTCGGAGACAAGTACATCTGGCTGAAGTGAATGAGTGAACTCCTGTTGATCGTCCTAAATAATATGTATGTATTAAAAGATATAAATAAATTTTGAATCTACACAAATGTCTTTTTGTCTGTTCTGATTCTGGACGCCGAGATAATGAAACGGTAGAACTTCTGGTTTCTTACACGGGGTCGTGAAGCAAGCGACCTCAGCGGGTGGTCGGGGTCCTTAACGATCCTCCTCACCTTATTCCTGCTGCTCCTGCTGTAAATATCCTCCAGACCGGGTCGAGCACGGCCCATTAGTGGCTGTTTGCAGGAGGAGGCTCTTGTTCCAATCAAGAAATTGATTGACCAACACAGATACAAGGATGAAGCTCTGGGCTCTGCACCAGAGCGGAGGTGGGGGTAAAGCTCTAATAACTTCCCCCGCTGCCAGATCTCGGCTGCCTCTCCACAACAGACCGGTGCTGCGTCCCAATCTAATCTTTGCTTTGTTAAATTGCTCGCCGGTGGCTGGAGAGCAAGGTTGCGACTGGTCCGAGCCGCTGCATATCAATGGAGCTCGGAGAGATTGAGACGCATGCTGCTAAAAGCGCTGCTCCGTTCCTATTCTTTAAGATCGGAGGTGTATTCGGGGGTTTATCGATGGAACTGGATTAATGTGCTCCGTTTCTTTTAGTTGTGGATAAAACTGGAGCTGCAGCAGCGGCTTAATGGTCCCCTTTGGGTGGACCAGTTAAAGAGCCCATTACAGTCAGTCCACCCACTGGAAAATACAAAAGCAGGGGAAGATCTTTTCTCTGTCATTTTGGGGGACACTGAGCCGTTGATTGTGTCGATTCCAAGATGGCGGGTTAGCTTTGAGGAAGTGTCACCCCAAACCAATCAGGAACTGTCCACCAATTCGGTCATGGCGTTTCCATCCATCCAAAGATGCACTTTATGATTCCCCCTGATGATCTATGATGAGATATCTTGAAAACAAGCTTTAGTAATAGTGACCGATGCAAACCATGTTTCTTTTTTAGTTTAGAAGGTGTGATTTAAAATGTAGTTTCTTTATTATCGAGACAAGATCTCCCTCGGAAACCTTTGATACATTTTGGTACAACCTTTGTTACTTTGGCACAACCTTTGTTACACTTTGGTACAACCTTTGTTACACTTTGATACAACCTTTGTTACACTTTGATACAACCTTTGTTACACTTTGATACAACCTTTGTTACTTTGGCACAACCTTTGTTACACTTTGATACAACCTTTGTTATTTTGGTACAACCTTTGTTACAACCTTTCATACATTTTGGTACAACCTTTGTTACTTTGGTACAACCTTTGTTACACTTTGATACAACCTTTGTTACACTTTGATACAACCTTTTTTACACTTTGATACAACCTTTGTTACACTTTGATACAACCTTTGTTACTTTGGCACAACCTTTGTTACACTTTGATACAACCTTTGTTATTTTGGTACAACCTTTGGTACAACCTTTCATACATTTTGGTACAACCTTTGTTACTCTGGCACAACCTTTGCTACATTTTGGTACAACCTTTGTTACTTTGGCACAACCTTTGTTACATTTTGGTACAACCTTTGTTACTTTGGTACAACCTTTGATACATTTTGGCACAACCTTTGTTACTTTGGTACAACCTTTGATACATTTTGGCACAACCTTTGTTACATTTTGGTACAACCTTTTATACATTTTGTAAAAAGACAAAGTTCAATGAATTCTGAAGTAAAGTATGGGTTTACATGTTTTGTCTGCAAGTGTTAATTTCTTTCCGCGGTCGACAGAGAGCCGGTTCAGACTCTGTGGACCTCGGGAGGGTGGCGAAAGTTCTTCCACAGAAAGATGTTATTCTCGTCCCGACACTTCCGACCCAGAAGTGCCCCAGAGGAGCCCGAGCGTCTGTCAGAAGGCAAAACACTTTGTGTTGGAATTGGGGGAAGTTTGCTCCGAGCGGTGGAGAAATATTCTGTGTGAAGATGTTGCTGTAGCTCAGGTCCGCTGCATCCCTCATGACAAAGCCCGAGGAAGGGAGCGAAGAAATGATGAAGGAAAAGTCACCGAGAGGCAGAAGAAATAAATATGCTTGTTACGAAACTGTCAGTTTACACACAATACTTCATTTTAAGAAAGAAACGCTCTGCGTGTCTTAAGATCTAAATTACCATACATCCCGTGAAAGAAAAGTGAACAAAGCCCCCCCCCAAAAAAACTACTTTACAGGTTGCTCCAAGAGAGAGAAAGAAAGAAATCAACGGTGGACAGTCGGCAGACAGTGGAGGCCGGGAACCTGCCAGGAGCTGAAAAGAAAGTCCTGTCTACTTGCACTACCCGGCTGCCGGAGCACCGGGGCAGCGCAGACAAAGGCAGTGTGAATAATTGACAGCACAGCAGCTTGGTGCAGTCACATTGAACTAATGGAGGATGAAAAACATAAAGTCTGGGGATGGGAAGTTGGTGCACGATGCGATCTGGTATAATGTGACACGAAGGTCTTATCAGGACTGGAGGTGGAGGAGGGGGAAAGGTCACATTTCAGAGGTGGGACAGATCTGGAAGAAACAACCCCCGAGGGTGGAGGGAACATACATACAAAATAAAAAAAACCCTGCAGACGGACGAGAGAATAAATGCAGCTCACCAACAACGTTTGTCAGGGTAAAGCCAGAAAAACCCTCATCAGCCCAGGAGAGGGTCTGGGTGCGACCGGCAACCGACAGCCTATAATAAGCAGAGATGTCCGTCAACCTGGAAGCCACACAGCTGGTCTTCCACCTCTAGGGACTCGGCCTGTTCTCTGTCCCTGTTAGCAGCTGTAGCTGCTCTGTAATGTGTGTGTAACTCACATGTAATTATGAGCCAGGACCAGCGGCGTGGCAAAGAGCGGTGGAGTCCACGTAGGGAGGAGGTCGGATGGGTGGAGGGATGATAGAGGGATGGATAGATGGATGGATGGAGGGGTGGGTCGACGGACTGATGGATAGATATAGATGGATGGATAGATAGATGGGAGGGGTGGATGGATGGAGGGGTGGGTCGACGGACTGATGGATAGATAGATGGATGGATAGATAGATGGGAGGGGTGGATGGATGGAGGGGTGGGTCGACGGACGGACGGATGGATGGGTGGAGGGGTGGATGGATGGGTTGAGGGGTGGGTCGACGGATGGATGGATGGGTGGGTGGGTTGGTGGATAGAGGGATGTATTGATGGATGGATGGAGCGATGGACGAATGGATGGAGGGGTGGGTGGGTTTTTTGGATGGATTGATGAGGGGTTGATGTATGAGTGGTGGGGTGAATGGGTGGATGAAAGGATGGGTGGATGGATGGATGGAGGGGTTGATATATGGGTGGAGGAGTGAATGGATGGATGGATGTAGGGGTTGATATATGGGTGGAGGGGTGAATGGATGGATGTAGGGGTTGATATATGGGTGGAGGGGTGAATGGATGGATAGATGGATGGATGGAGGGGTTGATATATGGGTGGAGGAGTGAATGGATGGATAGATGGATGGATGGAGGGGTTGATATATGGGTGGAGGAGTGAATGGATGGATAGATGGATGGATGGAGGGGTTGATATATGGGTGGAGGAGTGAATGGATGGATAGATGGATGGATGGAGGGGTTGATATATGGGTGGAGGAGTGAATGGATGGATAGATGGATGGATGGAGGGGTTGATATATGGGTGGAGGAGTGAATGGATGGATAGATGGATGGATGGAGGGGTTGATATATGGGTGGAGGAGTGAATGGATGGATAGATGGATGGATGGAGGGGTTGATATATGGGTGGAGGAGTGAATGGATGGATAGATGGATGTAGGGGTCCCTGTCACCCAGTAGACCGACGAACTTCCACAAGTAACGGCACGTTTGTCGACTACACGGAACGCGCTGATCGCTCGTGTGGCTGGAAAACGCATTCCATTCGCTCACATTCATGAGACTCCTCCTCCTTCAGCCGCCCCGTTGCCTCCCTACTGGTTTCCTCTGATGGGGTTGTGTCTGCAGCTTCTGACGTCTCCGGTCAATCCAATAGATAGAATTGCTCACCTTTGCGAGACGATGAATGTCTGTAAAAAGAATCGTATGCTTTAAGCTGCACAATATTAATTTATTTTAACACAAGGTAAAGCTAATAATAATAATAATAATAATAATGATAATAGCTAGGATTTATATAGCGCCTTCCATGAAACCCAAAGGTTCCGGGACTGTGTGTAAGGGTGGAGGAGGTTAGATAGATACTGAGGAGCCAGGGCATTGAGGGATTTGTAGGTGAGGAGGAGGATCTTGTAGGTGATGCGGGACTTGACCGGAAGCCAGTGGAGGTGGATGAGGGTGGGGGTGATGTGCTGCCAGGGCTTGGTGCGGGTGAGAACCCTGGCAGCCGAGTTTTGCACATACTGGAGCCTGTCCAGGGCTTTGCTGGGAACCCCGGACAGAACTCCATTGCAGTAGTCCAAACGGGAGGTGACGAAAGCGTGGATAAGGGTTTCTGCCACAGAGTCAGAGAGTGATTGCCGGAGACGTGAGATGTTTTTGAGGTGGAAGAAGGCGGATTTGGTAATGGACCTGATATGAGATTGGAATGATAGTGTTGGGTCCAGGATGATAATGTGTCTCGGTGTGTAAAAAAGCCAGCTTGCTAACACATTCATAAAAAAAAGGTGATTTAGCTTTTTTTCCTGCCAGCAAATGGTGATTCAAATTAATCCTACTTTAATTAAAACTACGTGTACTGTCCGTTACACACAATACACACTTTAATATTCATATTTGCCAACTTCCTTGAGTTCCATCCATCCATTAGCTTTACCTGCTTGTCATTCATTGAGGTTTAAACCACTTCTGTCTTATCATTGATTAAAAAACATAATGAGGATTCAATTCTAATTCCAATTATTTTACACACTCAGTGCACTGAGATGGTTCACTTTGTTCTGTCAGTATTACTTTATTATGTATTACCTCATTGCTCGCAATGTAAACAAATACTGTATACTGCGAATACAAATCCTCGTCTTGGCCCAAGAGATTCAGTAAAATACAGTTCAAATATAAACGAAGAGTATAATTTGGGAGATTAAAAGAAAAACCCTGTCATTAATCCGTGGCCCGACCTTGTACCGAGACACTGAAAGGGTTTCTGGCTTTTGGAGGCTGATGATGGCTGCAGGAGCTTTCCCGCGTGTTAATGATTTGGGTTTTTTGACATCCACGGGGAGCACTTCCCTAAAAGCTTATTTAAACTTTCGTCTAAAACTCACAGCTTCCAGGATTAAAACTAATTTAACTCCGTACGGCGGGCTGATATAGAGCGCGTCGCACCAGAAAGCAGATTTCGAGGCGTAGAAACGTCTTGGGAAGCTCAGGAGGAGCCGAGGGAAGATTATCGGTGCCTGGGTTCACTGGGTCACGGGAGCCCCCCGAGCCAGGAGCAGAAAATCCCGGGACAGGAAGATTAAATCACGGTAATCAACAAAGCTAATGACCGTTCATCAAGCACCTCGATTTAACTGCTGCCTGAAATCATTTTCATTGTGTATTTTTCTATGTGAAAAGGCTGAAAAGGGAAGCTGGTCCATCAGGCTTTAGTCCAGGGGCAGCAGATGGCAGTGTTGCTGTCTGGATCCATTCAGTCCGAAGACAGTCTGTGCAACACATCATCCACACCGCCACACTGTAGAGTGGCAGGAAAGGATTTAGCATGTCCCCCATACACAGTATGTCAAATGCAGCATGCCAAAAATACCAGGATGTCCTCCTGCGTCCTGTTGCATTTTGTGGAATAAAAACTACAGTACACAGTACGAGGTATACAGCATGCTCTACTCACAAACACTCATTTACGCAGTGGATATAGGAGGAAGAAGGTCAAAGTTCAAAGTGCCATGTTATGACCAGACGGCAACCTCCGGTTCTGAAGAGTGACTTAACGTGTCTTAACACCTGCATTATTTTTCCTGACCACCAGGTGGCAACTCCCCTGGTTGTATATAAGTATATGCTTCATCTGTTAAAGCTGCATTATCTCTCCTGACCACCAGAGGGTGACTCCTCTGGTTGTATAGAAGTATATGCTTCATCTGTTAAAGCTGCATTATCTCTCCTGACCACCAGGGGGTGACTCCTCTGGTTGTATAGAAGTCTATGCTTCATATGTTAAAGCTGCATTATCTCTCCTGACCACCAGGGGGCGACTCCTCTGGTTGTATAGAAGTCTATGCTTCATATGTTAAAGCTGCATTCTCTCTCCTGACCACCAGGGGGTGACTCCTCTGGTTGTATAGAAGTCTATGCTTCATATGTTAAAGCTGCATTCTCTCTCCTGACCACCAGGGGTCAACTCCTCTGGTTGTATAGAAGTCTATGCTTCATGTGTTAAAGCAGCATTCTCTCTACTGACCACCAAGGGGCGACTCCTCCGGTTGTATAGAAGTCTATACTCCATGTGTTAATGCTGTATTCTCTCTCCTGACCACCAAGGGGCGACTCCTCCGGTTGTATAAAAGTCTATACTCCATGTGTTAATGCTGCATTCTCTCTCTTGACCACCAGGGGGCGACTCCTCTGGTTGTATAGAAGTCTATATAAATTACTCTACATGATGTTCATTTAGTAAATTATGGTCATTTAGAGTCGAACAGACCATAAAGCAGTGGACGCTTTAGGGCGGGGCTACAAGGTGATTGACAGGTGAGACGTATCTCTCCGTCACACCTCCTTAGTCCAAATATGGCCGCTTCCGCCACACACAAAAACAAGATGGCGACGCCCAAAACTCAGAACCAGAGGCTTCAAAACAGAAGTCCACAAATCAACGACGACTGCGTACACAATCCACAGTTATGCCATGAAGGTGTATGTCCCAATGAATCCACCCTGCTTGCATTTCCCAAAAATAAGAAGAAAAGGTGTGTGAATTAGATCGTGTCCAGGGAGAGGGTCTGACAGTGTTAGGTGTCGCTCTAGGCACATGTGTCTCATCGCTACACCACTCAATGGTGAAATACTCGCTCACAGATACTCGAGTTATCACCTTGCTGCTTGTTGCTTGGAAAGATAGGTGCAAAGTGAGAGGAGCCGCTGGCTGCTGAAATATTTCCCCCACTGCATATTTCCATCGTAATATTTACAGATATCCTCAATATTCATAGAAACACAGGTTGAGTGGGTGTTAAAAAAAAAAATCTTGCCAGAAACAGGATGATTAACAAACAGTACGTATTATGTTTATCAGTCTAAACTATTTCTACTTAGTTTCTGAGAAATGTATTTCTTTTATTTTCAACAGTTTCTTTTAGTGGACGGCTCTAAATACTACAATGCCCATGAACCCTAGCAGCTGTTGCAACACAGAAGAAACCAGAGGTGCAATATGTTTTTGAGTAAAATCGACCCAGCATCTCACAGTTATTAGATTTAAACTGCTGAACGCTCATCGTTGATGATTTCTCTTCTTATTGTACGCGGCTGTTTTATTCTTCTTAATTCTCAACAGCATTTATTTATTACGTTAAACCTGAGTTTTAAATTACCAACCGTAGTGCAGCAGGTGCGAAATCATGTTTCCTCGTGATTCATCATGATTCGCCATCAATCGTTGGAATAGCTGCCGCTTACAAATGTGTAAACTATATCGCTAAAGTTTAATCATTTCAGATTGCATTACTTCAAGTACCACTGAAATTATATTTTTTCTTCAGTTTTAATCTCAAGTCCCTCTGTTAGTTGTTCATTTATATCTTGTCATAAGATAAATATGTCTTTATATTTCTACATCAAAATCCCAGTTTGATGACTCATCGCAGTCGTAGCTGACGGACCGCTTTAACACATGAAGCATAGACTTCTATACAACCAGAGGAGTCGCCCCCTGGTGGTCAGGAGAGAGAATGCAGCTTTAACACATGAAGCATGTACTTCTATACAACCAGAGGAGTCGCCCCCTGGTGGTCAGGAGAGAGAATGCAGGATTAAGACATGAAGCATTGACTTCTATACAACCAGAGGAGTCGCCCCCTGGTGGTCAGGAGAGAGAATGCAGGATTAAGACATGAAGCATTGACTTCTATACAACCAGAGGAGTCGCCCCCTGGTGGTCAGGAGAGAGAATGCAGCTTTAACACATGAAGCATATACTTCTATACAACCAGAGGAGTCGCCCTCTGGTGGTCAGGAGAGAGAATGCAGGATTAACACATGGAGCATAGACTTCTATACAACCAGAGGAGTCGCCCCCTGGTGGTCAGGAGAGAGAATGCAGCTTTAACACATGAAGCATATACTTCTATACAACCAGAGGAGTCGCCCCCTGGTGGTCAGGAGAGAGAATGCAGCTTTAACACATGAAGCATGTACTTCTATACAACCAGAGGAGTCGCCCCCTGGTGGTCAGGAGAGAGAATGCAGCTTTAACACATGAAGCATATACTTCTATACAACCAGAGGAGTCACCCCCTGGTGGTCAGGAGAGAGAATGCAGGATTAAGACATGAAGCATCTACTTATATACAACCAGAGGAGTCGCCCCCTGGTGGTCAGGAGAGAGAATGCAGGATTAAGACTTCCACATTAGCTTCACTCTGCAGAACCGGAGGTTGCCGTCTTCATCTAACAACAGGTGAGAGAGGTGTGTGTCCTGTAACTTTAAGCCCGCCCACTTTTTAGCGGTCCAATCGAAGACAAAGCTTCAAATCCCTCTTGTAACTGCACACCTCTCAGCTAATAACGTACCCATGAAATCCATCCCAGTGCAAAAGCTCGGTGTAATGTTTTGTTCTTTTCCCTGGTGACGGACCGTGAAGCTAATTCCTCGACTAATTCCAAGATTAATTAATTGGAAAGGATGCAAGGGAACGTGCAAATGTACCTCTTTGCTCCTATTAGCGAAGGCGCCTCAGCCTGATTGAAGGCCTCCCCCCGTAGCGACTCGCTATCGCAGAAAGCACACTTCCTCTTCCAGCGCTAACACCTGAGCGTGTGAATGAAACAAACATCGGTTTTGGATCGCCGGCCGCCAAAAAAAAAAGAAAACGGAACAAAAAGACGGAGCGGTCTGTGCCGGGTGATGTGATGTGACACGGCGGCAGAGTTCTCCGTCACATCCACTGACGGGTCACATAATAGGGTTATTGATCATCTGTCACCCTCGGTGCTTTATGTGTTGCGGTGGTTCAAGTGTGATGTTTGAGTGAAAGCGCCTCCGGGTACTTGTGGATGTTTCCACCAGCATTACTGTACACTTCATGGATGCCGTGCACCATCGATCTGACCTGTTATTTTCATCCTGTCTGATCCCCAAAAAACGCTGCCAATATTTTATTCATTTTTGCCTGAAGAGCTGTGTGGGCTTCGTATTGATGTCTAATAACAAGGCCGGCTACTGGCCGGGGCAACATCAGCGAAATCTCTGATAGCAGCCGTAACCAGATGTGTATTGATTGGAAAAGTTGAGCCGGCAGGAGCTTCTACTTTCTTTTCTGTTTGATTTGAATAAGTTGCCGTGTTCTTTATATTCTCACCCGGCGGAAAAAAACAAACATGCAAAGTTATCGATACCTGGAGTAAACACATTTAAACCAAGACTGTGAATTAATAAGTGGACATGTGGAGGCAGGAAACCAATAAGATAGGTAGGTAGGAAGGTAGGTAGGTAGGAAGGTAGGAAGGTAGGAAGGTAGGTAGGTAGGAAGGTAGGAAGGTAGGAAGGTAGGTAGGTAGGTAGGAAGGTAGGTAGGTAGGTAGGGAGGGAGGAAGGTAGGAAGGTAGGTAAGTAGGTAGGGAGGTAGGGAAGGAGGTAGGTAGGTAGGGAGGGAAGTAGGTAAGGAGGGAGGGAGGGAGGGAGGTACTTTATTAATCCCCAAGGGGAAATTTGTTGTCGTAGTAGCGCCTTACAACTTGAAGATACAAATAAACACACAAGATAAAATATATAAAGAAGCAAAAGGGATGAAAGATATATACAAAATAAAATGAAAAAAAAAAATATATATATATATATATATATATTGTATATATAAATATACACAATAAAATAGAATACACATAAGTGGATTGAAATACATGTACAGCTGCAGAGTGTATTCATTAATTAAGCAAATTACATGTAAACAATAGATAGTGCAAAATGCAAAGTATGCATGTGAAGTGTAATAAGCATACACGTGTACAGTGATAATTAATCCACAGAGGATCTAAGTGTCAAAAAAGAAAGCAAGAAAAGAAAAGGGCCCAGCAGGATGCCATTTTTCCGAGCCGTGATTGAGAGCTCCTCCCGCTCTGAGCATCGTGACGCTCCTCTGGACGCGCTTTCAAGATAACAACAAAACAAAAATGTCAATGGAATTTTGGGCTCCATCGAAGACCGTTGAGGAAAGAGACTATTTCATTGCATTAGTTGCACGGCGTTTATCTGACTGATGGTCACACACACACACACACGCACACACACACACACACACACACACACACGCATTGCATGTCTATGAATCCTCTGCTAATTAATGTGCCTGATACATGCTTGCGGGATGCATTTGCAATTGGCTCTTGATAAGTCTGCAGAGGACGATAATGCGAATATAAATTCCCTCCGTTATCTCGCGACCGGTACAAATGGTTGTATAGCAAATGTAATTTCCGAGCCATTTGCTTATCTCTTGCCTTGCTTTCGCACACAAAAAGCATCGCTTCTCATACTCGCGTAGCAACCAGATCACGAGATGAATGACAACGATCCCTTTTGTTTCATCTCGTTCTCCTCGTCCTCGATTCTTTCTCTCGGAGCACTCCGTTCGGCAAGGATATTCTCAAGGAGCTGCGAGTGGCGGACATGAGGAGGTGCCCTTTGCATCAGCTCGCAGAACAAAGCGCCGAAAAGGAGCAGCGAGTTCCCTGATTGACAAGCTGCAGCCGAGCACCTCTGCGGGGTTGTTAATCTCCCCCAGCGAGTGCAGGAATTATCTCGCTGGACCTACTGCCCTTTCGCTAAGAATAAGAAGTCAAGTTTGGGGATTGGACGGCAGAAGGACGCGCTCCGCCGTGTTTCAGCTGCTCGGGGGAAGAATTTTAGGTGAAATCTCATTCGTCGAAATAACAAAGTTGGGCTGAAGTTGGCGACAATTTATTTTCGATCTGGATTGAAAAACAAACGTTAACAACGCAGGTATAGAGGGGTGACAGCTTCCTGTTGATTGAGGTGGAAAGTAGAGGAACCCAGACGGAGAACCCGAATGAACTGCTGAACTAAACGCAGTCTGCAGCGGCTCAGACCACACATGCTCATGTTCCACTATTATCCTGACAATAATGAAGAATTTGATGTTATATTATATCGTCGCCTTCCTAAAATAATGACCTAAGTCATTTTTTGACCTCTGGTAAAATCTCCTCCATCCTCCGTTGAACAGATCATGTGATTCGACCCCTGGAGTATAACATGTCCAGAGAGTGACTTCGGCCATTTTGTTTTGCCTAAGTCAAAAGACAATGTGACTTCGGCCATTTTACAAGCTTTTCAAGATGGCATTTTTAAGCTAGCATTTAAGCTAGCAATTTAGTTAGCACTTTTGTCAATGAAAATCAAACATAATATTAGTAATCATAACATAATCTGTCCGGTATTACAGTGTCTAGAAGCAGCTTGAGCTCCCCTATTACATTTGGTCCAGTGTTTTTTTGTGTTTTCTGAAAAACGAAAATATGACTTGGGCCATTATTTTAGGAAAGTGCCGATATGCCGTTTGGATATTATGAAATTCCCGAATGAAGCATTTTCTGATCAAGAGGTGCGGAATATGACGATGTTATTCAGGATTTCGGAGCATTTTTTGGACGTGAGCACAGCACATTTAGAACATGCGTCTCCACATTTTATTTTTTATTTTACTGCACACAGCCTCTTTCCTGCTTATGACTCTGATCGTTGTCCAAAGAAAGAAGAAAAGCAAACACATTTGGTGCATGTAAAACGTATGCATCATGCTTTGGAGTAAAGGAACAGTTTGACATGGTGACGTCCCGACTCTCTCACGCTACGTTACATAACGGGCGTATCGTCAACGCTGATGTTTTGTTTCACGCAGGACACAAACAGCGTTTCGAGTAACTTTACCACTGTTAGAAAAATACTCGACACCGGTTGTAAAATCATAAATCAGGACATTTATTCGTTGCAAAGAAGGAGCAGAGATACAACGTGTTACTTTACTAAGTCTGCAACGAGCGGAGAGTTACCCCTTAAATACATAATTACACCGTCGCAGAAGCACTCGTGACGTCTTGCACAAACTGAACGTTGTGTAAGAGGAAATACGTTTTTCCCCAACAAGCACCTTTCAGTGATGACTCACAATACCAGCATTGTTACCTGGCGACTGTTATTTGTGTCTCAAAAGACTGTTTGGTGTCACTTTATTTTTGTTTTATTTTATTTAGAAAATACTGATTTCATGATGGTGCAAAATAGTTTGACAGCTAATCGTCAGCAACCTCTCTGTGAAAATAAAATGTCTTTCTGTTGAGCGTATTGTGGCAGGAATGAAGTCAACAGCTGCCTGCTGTGCATGGAAATCATAGGCATGGCAACTCTAATATATACTTTAATCAATCAATCAAACGGATTCTGATCTAAAAAGATCATTTTCTTGTGTGGTCGCGCTGTTCATTGGTTAATTAATGAATGAATGATGGTTTGTTCTGTAAAGCACCTTTAGTGGTCCAAAGAAGAACAAATGCGCTTTACAACGCAAGTCCATCTACCATTGTTTGATAAAAAAATATTTTTATTTTTATTTATTATATATAATCTAACAATTTCTTCCCATTTTGGGGAGTTGTTGATGCTGCTGCTTTGAAAATAAATAAAGTAATACAAAATGAATTAATCTTTTCTTTCGACCACAGAGAATCATCATACTTTACATAAATTAAATGTTTACTTTAATAACGTTTTTAATCCACTTTCTCCGATATATTTAAACCCAAATGCAAATAATTGATATGGACAGTAAACATGTGAATTAGTGTTTGTATATGAAATAAAGTTTATTGCAAATTAAAAAAGCGGCCATTTTAATTCCTTTTCGCTAAATAGATGAAAGCAGCAATCAGAAGCAATCAGATTACAGGCTTCAGTCACTTCAGCTGGTTTAATTCTGTTTAAAGACTGAAAAAAAAGGCCTTACGTGTTTTAGCCAATCACAGATTAGCACGTTGCCGTCCACTTTTAGCTCACCTCCTCTGTTGGAGTATAAACTGCTCCACAAAAATGAAATGTTCTCAGACGCTTATTGGACCGGACGTGATGATACAGAAACATCTTTTGTATTCACTGTGTGAACTTATTTTCCATTTCTGGCTGAGCTAATGAGCCGAGCTTTACTGCCCGGTACAAAGACGCTCCAAGAGCTTTAATCATGTGCATTTGTTCATTTGACCAGCGCTAGCATCTTCACGGCTAGCTAGCATGTTAGCTCTTTAGCTACAGCGGTGTGCCAGCTAACCAACGTACCAGAACTACACATTTTGCCGTGTCAGTGTTCTGGTGTGAGGGGCCATTAGCTAGTGTTGTGACCTTCAGCTCCAGAATGTGAGTCAAGGAGACACGCAGCAACTCAAAATGACAACAACGACACAAAATGATTGCAAAGAGACACAAAAAGGCAACAAAGAGACTCACAACTATGAAAAGGGGCAAATCAACCACAAAGAGACACAACATGACGATGAAGAGACACAAAGCGGCTACAAAGACAGTCAAGATGACTACACACAGACACAAAACATCTACACATTGATGCAAAACAGCCGCAAAGAGACACAAAGAAACTCACAACAACTATGGAACGGGTCAAGACAACCACATAGAGACACACAATGACTAAAAAGAGACAGTAAGTGACCATAAACAGCTGCACAGAGACACAAAATAACTGCAAAGAGACACAAAGAAACTCACAACAACTATGGAACGGGTCAAAGCAACCACATAGAAACACAACGTGACTAAAAAGAGACAGTAAGTGACCACAAACAGATGGAAAACAGCTGCAAAGAGACACAAAATAACTGCAAAAAGACTCAAAATGAGTACAAAAAGACACAAAATAACTGCACAGACACAACATAACTGCAAAATGACTACAAAGAGACTCAAAATAACTGCAAAGAGACTCAAAATGACGACAAAAAGACACACAAAGAATACAAAACAGAGACTGTATAATATTTGACTGCACGTTGACAGACAGACTGGCTACTAGCTGCATTTATTTCAGAGCAAGTTTCTGTAGTATTGGAGCATTGAGCTGTGAAATACAACATATATAATATATATAATACAATATAATATCAGATGATTATAGCAGGATGCTGGTGTGGTATAGTACGTATATTTGCAAAACAATAACTACAAAAAGAATTGACTTCCTTCTGCATGTCTCAAATGATTTTAAGAGCGTTAATTATGACTTTTCTAATGTCATGCATAAGCAATGCAATATGCTGCCTTTAATCGCATAACCAACGGTTGCTAGAGGACTGTTTGGGTCTCTGGTGCACTCGCCTCGTGCAGAAGGTCACGCCACCACAGATGCATCCGGCCATGATCTGCACAGACACACAGGCAGAAAGACAAACAGTCCCTGTGTTTGTTTCTGCTTTCTCCGAGCTTGCAGCTGATTGCTTTGCACAGAACAATGATCATAACAGTCAGCGTTAATATTTGTTGTGCTATGGCTCTGAGACAAAGAGGCGTTGCGACTAAAAGGGAAAGCTTTTATGTTTTGAAGCAGCCGGGAACAAGTGCTGCAGGTTCAGTTTTAAATCCTTGTTGACGTCCATTTCCATTTCTCCAACACCAGCGCTGAATGGGAACAGACAGCAGTGTCCAGTCAGGATAAAGAGGATGTGAACTGATGCCTACACATTCTCTTATATTCATACATCTTTCATTGAGAGTAAAACAGAAAGATCACATTGTGTCTGCTTCTGTGTTCCAACAGCACGATCTTAATCCGTCAAAGTGCCGCCTCTGCAAAACCGCGTCGCATGTTTATCATCGAGGCTGCGAGTCCAGTCGGAGCTCCTTTTTCTCTTCTTCTTGTGTGATATCAATTTCTCCTTGTTCTCCACTTCAAGCGAGCCCCGTCCCGCGGAGAACTCTGGATATTTCACAAGTCCAAACTCTGCAGAAGCTGTGACCCTCTTTGAATTAATTCTCATGAATTGTAGATCACTGGGAATTATAAAAAAAAAGGAAACAGCTCCACTGTCAATAGTGAGCATTGAAAAGTTTTAAAACTTTTTTTGTGGGTTCATTGCGTAATTTCTTCATCGTCTGTAGAGGAAATAGATCATTTCAATACAGCTCCGATAATCTCTTTTATATTGCACTTTGTACTTGAGCCCTGCCTGTGGTGTTAGAGGTCTCCGCAGTATTCCTTTATGAATAAATACTTTGCATGTGGTCAACGACATGCAAAGCAGTCATGTAAGGTTTCAATCACATTTGTGAGTCTTTTGTGTCGAATAATCGCACACATAACTTAACAAAAAGGCGCCTGCTGCGGTGTCATCCACCTTTGGCTTAAATGGAACATTTTTCCCTGCAGAGCCCGAAATCCCAAAACGTTTATAATAGTTGACTTGCATACAAAGCATGTTTAGCAGACAATGAACCTCCTTGTCGGAAAAACAGAAAATTACCCAATGTCCATTGCAGTTCTGCATCATGGAGCACTAATGAAAGCCCTGGAGATAAAATTAAGGTACATGTGCAAAACACCTCGGGAGAACGAGGTCGCTCAAATTCATTTCAGAGGTTCCCATTCAGACAGGAGCACAGCGAGCAGTGAAATCTGACTCCTTCTGCCAAACAGTATTAAATTGGCTCATTTTGTCTCCGCTCTCACTCGCTTGCCAGGTTTCTGATAACATATTCAATATAAAGCTGGCAGCAAATTAATGGCTCCTGACATAATAAACAAAACTCGATACCGTTCGCTTCGCCTGCGGGTGTGAAAGCAGTTCATTTCATAAATGTTGGCACTAGACCGTCGATATCTGTAGTTAACAAGGAACAACCGGAAAGAGATTATATGACCACAGTGTAAATGAGTATTTACATAAATTTCTGTTTGACAAAATATAAGATAATTGAAAGGAGGAGTATATTTGTTTACTTCCCTCCATTGATCTTGGCTGGAGTTAGACCTGAGGCCCGTACTCACGGATGGATTACTGAACACACAGACCCAGGGGCCCAAAGTGTCGGGGCCTCCCCTGGTCACTCAAAGAGATACGAACCGACCAGGATGAGTCAATATGACCACAAAAAAACATAAAACATCTACAAAGACACACAAAAGAGCTGCAAAGAGACACAAAAAGACTACAAGGAGACTCAAAATAAGCACAGAGGAACATTAAACTACTACAAAGAGACACAAAAAGAATATAGATGCAAAAACCACTACAAAAAGGGGCCAAACAAACACATAAAAATGAACTATGACACAAAGTTACCAAAAATAGATGCATACAGCTGCAAAGAGATACAAAGAGACTCAACGCGACTACAAAAACAGGCAAAAGTACCAAATGACCACAAAGAGACACAAAACAACTACAAAGAGAATCAAAAAGACTGTGATAATAAAGCAACTATAAAGGGACTCAAAATGACCATGAAGAGACACAAAAGGACTACAGAGAGACACAAAAGGACTACAAAGAGACACAAAAGGACTACAAAGAGACACAAAGCAACTACAAAGAGACACAAAGTAATTACTAAGAGATACAAAACAACTACAAAGAGACTCAGAATGACTACAAAGAGATACAAAGCAACTACAAAGAGATACAAAGCAACTACAAAATGACTCAAAATGACTACAATGCAACTACAAAGAGATACAAAGCAACTACAAAGAGACTCAGAATGACTACAAAGAGATACAAAATAACTACAGAGAGACTGAAAGCAACTACAAAGAGATACAAAGCAACTACAAATAGATACAAAGTAATTACAAAGAGATACAAAGCAACTACAAAATGACTAAGAATGACTACAAAGCAACTACAAAGAGACACAAAATGACCAAAAAAAGGCACAAAATAACTACAAAGAGACTCAGAATGACTACAGATAGACACACAATGATCACACAAAGGAAATCAGTAATGAACAGTTACCTGACACATCATACCAATCTATAATTCCGCATCTTTTTTCCAAAGCGGTTCTATCAGTCTTGACTTCATCCTTTAAGATTGAGTGTTATTCAAAGCAGGGGCCACAGTTCCTGTAGAGTTGAACAGGTTTATCCTCTAAGGCTGCGGAGGAAGCTTCAAAAGGAATGATACGTTTAACAGCGTGGAGCCGCGCGACCAGGTTACATTACTGAGTTACAAAGATCAGCAGGTAACTTAGCAATTAGTCCCAGCAGGCAGGTGCTTGCACCAAGATTTAAAGGGATATTGACAAATTGTATTAAAAGTAGTCAAACAATCCTAGTCCAAGAGAGGCGAACATGAGGACAGCGCCATGAACAGTGAAAACACCAATGAGTTTGATAATAAAGATCTGATAGATTTGGATTCATTCTGTATCCAACTTCAAGAGCAACACATGCCTAAAATTAAAATTTTTAACCTAAAATATTAGGCATTCCAGTGAGATTCCCACTTAGTTAGTCCCAGTTGTGCAAATGAGGCCGCAAAGTCTAAATAAACCGTTTAAGTACCGAATTTAAGCTGCATATTAAGAGTCAGGGTTGTTCATTATAAGCGACATCTTTAAAACAAGGAGTTTAAAAACCTGAGCTGGCGATAATCTCACATTGTGGTTCAGGCCCTATATATTTTTTATATATATATATATATATATATATATATATATATATATATATATATATATATATATATATATATATATATACATATTCTTATTTCTTTTTTTAATAATATCTGTAGAGTACCCCTCCGACAGATGGTCTTTTAGCCATTAAACAGCGACTATGACTTTCGTTTCAATTACGTTTTTCCGCCTTCAAAATAAAAGCACCATATCTCGAAACAGGAAACCAAATACATTTCTACAAAAACAACAACATTGATCAACAAAGCGTTTCTAGCATTAGAACACATATTGAGTTACTTACAATATCTTTTAGATATTTCTTTATATATATATGTTTTAATATTTTTTCCTTATAACTTAGGGATATTTTAGTCATGTTCTTTTCAGTTGATATTTACCAAATTGTTGTGGAATATTAAAATGTATCTTACAATCTTAATTAAAGTTCTGAATTAGATAGAAACTGAGGAAAAACACACATTTTCATGTCAATGACACCAGGTCTTATCCTATACAAGGAAGTGTTTCCGTCTTTCCTTTCTTTCCCCAGATGTTGACAGACCATGAAGCAAAAAGCCTCAGAAATATGTCCGATAAGGTGAATGTTCCTCATATTTCTCATATTCTGACTGAAGCCAGTCACTTTCACTGGTTTCTGCTTCCCTGAAATCTAATTTCATGCTGCGCTCACCGCGCCGTCCACTGGTTACGCCGCTGATCTAATATCTCAGCCGTTAGATTGATTTACAATTGCCACGGCTTCTTTTTGCAATGCTTCTGTGTTCGTGTAATAACTGAAGTCGCATGCTTCTTGCAGTAATGTCGTCCACCGTTCGGGCTTGATTACATATTGTAGGACACAGTTTAAGGATTTACTTAAAAATGTATCATTTAAAAAAATTAAATAAAACCTCAGATTTTCTGCACAATTTTTTGAAAATGATTTGATAAGCCATGTTAAAACTGTCTTAATATATGTCCTCCATGTGCTACATTTCCTGTGTGTCACAGAACACATTGGGATTTATAGAGGTGGAAGTGACTACCGAGCTCCTATTTTGGGGATTTATTAATCTGCTTCATAAATGTACAGAGATGAGAGGAAAAAGGAAAAAGGAGAGAAATGTGTGAACAATGAAAGAAAGAGCTGCGCAAACCGTCTCTTAGTCGAATCTGTTCAAATGAATTGTTGAACAAAGTGCTTTCTGTCTGCAGCCTTGAGTGTGAATTACTTTTAGAGGGAATCATATTTTGTCGTGGATTAAGTTTGTTTTTATAGAATCATAAATAAGTTCAAAATAAATTTCCCATAAGTCTGAGCAGGTAGACGTCCGAGTCAAACAACTTTTTTGTGTGTGTTTTTTGTGTTTTATTGTCATGTTAAGTCAAACCAATATGTTTGAATACAAAATAGTTGTGTTGCCTGAACCCAACTAAGTAATTTTGTAGTGTTTTCCCGTTTAGTTTTACTTCAATCAACAACGTTAACCATATTTCCCAAATGTTTTTCTCCAAAATTGTTTAAAACAACGGTATTCTGGGTGTACACGTATTTCCCTTGTAACTTAATTGAACCGTTTACTAGACATGAAAGTAATTTATATATATGTAAAATACATCTATTTCGTATTAAACATAATACTTGTTCAATCAACGTAATATGGAAACGTTTAACGATGATCAAATGCTTCAAAATGTTGCTACAATGTGTCGGTACAATCTTCACTGAGAAACATTTTATTATAGTTTTAAAAAACACAACAGTTGTGTTTACGTCCTTAACATTGAACATAAACCACCGTCTTTCTCTCATTTTAATTAAAGTCATATATAATTCAGGCAGCAATTAAAATTTCCCACGAAAAACCTACGCAGCATAACAAATGACTGGTATAGAAACGTCATTTCTCAGAGGCAGAAACGACGTTAACAAATCTGCCTGCCGACAAAACGAGATGCAGCAGGATCCGTATTCAATGTTTTGAACCACGACCTTCATCCTTTAAAAGCCTTTTCTCTTGTATTTCCGGTTTCATTAAGCAAAATATCACAGAGGGTCACACGGCACATTCTGTCCCCTTTTCTCTCCGTTAACAAGAAACCACTTTTCAATGCGGTCCATACTTCTCTTGAAATGAAAGCATTTCAGTGGGGATTGATCGATGCCCATTGATCGCCACCAGATATTTAGTTCATCTATCCTCTTAACTCCGGCTGAAATACCAGCAGCACTCTGGACCAGGTTGTTTTTGTTCTTCCACAGCTCAAACTGCATAAACAGACCCACAAGAAAAACCCAACGGTTTGGTGTGAAAACACCCCGATCGATTCTGCCTGGATTTCTCTGTAAAACACATTAGAGCACTTTGATTTCTCTCTCTCTCTCTCTTTCTCCCTCTCTCTCTCTCTCTTAGTCTCTGCAGACACTCAAAGGTTCGTCCCTCCTCTTTCATAAAAAAAGCTTTCTCACTCAGAGTACATTTAAAAGGCAGGTTAGGTCAGCCTCGTGGGCCCAAAATGTCACGAATTTAAAGTTAACTTTGAGTGGATTTCTCCTCTCTCGCCCCAACACCTCAGACATAAAAAACCAACCTATCGACATCTGCGTTTAATCGGATATTTACTGTTTTATGATTTTCGGCAATGTATTTCATTCACTCATTCATCTGATGGCAAACGTTTGGCCCATCCCAACAGGGATTACAAGACACCTAATAGTAGAAAAATAAGCTAAAAAACATGAAATATCAATGGATTTTCCCGGTAAAGAGTTTTTTCTCTGTTACTATTTTATTATGCTGTTCTTTTATTTTCTCTGGCCGTTGCAACATGACGTCACATGTTGTAAATAATGACAATAGAACAATAGACAATAGAAATAGATGTGTGGTTGTAACAAAGAGAGGACACAAGCTTTGTTTAAAATCCTTTTCACTTTTATAATGCATTAAGAAAAATCTCTTTAACTTTGACTGTTTTTTTTAAAACCCCAAAATAAATCAACGTATCCTCATACAACCATGACATCTTATGAAAAGTTCCAAAGTTTTTGTGCGTTTTCCTACGAAAGTCCAGCATCACGTGTCAATTTTGTGAAATACTAAATTAGGTTTATGAAAAGATCATGAAATACTTAGTTAGGATTATGCAACAAAACTACGTAGTTAGGGTCATGAAAAGATTGTGAAATACTAAATTAGGTTTATGAAAAGATCATGAAATACTTAGTTAGGATTATGCAACAAAACTACGTAGTTAGGGTCATGAAAAGATCGTGAAACACTTAGTTAGGTTCAGGAAAAGATCGTAAAAACACTTAGTTAGGATTATGCAACAAAACTAACCCTACGTGACAAATCAACAATGACTTAATGTTTTACAAGCAAAACGAACAGCGGTCTGACCGTATGTTTGACGCATCCACCAATCTGACATTACGTGTATAACATACATAATTATGTTTTAGGGATATCTATGAATTATGGTGCATTATTTTCTTTAGATGATGAACAAATGATGAATAAATACCTTCAACAACAGTCGTTCTGTTAACTTTAATCCACTATTAGTAGAAAAAAAAATAGGTTTCAAGGTTGTCAATGCTGTTGGTGCCAAATTCTCACCCTCCATGTGTTACGTAAACAATATTAACATCAGACACTTTTTTGTCTCTTTTTTCAGATGCCATATGTGTTGTGGATGAAGACAGTATGTGGGCTCTTTTCCTTGGCAACTATTGTGTTTTCCTCAAACGCTGTACAGACTTTAAGCATTCTCTTATCTCAAAAAGCTAGAAAAATAGTGCATATAAATGCTGTAAGTGGGCGAAAAAAAAGAATTTCCCCTAGGGAGGTTTAGGCTGAGCCCCCAAATGCTCCCAACGTCCGGCTCCACCCCGGAGTTCAGCCCGAGCTTACCAAGCAGGTGAGGTGTGAAAGCACCCCGAAGCTACAGTAAATGAGCTGAAAGGTTAGTTCCTGTGTGTCTGTTCCTTATAGGTCAGCCCGGGGAACATCGAGTGCTCATTCATCATCAGACTGGAGCCTATTAGGCCCGTTTAGACAGCACTGATGTGGTGTTAATATCACACTCCAAGGTCAATATTGGCCAAACAGAGCAGGCAATTCCTTACTGATTTAAAACTACGGCAAATTATGATAGCAAGGAGAGCTGAGGTGATTAGAACCGCATTATACCAACATGCATTATCAGCAAATGGGAGTAAAAACGTAACCAACATCTAAATGCGTTATTTTTAAGCACACGCTCACTGCAGGCCGATGAGATAAATCCAACATGCTGGAGAGTGAGTGTTCAGCTCTTTCCCTCTTCATACGCTTTCAGAAAAAGAAAGAGCTAAAAGAGAAAATGCTTTTCGCCCCTCCACGGCCCCCTCACCCACACAGTATACCTACTTTAAACAGCCCTCCTACACACTTAAAAAACCCTCTGTCCTCCGGCGATGGACGCTTATCAGTCAACCGCTTTTAGCAGCGAAGCTTACGTGGACGGCTGCAGGCAGAGCTTCGTTTCTATAGACACCTTGTTTGTTATTTTTGCGAGAGTTGCCTGTGTCTTTTGTCCTAACTTGCAGTCACTTGGTGGATTGAAACTTCACTGATTAAATGAAGGTATAAACTATGATCATCACCTCAACCCGAAGCCCCGTGATTAGTGAAGTGTGACTGAATACAGAACAAAATGTGTGAGTGAGTGGGTTATGTAATGTTATATTATTTCATTATTAAGCTTAACTACAGTAATAAGTAAAGATAAAACAAATCAACAGCCACAGTGTAATCATGTAACAAGATTAAGAGTCAAGCCCGACACTAGATGCATTAGGAAGCACAGACGTGCTTTACACGAGATTGGGAGCATTTCGATTGTCTCTCAACGGCTCTCAACATGGCGACAGCGAGCCGATGGCTGATTGCTCAGAATTAGCAACGTTTTATTGTCAAGTGTGTTTGCACATACAATGAATTAGACTGGATGATTGGTGCATGACAATAAACACAGTGCAATGATTAAAACATATATAAATATATAACAGTATAAGAGTATGTTAAATGAAGTCTATTCCGATAGCTTACGTTGCAAACAGTGCAAGCTACAGCAACAGTGCGGCAGATATACAGTATTTCAGAAGATAAGTGAAACATTTGACCTGCTGGTGGCACTGGGAAGATCACCAGAGTCAATAGGATCCATCCCCCTTGGTCACATGGAGATATGTGCAAAATTTCACAGCAATCCATCCAGCAGTTGCAGAGACATTTCCGTTCGCGTGGCTATAAATATAAACCCTCAGAACAATTCCCTGACTAAACACAAGCAGTTTGTCTTCTTCCAGTGGTATCAAAGTCTTACAAACTGATTTGGGAGCAGTGGCTCCCCAGAGTCTCCGTGTGCAGACGCTATTGTTCCTGTAAACTTTGATTTGCCTTTAGAGGAAATATTACCCACAAATCTCAGGTAAATGTCTGTACAGAGGAATTCCTCTTGTTGATCCCTTTTTAATTCTTCCACCACGGTTTCGAGGCAGATTGAATAAAGAACGACTAAAACCTGCACTTCCTAGCGGGATTTCAAAGTGTCTTTTTCAGCGAGGTAGAATAAAGACGGCGAGGAGCGCTTTGATAGTGTTCTTCCGGGCTCATGAAAGTACACTGCAGGTACACGGTAAAAGAATTCAAGCGCGCTCAACTTTGAGAGGCAAATTCCCTCGCCGCCTTTAAAAAAACAAGAGTAAACTCAACCCAACTGTAACCCTTTTCTCAACTCAAAAAGTAAAGTAGAACATAGTTGATTCCCTCTGACTCACGTTGGGTCCCAGCCATGCTGGGTGTACAGTTGGCAGTTTGTTTACTCAGCTGCTCTTGGTTTAGATTATATTTGTGTGTGTTGTTTTTCGGATTTAACTTTTCAGCGATTCTCCGAAGAGGTGAGTTTTTCATAATTCAGTATCTTTTTCCATTATGCATGGGAACTGTAAGCAAATTTGTCAAAGAGATTGGCAGCTCAATGGTTCATTAATGTGGTCTCCCAGAGCTTTCGGGCAAACCTGCTCTAAAAAGACAAAAACTGTCTTTGTTGGAGCCCAATATGATAGGATGAGTCACGAGACTAAAGGTACAGAAATGTCGGAAAAAAATTTACTTCGACAACGACCTTTTGCATCGTCAATCATGGTCCCCACAGGATGAACCGTCCTGTACTTTGGTGTTCGACTGACTCTGTTGCACCACCGTGTTGACATTTATTGCCATGTCTTTTTGCCGCTTCTGGATGGATTTTGCCATGTAATCTAGTAAAATGGCACCAAGCAGATATTGAGCAACAGAACCATCATTTTGGAGTCAAATCCAATAGTCGCTCTCCTTTTAGCTCTTTTCCCCACAAGCTCCTGAGGGAAATGTCGGGTTCTTGAGCTGCTAAATGCTGAACTGTGTTCACAACCTAGTTACTAACTGTGTCTATTTGCTGATGGGTGCTTTGCAGTCAGTGCTCACTGGGTTTTTACAGCTTTTCTTTTTTTGCTAAAGAAACTGCCGCGGCTGAAAATGACATTGATGAAAGCGATCAGAGTGAATCACACTCCAGAGGAAAGGCAGAGTCAGGTGATCATTCTCTGTGGACTCAAGATTACAGTCGGCTCATAAGCCATCGGTGATGTAAAATACTGATTTTCAGTCACTGTAGTGGCACATCAGAAAATGGTCATAAGGGACAGTATTGACAATATATCCTGTTCTTTACATCGGAGGACTGATGACATCATCAGGTGACCATAATGAGGACCTTCAGTTACAGGATAACATCTGACTCCACATGTTGAAGTTTCAGCTGCTCTTTGTTTCACGTTTCTTTTTTCCTTTAAAGGGGGCTTCATTTTGAATTTCTCGACATATCTATGATTCAGCAACTGCCTCCCCATGGCTCTCAACATGGCGGCATCTGAGCCGGCCGAGACAACAGTGGGAACAGTGCCGTCGGGGCTAATGGTGTTTATCTGAGGGTCGACTGGGGGGAGGCCGCTACGCTTCCCCGCCACCGCCGCCGTGGGGTTTGGGACTTTGTTATCAGCATTGACCGCCGGACGAGTGGCGGCCATTAGCTCGCCAGCGGAGCGCACGCTGGGAGTCACGTAAATGGCTGTGTAAACAAAGCACAGAGAAGATGGAATAGCAACACACACAGAGGAAGAGTGACATCAGTCCACTGTATTTTTACACAGCAAAAAGTAGTGTGCTGCTGTATTATATTTGCTCTGAATGTTGAATTTAGCACCTTTAAAGTTGTCTCTTGCATGTTTCACAGATCTGTCTTTGATCACTTTCTCATTGCACGATAAAAGATTTAAAAAGTGCCCCGCTCTCCCGACGACTACATTAAACACATTAGAGCTTTATTCTGCGATGATGATTGACACAGAGTAAGATACTATAATTTCCGCGGAACAGACGGAGAAAAGCTAAAAGCTTAAATACTTCTTTCTTTTGATAATAACTTTGGGGTCGTAATTATACGTTCGATAATTTAATTAATCCCGAAAACCTTGTGTTTAGACACATTTTTTTAGAAGTGGTGATTTACAAAAGACAACTTATTGACCCAACTTCATCAATCTGTTCATACAATTTTGAAATCCTGCTTGAATTTATAATCCATACGCCACCTCATTCCTTTTACTTTTCATTAGTCAAAATGAAAAACCGTGTCAGCTCAGCAGGGCTTTAGCAGCGGGAAATGGCAAATTGAGTCTTTAGATTTTATGGTCCAAATGCACAGTATGTCTGCAGATTCAAGACAAGGCTATTAGTGAGGTGTGCAGTCATTTTTCTCTCCATATTAATACTAGGAGGGATATGGAAATGTGCCTCCCCCATCAGCAACACTTGCTGTCATCAAAAGAGTTGCGTAATAAATAGAGGAAAATGCATAGCGAGCCAACTGAGAAGGAATTAGGAGTCGAACATGAAAGGAGTCAAGACCAACAAGGCCCCACTGCTCCGCCTAGATGAAAGCACAGGGTTTTCTAAGTAACATCAATAATTGGATGGATTACTTTGGGTTGATTTCGTTAATATTTAATATACCTTTAATGTTTCTGATGTAAATCACTCAACCACAGTTCAGATAAAAAGACATTTTCTGGAACGCTAAAGCTACAGAGCACAATAGATGATCTGGCGAAGATAATCGTCCCCTCCCCCGTTATCCAGGGTGTCAAAAGGATTCAGCAGTGAAAAAAGATTGAAAAGAGATAAAAGATAGACGCGAAGTCTGCAGATCTGCTGTGTAAATGTGAACCACCACATCACCCTGAGATCCAGACAGAAGACAGTCAGGATTGGAGGCAAACTGATGCAGGGGCAGCAGGAAAGAAAATACAATAAAACAACTTTAAGACCTTAAACACTTCAATACAAGAAACGAAGACCATTGACGAACTGGCACAAGGAGAAGGGAACAGTAAATACAGAAGGAAAGGAGGGTTATGATGAAGGAGAAGGTGGACCAATCAGGGCTGAGCAGTATCAAAATAAAACAGGAAACACTAAACATGGAAGAATTAAAGTAAAAATAGAACAAGCAGAAGAACCGAAACGTTTATCTCCTTCCAAACCTCTCTAGACAACGAGTCCCGTAAAAGTTACAAGCCGCTCCTATCTCCGGTCAGTGTACCGCTGTAGCAAGCTAGGAGCAGCGCAAGCTAGGAGCAGCGCTAGCTAATGCTGTTGCTAGCTCCCCGCTGCTGCCGCTACTGGCCGCTGCCGCTGCCACTGTCCGAGTCCCCTCTGCCCAAGTCGGGTGTAGAGCCGGGGCTGGTCCCTATCTTTGGTGGTTGTCGGGGAGCTAGCGGAAGTTAGCGTGGAACTAGCATAAGCACCAGCTGGCTACAGCGGGGTGCAAATGGGGACAATGACCGAAGGTAGTAGCGGCGTATAATCCGACTTTTACGGTATCTCTATCACATCTGAAACCACTGAGTCTTTTTACCCATTGATTTGCGGCCAAGTTCCCCATTTTGTTTTTTTTTTGCAATTAGAACTGACACATGAAGGTTGAATGCTGAATAGGGCAATCAAAAGTATTGAATTATTTCCCCGCCCCCCAGTTCTTCCCCATTCTCAATGCCATCTAATAAACCGTTATTGGTTTGTGGAAACAGACTCTGAGATAGTTCAGTAGCAGTTTAGTTCTTCCATGGCAGAAGCAAAGCTAAACAAGGTGCACATGGTGAGTTTGCAGGATCATAAATTCCCGAGTGAATTGTATCATTATTCATATGCAGCCTTTAAATATCTTTTTTATTTATGATACTTCGATAATGTCTGTTTGATTAACGAGAGGACATTTGACTGACTTAAGCAATTTGGAGACTGGAGGATGAAAAAGTCCTTATTGTGACTGTAAATGATGCAATCCGGTGTAATACTGTGCCGGATTATCCCTCCACACTTCCACCCACAATCACACAACACACTTCCAAATACACCACATATGAGGGCAGCTTCGTTAACCAGTTAATGAATATCCACTGAAGCACATCCCATTGTGTCATAAGCTTCAGGATTAACTTTAACTGTGTGGAGAACATCTCTGCCCTCTCCTTGACATTGACAAGCACAGCGTTTGAGTAGTTCTGATGCCTCGTCTTCTGTGTTTCATGCCTCAAGGTGACGGGAAAGGACGAACCATCCTCGATAAGGTAACTGACATAATGAAACCACACTTTGAATTCTCTGTAGCAGAGAGTTCTTACAATAGAAAGAAGAAGAAGCTGCCCTGAGAATCCAGGCCATGTTCACGTGGAGCTGCTTCCCTGCAGCGGAGCGCTCCCCCTCGGTCTGCCTCCGTCATTGAAGGCGGTGGCCAACGGGGGAAGCAGCTCACCAAACACGAAAATACATGCAAAAGTTTGAGCTGAACATGTGAGCTTCATAGCTTAAATCAAAGGGTGACCGTGCTTTTCCCTCGACTTTGGAACGACCTATAAGGCTCACATAATCAATAACTTCTTTTAAATCACTTCTTAAAACCCATTTTTATAGAATTGCTTTTAAGTGATGTCGTCCTTTTGTGATCTATTATGCAGTTCTTTTGTCCCCCTGTTCTTGTTTGTATGTTTTATTTATTTGTTTGTTTGTTTTCTACTCCATTTGCTCTTTTTGGTTATTTGTTTGGTTTTATTGTATTTAAGTTATGTATGAGCTTTGCTTCTCTGTAGAGCACTTTGTCTGTATGATTCATCCTCTGGGTACCATGAGTATGTCAGATTAAAGCAAAGTGGTGGACCATCCCAGTACACACCTAAATACACAGAAAACATTAAATTAGGGGTGTTGCGATATACTGGTATTGACAATAAGCATGATGTAAAAAAAACTGTAAAAAAAATATTTCAGCTAATAATAAATAATTGGATAATATTGTGTAAATAATTCAGAGGCAAATGAATCGCTTTCCATTCAGAGGGCGTGTCCCCTCGGAGCCCATTGATTGGCTCCCGGGCGAGGAAGTTAAATAAATAGTTTGGTTTGGTAAATTAGGATATCCCAAATCTATCCACAAAGTGGGCGGAACCCACCTGTCCCTCAAATAGGCCACACCTCCAATAAAGCCCATCTTGAAGCCTTAACATAATAAAAACTGTGAACGTGTTTACTTCTGCTGTAAAGTTGGTCATTGCAACATGGAGGTCGTTGGGGATTGACTCACTTTTGGAGCCTTGGTTGAATCATTTGTCTCTCAGTGTCTCCAAAGCTCACTTATTAACAGGTTCAGGTCCATCTGGTTCGTTCAATCCCCACAAAAAAACTAAGCGACCTTTGGAAGTGATGGTAGCTTGGATTTCTTTATTTTAACCTTTAGACAAATCCAGGCGAGCTAATCAATACACAGCAAAATGGAAACCAAAAAAAAAGAGGCTTAAACTTTTAAACTGCCGTTGGTGGTAGCTAGAAAATCCAGGAATGGACTTGTGTATGTTTAATACCAACTAATGAACAATTGCGAAAGTTAATGTCAAAGACAAGTTTGTTTGTAAAGCACCTTTCAACCACAATGTAGTGAGATGGAGAGGTTTCAGCATCAGCACATAGCTGGCAGAGTTTCAACGCCTGCCAGAGATTATTTGTAAATTATAAACCGAGCACAACGTTCCTGCCCTGCCTCCTCTTTATGCTGCAGGGTGGAGGGGAAGGAATATTACATCACGACGTTGGTCAAAGGTTTGAAAAAACCACCAAGCAGCTTCTTCCTGACCAGGGCTGAAACTCGAGCTCGGACTAAAAAGGTGAATCTCTACTTTGTAAATCTAACTCTTTAAATAACAGCTACATTTATTAAACAGACAGAAACATACATTTTTCCAATTTTTGTGTGTGTATATTTTGAATTCTAATGTTGCTTCTTGACACATTTTTTATTTCTGCATGTTCAGCCGACCTAACGTGCTGTGACAAGGACTCCAAATACCTGGAAGTGGACTCAAACTCGTTTTCCTCATACTATTCCCACCAGGTGATGGAGGAGGACAAAAGGTGGGCATTGGTCTCAGAGGTAGGGGGCGACTTCGGTTACCTCGAGGAGCTCGCTGACGTACTGAAGCAACACTTCCAACTCATCAGCTACAGAGAGTTTCTAGAAAACCCGGCGCTCCACGGCCCCAAAGTCCAGGTCCTGTTCTGTTGGAAGTACCTCCCGGCGGCCGAGCCTTCGCTGCTCCGGGCGCTTCCCTCCCTCAAGTTGGTCGCCAGCGGCGGCGTGGGCATCGACCACCTGGACGTGCCGTTCATCAACAGTCTCGGGGCGAAGGTGGCCAACACGCCCGGCGTGGTCAGCGACGCCACCGCCGATCACGCCATGGGTCTGCTGCTGGCGTCAGCCCGCAAGATCCTGGAGGGTGAGTTCAAAGGTTACGCTCGTGAACCCGAGACCCGCAGGGCCAAGCTCTTGAGAGGGTTCATCCGAGTGGACTCCAGTCTGTCCTGTAAGCAATGCTCCAGCATGGGAGTATGGGTGGGTATATTAGTATCAGGGCTTGTATTTATTGTCTCAGACAAACACAGGATATTAAAACTGGACTCTTGAGTTATCTCTAACATTAGTGATATTTATGACGTGTTTTAATAAGCTTTCTAATCAAATTTTCAGTAATTATGTTGTGTTTTTTACTGAGTTCCGTTATTTTAAACCCAACCATGATGTTTCTTTCAGTTATTGTGTTGAACTATGGGTCTGTTTGTATATATCGATATATATATATATATATATATATATATATATATATATATATATATATATATATATATATCTATATATATATATATAGATATATATATATTTTTTTTTTGGTGGGAAGCCAGTGAGGGATTAGACACATTGGGAATCTGTAATACAGTTAGTACATTAATTAAAAGTAGTAGTAAAGTTGTACATTTTTCCGCCATAGGTCATCAAATAGCTGTTGACCCAAAGACCATCCACATACCACAAAGCCTCATGGGAGTTGAAGTCACAGGGTCGACTTTGGGGATCATTGGAATGGGAGAGATCGGTTACAAAATTGCCCAAAGAAGTAAAGGATTTGAAATGAAGATCCTGTACCACAACAGGACCAGAAGGTACAATGAGCAACACGGTTGTGTTAATATATACATTTATTTGAGGAGACATACTGTAGTGTATTTGAGAGTTTACATCGTTGAGCATCAGGTTTCACATCCGGTTACCAGCTAACGCTAAACAGTGCAGCATTTGTCTTGCAGGGTTAATGGAAACACACTAACCGTAGCCATGTTTGTTTGCGTTTGAAAAAATGAAAAGAGGCTGATTGCATCCATTCTTTATACAAAAAAACAACCTCCATGGAAGAAGAAAAAATGGATGCGCTCTCATTAACCGCGCTGATTACACTCCGGAGGGCAATCATTCGTTCATTATTCTTTTTAGGCGCGCAGACGACGAGCAGGCAGTGGGAGCCGGATACTGCTGCAGCCTGGATGACCTGCTGAGGAGCTCCGACTTTGTTGTGATCGCCGTCAAACTGACCGCGGACACGACGGGCCTCATTGGCCAAAGAGAGCTGTCGCTCATGAGGCACACGGCGACGCTGGTGAACATCAGCCGAGGTGCTGTGAGAAAACTAGGTTTAAATAGCGCTCCTGGTGGTAGCGATTAAGTATTACGATGAGTTTACAGGTTAACCTGTTAACGTTCTGCCCCCCTGCGGGCGTCTTTTACTGTACATTCTAGTGTACACTGTACCCCCTATTTATAGTTCGGTACCTACGATTCTTGTGATTCCAGCTGTGTAACCCGTTTCAAGATCAGACCACCACAGCAGCTACAAACGAGACTTTTGTCAGACAACAACAAACAAACAAACGATAGCAAAATCCAGGCAACTCACCGATGACGCCTCATATTGATCCATAAATCCATAACATTCCAACAAAAACGGCGTTGTTGCGTCGTAAAGGTCCAATAAAAATACATCCCATAAAAGATTTAGTCCAAAACACGTGATTACATCCATAAATATCCACCAACTGGCGTTGCATCATTTCATATCAGCTGGAAGATATGAAAGAAAGCAGTTTTGTTTTTAGCAGAAAATCAAGTTTGCATGAGAGCACAGCTACAAACCCGGTATCAAAATGACCGCAGACATCAAAGCTTTCTATTGGATCCCCACTTGAACCAATAGGAGCTTCATGTCCTGACTGACAGGCTACATTACTCAACCAGAAGCTACATTGAAGAACAGAGTCAACCCCTGTCTCCTTGTGGCTCAAGCCTGTCATGTCGTCTGGCTCAGATGACAGGCGTTTCGTACAGCCAATGAAATTGCCTAAAAAACGAATACCAGGAAGAGGGGGGGCAAATAATCCCAACAGTCTTAAAAAAAAAACATATACTTTAGTGTGTTCAAACTCATATAACTCAGTGTCAGCAGCACTTAAAGTGATTCTGACTATTGAGGGAAAAAAGCTTCAGAGTGTTACCTTTCAAAAGAGACCAAGACCATGCATTTACTCCAAATAGTTCAAGTACAGCTTCCAATTTACTTTGGGTATACCTGGATAGGCGTTTTTCGTCAAATTTTACAGGAACGCCAAGAGGTTAAAGGTCAAGAGAAAGAAGCAACACTGGATGTATTACGCAGGTATATGAAGGAATAACACTGTAATGGATGAGTTGAGCAGATATAGTTATTTGAAGGTATGACTGCAAGTGAGGTAGAAAGTAGAGAACGCACAGGAATTAAGGTGCAATAAAAAGAGGATGCAGAATGAAACTGGACAGGTAAGAAGAGGAGCAGGAAGAGGAGGACTTTCCATCTTCACAAAGACTTTCTAAGGTTCGACGGCTTTTCTAGCGGACTATCGTTTAGACGGTAGTCCGGACGATTGGATGCATTTGAGGCCCTGTTCCGCGGGATAATCTTTGTCGTACTTCAAAGCGTTATTCAATCTGTAATAGTGTTTGCTGTACTTTTTATAGAAATCATTTTTATTATAGCTAGAACCATCGATTCGGCTTGATTTTCTTGAAGGACCTCTTAACCGGCGACTCTTCTCAAAAAGGCCGGAGACCCGACAGTGGGAACGACGTGCTTTCTAAACTGCGGTCTGAGCTAATAACACCAATAACTTTATTTTTTTTAAATGCCCCCAGGTCTAGTCGTGGACCAGGACGCGTTGGTTCACGCTCTCCGGTCGGGAACAATTCGTGCAGCGGCGTTAGATGTGACTCATCCTGAACCTTTACCACGGTCTCTTGCACTGAAAATACAAAAACTAACATCCCACACGACATAATACACCAACGCATCACTCGTCGCTCACTCCTAACTCCCCCGATGTGCCTCCTCTTGTGCAGGGACCACCCGCTGCTCGGCCTGAACAACGTACTGATCACCCCCCACATCGGGATCAGCACCGACGCCACGGCGAGGGCGATCGTGGAGAAGATGGTGGAAAACGCCCTGGCTGCGGTGAGAGGCCTGCCGGTTCCAAATGAAGTGAAGCTGCAGTGACACAAGCCATGTGAAATGTTTCAGCAGCGGGTGTTTAGAAGTGTTTTATTCAAGATAATAAAATGTGAAACCAGTCAAGCCGAAATTTATTTGAAGTGAATTATGACATTGAGAGTCTTGCTAAACACTTTTAATAAAATAATACAAACTGAAAGCAGATGCTGGGCTCCAATCCAATACAATATATTATTTTTGTTTATTTCTGACATTTTATAATCATAGCAGAGATCACAGTTGCCCGAGTCTGTGAAGCAGGAAAATAAAAAACTAACAATTTCCGAGTACAGTACAGCCACTGAAGGCTTGTTTCCAATAAGAATTTAAATGAATGTGATGCAGCTGCATCAAGTCAACGCTGTCTCCTTGAACCTACATTTACATAAAGTTTTTATTCAACATGAGGAAACGTTGTTAAAGCTGCTACAAGGAACCTTCATGTTGTGTTGGTGCTGGCGCCCCCTGTGGGCGTAGGTGGTAGTGTCTCTGAGCACCAGGGTCCCTTTAGAAAACCTAATTTGACAGCAGCAGGTCCGACAGTCTGATCCTCTCAGTCCTGGTTCTGGTTTCCCCGTTGCCCCCCTTCCCTCCAGCGGGTCCAGCAACACAATCTGGGTCTGTCCACGCTGGACTGGTCTCTGCTGGAGTCTGAGCTGAAGGAGGTTCTGGTGAACCTGCATGATGTCATCTGGTTTCACCAGAATCCGACCCGGTGGCTCCAATGAGGATATTTAAGAAGAACTCTCTAGAACCAGACCATCTTCTCTCTGGTGGTCTGCTTACTGATGGAGGTATATGGAGGTCAGAACAAAAGGTTAAAGTCTCAGCTTGTGTTAACCACCGACCTCCATTCAGGCATCTAAATAAAAACCACTTCGAATAAAAAAACAAAAACACTTTGAGACGAGGTACCCGGAAGTGCAAAAAAATAAATTGCAGACTCATTCCTGGTATCTGGGACTCGTTCCTGCAGCGGCCTGCGGGGACGGAGACCATGAGGCTGCCACTCACTCTCTATCTGCGATTGTATTTTAAAAAGGGCACGGCGCCGAGTAATGAAGGGCACCGGCTCCGCCGGCGGCCCGCTCAGGCCTCCCCGAAGCCCACAGCTCGCCCGTCTCCGGCTGGCCTTTTTCTCCCCTCAAGGCTGCTCCTATAAACTGTGAAGGTGAGCGCCGCATTAGCCCGTTACACATGTGACCTCAGCGAGAACCAGAGGTGTCCTTGAGATCTTTTGATCGGGCCCATAGTTTAATTTTCTTTTTCTTCTTTTTAGCGCATTACATCACTAAGAGGCTTTGCTCGTATAAAAGGCGTATTTGCATCTTAAAGAAAAATACATCTATTTGTATTCCACAGACCCGTTCGATTGGTTCATTGTTTCCAGGCAGCATTTACACCCACTGTGGGATAAGGTCTGCAAGGCAAGACAAGTTTATTTGTAGAGCACATTTCAACTACAAGGCGATTCAAAGTGCTTCACATAAAACCATTAAAAGCATAAAAACATAATGCAGAAGAAAACAAGATTTAAAAACAATTAAGAACATTCATTAAAACATTAAAAACAGTCCAGACACGGACACTCTGCTGGTGTCTACCTGTAGCCGTCATCACAGGGTCTCGCTCTAAATCACCTAAAATGTTGATGTCATCATCTTTCCAACCGCTGGAGAAATAGATCCAGTCTGAATGGAGCTTATATCTACAATTATTTCACCGTTTTCTAGCCCAATTCTCTCATGCATCACACTCGTGTAACTGCCAATTCATTAAATATTTTACATTTTGGCTCTATATTTTATTACAGTGACGGTTGAACTCTGTTCCACTCATGGTTTCTAATCTTAATGACAAGCTGTGATTGCATC
The DNA here is from genome assembly GCF_910589615.1 of Taurulus bubalis. NCBI lineage: Eukaryota > Metazoa > Chordata > Actinopteri > Perciformes > Cottidae > Taurulus > Taurulus bubalis. Next base: position 3,885,912 of record NC_136589.1, on the reverse strand, counting down.
CTAAATTAACATTGCACATATTGTCCAAGTGCATATGTATATATACTATATATGTATATATATATATATACATATTTATATATAGGCATATCTCTACATATCTATATATATGGATATATAGCGATATGCGTCTCTATATGTCAACGTATTGCTGGTGTTCATGTCTGTGGGTGGATGAGTGGGAGGACGAGTTTTGCGAGGAACAGCTCAACGAACTGCGCTTCAAGTGTGACTCAGTGCGCATCATCCTTCCCACATGACATTAGCATAATTTGTCATCGTATCTTTCGATATTTTATAAAAAAAGAAGAAATCTGAAAATAATAAGATCCTCCACATCAGAGACGTTGGAATCTGGTGGGAATTGAAGCGCTCGCAGCGAGTCACAGAGAGGAAGTGCCTGAACCAAAAACAGACATCAATGCCTCTCTTCCTGTTTTCTCTGCGGCTGCACTGGATGCTTTTATTTGTTCACGTCTTTGTCAGGCGCCCATCCTCATGTTCCACTTCTATTTCTGCATGTTAACGACAGTAGATGAAAGCATATCCACATTTTTTCTCCCTTCCCCTCAAAGCTCAAGTTCTTCTGCAAGAGAACTTTTTTCTTTTTTTTTCTTTGCGAGAACAGCCGACTCTGAATTATTATCCAAATGAGGAGGAGGAATGCTGCGGTCTTTATTAAAGCATGAGAGCACACGAGAAAGTACAGTTAGTGGATTAGAAATTGGCATTTGAATAGGAAAGCATGAAGCCCCGTCTCATTTGCACAAGGGTGCTGGAAATACTTGTGTTGAGATTGAATCTCATACGGCCTCATGTTATGTTCACACCCCGACTCCACACTGTGAGGAAATGGCGTTAGAACAGATCAGAGCTTCTACTTTCTTTTTCTTTTTCCATCTGACAAAAGGAGAGGAACACGATAACACTATATTCATGAATTAATTTAGCGGCTAGGAAGTTGTGAAATGTGTTTTTTTGTCTGTGTCTTTTTGGACACGCTGCTTTTTTCACCTCAGAACTGAGATAATAATTACTGGGAATTTTCCACAAAGAATAAAAAAAGTTGCAAATATGTGGGAAAAAAACACTTAAAATGAAAACAAGGTATGTAAACACCTTTTGAATGAAATGCAATAAAGATTAAATACATTCAATTATAATATGAAATCCAGATTATGTTGTTAAATTTCTTCAGGGTCTCCCGGTAATTTTAATTAACGCGCTTTTTGAACGCGCTGACAATGTTGTGGAACGTAAGAGAGCCGTTAGTTATTTATGTCGGTCCCACGGGGATTAATGAGCTTCACGGTAATTAATCATGAAGTCGGCGGAGCTGAAGAAACGGCAAAGGCTCGAGCAACTCCAGAGCATCACGCGGTCGCAATATGAAAATAACAGACAGCGATCAAAGGTCAAGGATTCGGATCAGTTCGTGAGGGTCTTCATGAAAGTAAAAGCACCTCACTGTGAAAATACTCCACTACGAGTAAAAGGCCGTCATTCAAAAAGTATTATGAGCTAAATGTTTCTCTATCATATCTGATGTTTCTGGATTCATATTAATTCTGCATTACGTTGCATCGTAATACCGTTGGCTGGTTTAATCTACATCAATGCATCATAAGGTCATAAGATACGTTTGTTTTCAGCTGTGTGACGAAGCTTTTTCCAGCTGATCCAAGAGGCTTTTTAAAAGAAGTAGGAGGGAGTTTCATCAACACATGAAGGAAACGCTTCATCCTTCAGTTTATCACAAATATTCAACGCCAACACGTAGGAGATAAACGCGCTTTTACCCGGACAGGAAGTGGATGAAGTGCAGGAGAAGGGTAGAAAACTCTGTCTGTCTTTGACTGAATCCTTATGAAACATGTCAGCGTCTCCTCGACCGCCTCGTTGTTTCGTATTAACCTGCAGATCCTTCGTGTCGTAGGTTCTGTTTTCCTGCTTTTGTGGAGCTCGGATGCAGCCACGCGTCGTCCCGAGGCCTACGCTGCGCCCTGAGAGCTCTCGGCTGTACGGCGTTCGTGGATCGTCTCTGCTATCAAAGACCTCGTAAGCAAACATAGTACAGAGGGGGGAAAGCAGCGCCCGTTGACTGAATATCCCAATGCATCGTAAGGAGGATTTAAAGGCTGCATTTGAGCGTCGGCATCTTCACGGCTGAGCCGGATTCCGTGTGTAGCCGACGAGTCTCCAGGCGAATGACATCACGCTCGCCCTCTCACCGCGCCGCCTCATGTTGCTGTCAGCTCGCATTGTGTAGCAGCCCGTCAGTGCTGTGGCTGAGAGCAGAGGAGTCCAAGGAGTCAGACACCTCTTGTTATCCCGGGGCCCGAACTCGTGGGAGGACTGGCTGTCAGAGTTTGGCGACAGAGTGCACGACGCCTGCCGGGGGCGGTCTGAGGCTGCAGCCGGTTGTGGGGCTTCTTTTCTGTGTCCAATTCACTTAATGAAGAAGGAGGCAGAAGGGCCTCTGCTTGGGCAGTTCACTGTCAAATCACTTGTTATTCACCCTATTATTACCAGCTGGGACAGCCAATGTGGCTGGTATTGTTTTCGTCTCGTTTTGTGTGTGTGTGTGTGTGTGTCATGATGGAAAAATGTGGTCCTGGAGACCCCAACTGTAGTGGGAAAAACCACAGAAAAGGTTTTGAGTACTCTGTGTCTGTCTGTCTGTCTGTCTGTGGACGGCTTTTGTCAACCTAGAAAAATAGGCGGTAGATAATTTTAGTTTATTTTGTGTAGCCCAAAATCACAAATTACAAATTTTTACAAACTGTACACATACCACATCTCTGTCCCGGGACTTCACCCCCAAAAAAATATAAAAAGTGGGCGGAGTCACCCATTGAGAAGTGGGCGGAGTCATCGTGACGTCACCGATTGGTTGGAAAAGAGGATCGTCAGCCCGTTGGTACCAAAACTGACCAAAGTAATGTTCCTATTTGCTGCGCTTGAATTATAATAACATCTGAATTAGGTTGAACAACGTGCGAGCATTTGAAGCTTTAAAGGAGTCTGTTTTTATATTCTAATTTGTTTCATAGCCATACTTTATTTTTGGTTTAATTTCAAATGAAGCTACAGTGGACTCACGGGACTCAATAACAACTACTTTTTAGTAGTATTTAGAAAATGTTTAGTATTTAGAAAAGCGCTATATCAAATTAAAGTATTATTATTACTTTTGCTTGTGTTTTTATGTTTGGAGTACGAAACAGATTGTTCATTTTTTCATGTATTACTTTCTTTTAAAGCTAAGAGAGCTTCTAGCGAACGTATAGCTGGACACAGTATAGTGCTGCTCAGCTTGTGTCCCTTCAGCGTTCACATTGGTGCATGTAAACGGTAAAAAAGAGCCCTTGAAGGTTCATCGTTCTTATCGGTCCGAAAACATCTATACTTTTATTTCACAATGTTGTCCGAGGTCAGCTGTAGGTTTCAAGGATTTCACTTAAACCAAGATAACCTTCTGGGAGGCTGCCGTGAGACGCGTCGTCGTCAAAACCCAGTACACGCAAGGTTGTGCTACAATAACATCAAAAATAACAGTTTTTCTGCTACGCAATAAAGGGCCATATAATCCAAATCCATTCTGTTGAACAAGACGGAATTAAACATGAAATGTTTGTGAAGCTCAGGAGGGAACCCGCGAGGTGAAGGTGCCTCGTTATTGAGCGTGCATTGAAAAATCTCTCGAAAGAATAAGTGCCTCTCTAAAATGTTTACTTGTTCATCTGTTTGGATGAGGTAGGTTTGTCGATGCTAAAGTGCTTTGCATCGTGTGTGTGTGTGTGTGTGTGTGTGTGTGTATCCCTGATGCAATCTGTGCAGGGTATGGAGAGAGCGGCTGGTGATGAAAATAGGCACGTGGGTGTGTGAAAAATCTACTGGTGAGCCGAGAGGAGACAGGAGCACATGCAGCGTTCAAAAAATATGGACGCCTGGAGTGAAAATGACAAGAGGACGGGCCGAGGGACATGTAAAATAGAGACTCGCTATAAAGACAAATGGGGAAACTAAGGCGTGGTGTCAGAGTCGGGAGCATTTGTTTAACTGCATGTCGTTGGTGCATCTATTGTAACGGAGGATTAGATCAGTAGGGTGTGAGCTCGGCGTCACGGAAGAGTTGTCCATCAATGTACAATTTGCTTTTCCCTTTTTTTTCATGAACTGTTTTCTTCTTCTTCTTCTTCTTCTTGGTAAAATCATTCCTAAAACATCTTGTCAGCATTTTTTGACGGAGCCGGTCATTAATGCAGAAGTTGGTTCACCTCAGTTCCTTCCTTTGGGTTTAATGAGCTCACTGAGTATTGAAGGGAAGAATTGTCCTCTCCAGGAAATTCCTCGGGTGTTCAAGAATTGACAGTACAGGTTATATTACAATCAAGGTTATTTATTTAAGCCATTATTACACATACATGGAATGCATACCTACTACAAGGCCTTGGACTCAGCTCCCCTGATGGTCTGCTCTGCACACAGTCAGCACACAGTCAGCACACCCCCAGAACGAGAGTGGGCCCCGTTCACTAAGAGCAATGGATATTTATCCCCTTACTGCGAGACTTCCTCTTTCTGACTTCCATAATTGTCACAGTCTAAGTAGCGAAAGGGGAGCGGTCCGTCTGTATATCAGACATCTAAAGGTCACAAGGGTGAGTTATACTGTCTGCCACTATTCCGAGAGCATAAAGCGGAACTTCTTACATATGACAGGAACCAGATATATGTCCCTGTGCCAGACCGTTAACGGCCAAAAGCAAGCTTTCTATGTTAAACCGCGGTAGCATGTGCATATAAGGCCTCAGCGGCCTTTATTTGACCTGTTCAGCCAGGGTCAAGAGGGAGAGTGTCTACGGAACCAAAACCGCAGAGCGGGAACTTAGCCAGTTGCGTTTTCTCAGCTCTGAGACACATTTTTAGTATAAGCGGGACATGAAACTTTAGTCAAAGTAAGGCAGTACAACATATAAATCATTAGATTCTCTTCAGTATATATAAAGGGTTCAGACCTGACAATAAAGTTTTTTTAATTGTTATTAAGTCAGACCCTGCTGCAGTAAAATGAGAGGTTTTCTAAAAGGACCCTGGTGCTAAGAGACACTGCTAACCGCAGGGGACGCCAAAATCAACACAAAATGAACTTTAAAGATGAAGGTAAAAAAAGGTGTCCCAAAATGGTAGTTCAACCCAGAATAAAACATACTTTTATGCAAACTCCTTATACGTTGGATCTTGACGTTTCTGAACCAAAAGTTTCATATCAATATTTCTACATATGTGCACATCAGCGTTCTGGTGTGTTAACCGCTGGTGGCATTTTTGACATTTTAAAACATGTCTCACTTATGTTAAGGTTCAGGCTGGAAACTACTTTATCAGGATTAGCAAATATATAATTGTTTGGCTTGAAAGAAGTGGTTTCACACACGACACGGACAGCGGTCTCCTGGGTGAAAGTCCTGTGTCTGACCCAAAACATGAAAAAATATTTAGGAGGCCAGGCTGGGTGGTTAATAGTGGTTCGACAGTGTAGTAGAGACCTTCTTCTGGCTAAACTTCAAACTGTGTTTTTACGCCTGAAAATCCTCGTTCAGTTATTAAAAAAAGAAGTGAAATCCAGAAGCCTCTCGTCCGGGTGAGTCAGGGAGTGAATCAGTGGATCGGAGGCGCGTTTTGGAAGACGCTGTGTACAGTTCATGGATTTGTGCAGTTGGTTGAAACAGCAGTCGAGGTACCGCTCAGTCATCCAGACAGTCAGTGCTGGTAAACACAGGAAGATTTATATCCCCGGTCTGATCATAAATCCTGACGTTCCCCGTTGGTTTGCAGCAGTTGTGATATTTGCTACGGTTTCTTTGTCAGGGGGTTTTCGTCAAGTGGCTCAGTGCTTCACACTAAATATGTTCCTCATCAGCAGGAGTCGGAGGAGGGCGACACCGTGTTGAATGAGGCTTCCAGTAATACGTCTTCATGGAAGACAATTGGGTGGGAAAGCTTCACTGCGACACCGTACAAATATGTAATTTAAAAAAACGTTTCCTAAAATGGATGAGCACCTGTAGTTTTCAGCAGAAATCACTCTAACGAGAGGAAATCGTCGACTTTAACTCTCTTTCTCTCTGGATTATTGTCTCTACGTGGATGATAATTCATTACAACTCTCTGACTGTGGGTCATAATGTGCAATAATGAGATATAGCATTTTGAATTAACCAGATACGCGCAGCCAAGTTTTAATACCGTGCACACACACAGCGGCATCTGTGGTCCTTAATGTTAAGCTGTTATATTGTTGGCATCGTATATGATATTTTTTGGCACTGATAATCTTAAACTTTGTATTACCTACAGACAGGTACAAACAATGAATTTGACCTCTGCATCAAACCCTTCCTTAGACTTTTAAGAAGCGCTCAGGGAGAAACTTGACAGCAGAAGACGGGGATTGAACTCCCAACCTTATAGTTTAAAAAAATAACCTGCATACCCACTGAGCCACAGCCAACCCAATCCCTAATGTCTGTATTCAGCTTTTATTTGAATTTCTCTGAAACTGCTGCAAGGGACCTTATTTTTGTGGGGACTATTTTAAATGGGCATTAATTCACTGCCACTAACTGAATAAATATCTCATTTTTTGGAAAAAAAGTGAGATATATAAAGATTTATTCAGTGGAAACAGGTTAAAAAAGATGAAGAGAGAAGCTAAAGTCTACAGATCTCAGTGTCAAAGTGAACCATTGCAGCTCCAGACTGAAGACAATGCAATGAAGGAACACTGTGAAACTCGTTATTCACTGTTACAATCATTAGCATGCATTCAGTCAACCTTCAGTCACTAGCGTAGCATTGTCTGTGGGACTAATACAGGATTATATCATCTTACAGCATAGCATAGAAGTGCTAACGCAAGTTAACACACTGAACACTGGAGGTCATTTTCAGTCGATTTTCTCGATTTGACATTATTTTCTTAAATTCACCTTTTAAGGCACTTTCATATAAGATACATACCCATGTTTCACATCATGAATTGCAAAACAATCTCAGCTATCTATATAAGGAGGCACCATTGTCATAAGGCAAAAGTGTAAAGAGAAAAACGCTACAATATGACACTAAAGCTGAAGAATGGAATCTCGATTTTTTGAAATTATTCAGATCGCTTGAAAAAAACCTAACTTTACTCATGTGGTAACTCTGTTTAGGTGATGGAAATTGGTTTACCAAAGGTTTTAGATTCACAAAAGCAGTGAAATATATGAATAAAATGATAGATACATGTAAATAAATGTCTAAAACAAAAAAAATGATGTCAGATGACACACTGCTGCCCTTTCGCTTGCTTGATGATGTTAAAATTATGCTGGGTAGGCACCCGGAAGCAGGAAGTCTCCTCTTTCCGCCACAAAATTATATTTCTGCGATGTATAATCGCGGTGCTGTGAATATTTTAGAAACTTAAGAGAAACGTTTCGAGTGTCACCACGCGAAACCGCGGGCTCAGTGGCCAGACGTTTAATGATGTGCTAGCGTACATTGCTAATGTTAGCGCCACAGGGTTCTTTTGACGTAGAAACTCAACGTTTTAGAAAACGTAAATCTCCTTCCAATTTTTCACGGGTAACGGGTACAACTATTAAGTAACATTTCCTCACAACAAGCTCCAAAATCCACAAAATCAAAATGGAGAACATCTGAAGGGATCGCTAGAGAGTCTGTGGATAGTTGGTGGACCTCGGTCGGGAGATGGACCCTGTGATTGGCCGGTTTGCGTCCAGGAGGCGGGACCTGGCTAAGGGTTAATCGTCTGCTCTTTGGTTTTTGAATTAAAACAACCTGAACTTCACTTTAGTAAAAGGCTTATTTGAGTTAAATCACCCCTCTGCTCCTAATTCTCTCTCCTAATTTGAGCAATTATATTGCAGCCGTGAAGTATTTCATGATAGATGAAGATTTATTATTCGTAGGATTGCTCACCGGGAACCTTTACCCTCGCAGCAGAACCTGACACCACTGCAGGCGGCTCTCTCCGAGGCCACATTTAGATTACATTAGAGCCGAAATGTCAACACTCCAGAAAGTTAACTTAACCTGGAGGCCTTCGGGAACATTTTGCCCCTCGTTGTGCTCGTGTAATGTGCAATATTAGCGTGGCTTTTGCCAAATGAAGGTCGTGCCTTATTTTTAAGTAAAGATATTTCAGCAGTGACATGATTGGCCTCTAGACCTCATTGTGTTTCAGGACATAGGCACATTCATACCGTGGAGTTTAACAGAGGGTGGCCAACGTGTCTACCATTTATTCCAGGAAAATAGAAAGGTTTTTCTTTTATTACACTTTTCCACTTAAAAAAGGGACTCTGGTGTTCTTTTGTCCACAAAATCAACAAAATATAAAAGTTCCTTTTAGTAGCTTTAACAAAAGCAAGAATGAGAATATATATAGTCGCCAGAATAAAACCATGGCAATACTTTATTTCAATAGAATAAAAAAAAGAAAGCTGAACACAGCTTTCTTTTTTTATGTATATTTTCAAATATTTAAATATAATTCTCACTGTTTCACGACAATGTTTTTGTTCACACTTCCATGTGGCGATAAATAAACAAACAAGAGGAAGTTCCTGTTTGTGTTGTGTGCTTATGGTAATCTTAAACATTGAAATCGTGAAAAAAACACTCATAACAGCCTAATTCAATTTTACATTGACGAACACACACACGCACGCACACCAACACACACGCACGCACACAGACTATTGTTAATCAAGGCTACAGAGGAAGAAGAGCATAAAGCACAGGAATCCTTGAAAAGAAGACCACAGGAACAGATGTCACATCGCCTCTTGTGAAAATGTATTTGATCATTTACTTTGGAAGTTGAACAAAATAAATACTGATGATTCACGCTCAATAAAAGAAGAGACGATGTCATGGTGACACAGCCCTGACTGGTTCTTCTCAACTCATCCAAACACACCACATAACTTTGTTTTTGTATAAACTTATTGCGGAGCTGAGATTTCCATTTTGATCTTTTTATATATTTGTTTGGAAGGTGAACTTACAACAGGAACATCATATTTTTTTTTATGTAAAAATCGTAATCTTTAAAGCAGCTATTGGAATAAATGCTGTGGGGTTAAAAGAACAACATTTTCCCTCTGAAAGTATGAAGTGATAAGTATAATGCAGATTATAATACCACTTAGTTTAAAGTTTGATTACTGTTATTAATTTGTATCCACCTTAACAATACTTCACTCAACCATTCAAATGTTTTCTTACAAAGGTTCAGCAACACGTGTCGATTGCACACGGTCTTTTTAAAATAAACTTCCGTCTTCACAGGAAACCACTTTGTTGGGTTTAGGCAACGACACATCTGAGTTAGCTTTCAGACTCTGGAAGTGATGTGACTAATGTTTTGAAGTTAAGATTAAGGTGGAATTCTCATTTCCCTCGATGCATGTTCTATGTCCTCGTGATGATTTAAATTACAGACAAATTGATTTCATGCCGTGTCTCCAATTTACGGTAAACAACCTGATTTATTTGCAATAATAAATTGTCATCTTTCCAATACATTTCCACATAAATTGGCTACCATCAAACGACATGCAGAGATGGGTTCTTTTTTTAGCCTGTTTCAGTACTTCTGCTTCCTCCACTCCAGTAATTACGGTCGCTAATATTCATACGCTTGCATACAAATGCAGACATCTAAACATGAATCACATCTCGGGGTGAAACCGATCGGTTCTCAGCAGACAAAACATTGTTTATCTCGCTTCTTGTTTGCTCAAAAATGTGAGAGCTCACCTTAGGAAAAAAATACACAAAATCAACGGGACTGTGGGTTTGGGAGCGATGATGAGGGCCCTTCTGCATTCTGGAGCAAAGGTTTGAGGTGTCGATGAGAGTTCAAGCAACCTCGTTGGGCTCTGTTGCAGTAAAAGAGACAGTTTGCTTCATTAATCAGAATCAGAATCAGAATCAGAAAAACTTTATTTATCCCCGAGGGGTAATTAAGAAGGCAAAGAGCAGCATATAAAGAGATTAAGAAACAAATAAAGAAATTAAGAAACAAACAATAATGGATGAAGACAAGGATAGGAAAGAATTATACACACACGCAAAGATGAGGAGGTTCTATGATAAATAAAAGGTGCAGGTGAATGATAAGGTGCAAGTAAATATAAGTGAAAAAAAAATAAAAATACAGTTATGTATTTAAATAATAAATAGTAAAGAATAAACAAATAAATATATACATATGTTATAGAATTGTGTTATTTATACTAATACGGTGGCAGACCAGCTGCTAGATGCTAAGTGAGGGAGAAGTGTGATTATGTTAACCCTGTAGTATTTAGGAGGAGAACAGCTTTGGGGATGAATGTGGACTTCCTTCTCTGGGTTTTACACGCTGGACAGCGTAACCTACGTCCTGATGGTAGTCGCTCTAAATTAAGCTGAAGAGTGAAGCTCTCCTGGTTGTATAGAAGTATTTGCTTCATATGTTAAAGCTGCATTCTCTCTCCTGACCACAGGGGACGACTCCTCTGGTTGTATAGAAGTCTATGCTTCATGTTTTAAAGCTGCATTCTCTCTCCTGGCCCCCATGGGGTGATTCCTCTGGTTGTATAGAAGTATTTGCTTCATGTGTTAAAGCTGCATTCTCTCTCCTGACCACCAGGGGCAACTCCTCTGGTTGTATAGAAGTATATGCTTCATGTGTTAAAGCTGCATTCTCTCTCCTGACCACCAGGGGGTGACTCCTCTGGTTGTATAGAAGTATATGCTTCATGTGTTAAAGCTCTCTCCTGACCACCATGGAGCGACTCCTCTGGTTGTATAGAAGTATATGTTTCATGTGTTAAAGCTGCATTCTCTCTCATGACCACTAGGGGGTGACTCCTCTGGTTGTATATAAGTATATGCTTCCTCTGTTAAAGCTGTATTCTCTCTCCTGACCACAAGGGGGCGACTTCTCTGGTTGTATAGAAGTCAATATAAATGACTCTACTTCTCTCTTGATTTATTCCCTCAGTAAAAATGAAATGTAATGTAATAATGTTATGGATGCTTTATGGAACTGCCGTAATCCAAGATGGCGACGGCCAAAACGCCGAACTCAAGGCTTCAAAAAGGAAAATCCACAAACCATTTCGTGTAACGTGACGACAACTTCGTCCACTTCTTACATACAGTCGAGGTTATTAAGAGCACTTAGTGATTAAAGGAGGGAAAGGAACCCCGCTGTGAATGACAGATAAACCCGTTAAATCTCTTCCCCTCTACAAGCTCTGCCGGTGGAGGAACTGGCGAGAGATAAACGCGTCTGTGACGCCGTCTCTTCTTCAAAGAGGTCTCTCTCCAGAGCACAGAGGCTGCCCGATGCTGCTACCAGACAACGAGGATTGATAAAGAAGTCTTCATGAAAAAAAAAGTACAAAGCACATCAAATCTGCCACGGGGATTATAATAATAGCACATAAACGCCGCTCTTTGTTTCCGTTCCCATGCCTCTGCAGCCGTTCGTTTGTCTTTCTGGAACAAATGTTCTCATATTGTCCCGGCCTGCACTTTGAATCGCTTTCAGCTGTGTAGATGAAAGACCACGGATTGAACTTCTATAACTAGCGTATGTAAATGGATGTAAGTACCTCTTATGTATCTCCTTTGCTTTGGATATTAACTCTGCCCACAGCTATTTGAGTTACGAGCAAGCGGTGAACGCGTCCCCAACTTCTTCACATATGCCGGGAGGCTACCGCCCTAAAATATTACAGGTCTCAACAGAGAGAATGTTGTCCTTTTATTCAAGGATTCTTGTGCTTTATGTTTCTTTCTTTTTTTTTGGAGCCTTTTATGATTTCTTTTACAGACAGATATTTTTTAAATTGAAATTTTTTTTAACAACCCGGTGGCCAAACTGTGGCAGCCTGGATTTGCAAGCTTCCACTTGACATTTACGCTGAAGGCCTATTTTTCTTTTGGTTTCCGGAGAAGTCAGAAACTCTTTTAAAAGCTCCCGCCGGGTGCGGGAAATGTCATATTTTTTTACCTTCCTCCGCACACGTCACCGAGCCGTCGTCAACTATTTTCGTCCTCGGAATTTCGGAAATAACAAGTTCTCGGGACAGATGACGGCCAGAAGGACGTTGAAGGCTTCGCTGGCAAAATGGGGACCCTTTTATATCAGGTCACAAGGTATGAATCAAGGAAAAAAAACATGTGAGGTAACAAATTAAACATAAAAATCAGGGCTACAATAATATATAATCCCCATGTACAACCTCTAAACACAACTCAAACGGTAAATAGGATCAGGGGTTAGGGTGAGGGCTTAAAGGGCTACGGGGAGACATCGCAGACAAAAACATTGACACAAAATGTACATGATTTTGGGCTATTTTTAGAATAAAAAACAAACATTTTGCTCCGGTGATCAAGTCATGAGTGCAAGAATAATTACATCCTTATGAAAACATCCAACATCTGAGTTGAAATCATTAAACTGAACAATTAGTGCGTGTCTGGAAGAAACCTCCGGAAGTTTAAACTCCTCGACCGACTATACGACAGTAAATAAAACGTACAGTTAGCTTCAATAATTCTAATTATTTTATTTTTGGGTTATTTATTTATATTTGTATTTATAATAATGTCAAACATCAACAGTCACAGCGAACATTTTACTGTAGAATTAGTACTTTTGCGTCTAATATGAACATGTTGCTGCTGATTATTATGTACTTCTACTTATGAGATATTGGGCTATATTTTTAGATGTACATTAGCCTCTAGTCTGGTAATTATAATTACGTCCTTATGAAAACATCCACATCTGAGATGGAATCCTTCATATTTTTCATCAGCAATGAACTGCACGAACTACCAGACGTTATATAAAGAAGTTAAAACATCTCGATCGACCACGACGGTAAAAGCAAATTACAGTTTGCGTCGATCAATCAGTATTAAAAATCTAATAATGCCATAAATCATCAGTCACAGCGCACACTTTACTGCAGAGTGAGTAGTTTTGCTTTTAATATGTACGTGCTGCTGATAATTCTTCTGCACTTTTAATTACTTTACTTTTACACTTTACCGGCAAAAACATTGTTTTTCATTCACTGATCAATTCTGAGATTTTGGGTTATTGTGCCTCCATAACACGTCTTCTTTCTGACTGGTGGAAAGAAAACATCCAACGTACACATTCAAGTGTTTATTCGACTAATTTTTGTCTATTTGCGTCTGCAGATTTCTCCTAAATTCACCAAAAGTTAGCATTAGATAATGACTCTTTGACAAGAAGAAGACGAAAGAAAACACGCCCCGTAAAGGCAGTTAGTGTAATTAGCACATTTCTCAAATATAATTAAAAAAAAAAAATACTTTTTGTAGAAAAGAATTACCGTGACAGTTACAAAAATGAGGACATCCTCATTTCGCCTATAAAATTAAACATTTTAATCAAGATGTTCAAGCTCATCTTTTCCCATTAACTCAACACAGTATAATTAAGTATAATTTGTTAAGTTAATTTAACTTAAAATCTGTTCCTCTTATTTCCAAAGCACTTGTCTTTGAGTGGAAACGAAGGTGCTGCTGATTGTTCACTCAACTCGTTAACGTAACATTAGCAGAGCCCAGCATGCATTGTTTCACAAAAAAACATATTTTTTCGTAACAATCGCTAACCCGAACGTAACAAGGGAGCGGCGTCGCGCGTCGCCTTGGAATTGCTCGGCGGTTGCTGTGAACGCACCCTCGTTTCAGTAAATTCAGTAGTGGAACTTCTTTCAGCCGAAACTGACCAAAAAAATGATTTACCGAGCACGACAGCGAGGTGTTTGGAGTTCAGGGGGAAAGTTAAGCGGCTGGCAGTGCAGTGCTGCCACTGGGGATTTAAGCTTTATTCTCCTACTGGTGCAGAAAATCACTGTTGACCAAAAGCAAAAATAAACAGCAGCAGTCGTTTTGGCCTCCGAACGCCCATTTTCAGCTCATTGCACTTTCTGGGTGGTCTTACTGGAAAATGGCCACAATGACGAAAAGGTGGGAGTCTCATCTATCAATAACATGTATTACATGTTTATATTCATGTTCGTTGCAAGTTCACAGTCATGCCGTCCTGCAGGCGGAACAGTGGGTGGAGAAAAAGGGGGGCGCCGCCGATTCCCCGCCTCGTGGTTTTGGGGTATTGTTGAGCAGCGGAGCGGCACAGGAGGAGGGGATCAACGGCGACGTCTCGCCCGGGAGGACCGTGACCTCATCAGTTTCCCTCCCCGTGGACAAACACTGAGCCGCCGCTCAGGTATCACCAACAGTATCTGCTTTCAGGAGACATCACACATCGCACTGCGGGGGGAAAGAAGAAGAAGAAGAAGAAGAAGAAGAAGAGGAAGGCCGGTGGAGAAAAGCAGCAACACCTGTAAGATATGGCGAGTCAGGTTAAAAGAGCTGATAAAATAAAAACTAATGGGAAAAAAAGCTGAAACTCAAGCGTTGTACTTGAAGCGTAGCTGTGATTTTATCAAACGCTTAACACCATGAATAGTAATGCGCTTTCATAGATTACACCAGTGAGCGAGTGGAAACTACAGGTCTTCATCCCTCAGAGAAAGGAAGCAGTGAGAAACGATACGACAACGCTTGGATTTCTGCAGGGAAAAGGCTCATATGTTCTTACGTGGTTATTTTCAGAAAGTCACGTCACTCGGAAGAAATGCGGTTTGCCAACGATGATTACTGTAAAAAACACAGCTGTGGTATCAGAGAGAGACGCACAACAGAGAGAGAGACGCACAACAGAGAGAGAGACACACAACAGAGAGAGAGAGAGAGACGCACAACAGAGAGAGACGCACAACAGAGAGAGAGACGCACAACAGAGAGAGAGACACACAACAGAGAGAGAGAGAGAGACGCACAACAGAGAGAGACGCACAACAGAGAGAGAGACACACAACAGAGAGAGAGAGAGAGACGCACAACAGAGAGAGACGCACAACAGAGAGAGAGACGCACAACAGAGAGAGAGACACACAACAGAGAGAGAGAGAGAGACGCACAACAGAGAGAGAGAGAGAGACGCACAACAGAGAGAGAGACACACAACAGAGAGAGAGACACACAACAGAGAGAGAGACGCACAACAGAGAGAGAGACGCACAACAGAGAGAGAGAGAGAGAGACGCACAACAGAGAGAGAGAGAGAGACGCACAACAGAGAGAGAGAGACGCACAACAGAGAGAGAGACGCACAACAGAGAGAGAGAGAGAGACGCACAACAGAGAAAGAGACGCACAACAGAGAGAGATACGCACAACAGAGAGAGAGAGAGACGCACAACAGAGAAAGAGACGCACAACAGAGAGAGATACGCACAACAGAGAGAGAGACGCACAACAGAGAGAGAGACGCACAACAGAGAGAGAGACGCACAACAGAGAGAGAGAGAGAGACGCACAACAGAGAAAGAGACGCACAACAGAGAGAGATACGCACAACAGAGAGAGAGAGAGACGCACAACAGAGAAAGAGACGCACAACAGAGAGAGATACGCACAACAGAGAGAGAGACGCACAACAGAGAGAGAGACGCACAACAGAGAGAGAGACGCACAACAGAGAGAGAGAGAGAGACGCACAACAGAGAGAGAGAGAGAGACGCACAACAGAGAGAGAGACGCACACACAACAGAGAGAGAGAGAGACACACAACAGAGAGAGAGAGACGCACAACAGAGAGAGAGACGCACAACAGAGAGAGACGCACAACAGAGAGAGAGACGCACACACAACAGAGAGAGAGAGAGACACACAACAGAGAGAGAGAGACGCACAACAGAGAGAGATACGCACAACAGAGAGAGAGACGCACAACAGAGAGAGATACGCACAACAGAGAGAGAGACGCACAACAGAGAGAGAGACGCACAACAGAGAGAGAGACGCACAACAGAGAGAGAGACGCACAACAGAGAGAGAGACGCACAACAGAGAGAGAGAGAGAGACGCACAACAGAGAGAGAGAGAGAGACGCACAACAGAGAGAGAGACGCACACACAACAGAGAGAGAGAGAGACACACAACAGAGAGAGAGAGACGCACAACAGAGAGAGAGACGCACAACAGAGAGAGACGCACAACAGAGAGAGAGACGCACACACAACAGAGAGAGAGAGAGACACACAACAGAGAGAGAGAGACGCACAACAGAGAGAGAGAGAGAGAGATGCACAACAGAGAGAGAGAGAGAGACGCACAACAGAGAGAGAGACGCACAACAGAGAGAGAGAGAGACGCACAACAGAGAGAGAGACGCACAACAGAGAGAGAGACTCACAACAGAGAGAGAGACACACAACAGAGAGAGAGACGCACAACTGAGAGAGAGAGACACACAACAGAGAGAGAGACGCACAACAGAGAGAGAGACGCACAACAGAGAGAGAGACTCACAACAGAGAGAGAGACACACAACAGAGAGAGAGACGCACAACAGAGAGAGAGACGCACAACAGAGAGAGAGACGCACAACTGAGAGAGAGACGCACAACAGAGAGAGACGCACAACAGAGAGAGAGACACACAACTGAGAGAGAGAGAGACGCACAACAGAGAGAGAGATACGCACAACAGAGAGAGAGACTCACAACAGAGAGAGAGACACACAACAGAGAGAGAGACGCACAACAGAGAGAGAGAGAGAGAGACGCACAACAGAGAGAGAGACGCACAACAGAGAGAGAGACACACAACAGAGAGAGAGACGCACAACAGAGAGAGAGACGCACAACAGAGAGAGAGACGCACAACAGAGAGAGAGACGCACAACAGAGAGAGAGAGAGAGACGCACAACAGAGAGAGAGACGCACAACAGAGAGAGAGACGCACAACAGAGAGAGAGACACACAACAGAGAGAGAGACGCACAACAGAGAGAGAGACACACAACAGAGAGAGAGAGAGAGACGCACAACAGAGAGAGAGACACACAACAGAGAGAGAGAGACGCACAACAGAGAGAGAGAGAGAGAGAGAGACGCACAACAGAGAGAGAGACACACAACAGAGAGAGAGAGAGACGCACAACAGAGAGAGAGAGAGACGCACAACAGAGAGAGAGAGAGACGCACAACAGAGAGAGAGACGCACAACAGAGAGAGAGAGAGAGAGAGACGCACAACAGAGAGAGAGAGAGAGAGAGAGACGCACAACAGAGAGAGAGACACACAACAGAGAGAGAGAGAGACGCACAACAGAGAGAGAGAGAGACGCACAACAGAGAGAGAGAGAGACGCACAACAGAGAGAGAGACACACAACAGAGAGAGAGAGACGCACAACAGAGAGAGAGAGAGAGAGAGAGAGACGCACAACAGAGAGAGAGATACGCACAACAGAGAGAGAGAGAGACGCACAACAGAGAGAGAGAGAGAGAGAGACGCACAACAGAGAGAGAGAGAGACGCACAACAGAGAGAGAGAGAGACGCACAACAGAGAGAGAGAGACGCACAACAGAGAGAGAGAGAGACGCACAACAGAGAGAGAGACACACAACAGAGAGAGAGAGAGACGCACAACAGAGAGAGAGAGAGACGCACAACAGAGAGAGAGAGACGCACAACAGAGAGAGAGAGAGACGCACAACAGAGAGAGAGAGAGACGCACAACAGAGAGAGAGAGAGACGCACAACAGAGAGAGAGACACACAACAGAGAGAGAGAGAGACGCACAACAGAGAGAGAGACGCACAACAGAGAGAGAGAGAGACGCACAACAGAGAGAGAGATAGCACAACAGAGAGAGAGAGACGCACAACAGAGAGAGAGAGAGAGAGAGAGACGCACAACAGAGAGAGAGATACGCACAACAGAGAGAGAGAGAGACGCACAACAGAGAGAGAGAGACACACAACAGAGAGAGAGAGACGCACAACAGAGAGAGAGAGGGACGCACAACAGAGAGAGAGACGCACAACAGAGAGAGAGAGAGAGAGACGCACAACAGAGAGAGAGACGCACAACAGAGAGAGAGACACAACAGAGAGAGAGACGCACAACAGAGAGAGAGACACACACACAACAGAGAGAGAGACACACACACAACAGAGAGAGACGCACAACAGAGAGAGAGAGACGCACAACAGAGAGAGAGAGACACACAACAGAGAGAGAGAGACTCACAACAGAGAGAAAGAGACGCACAACAGAGAGAGAGACTCACAACAGAGAGAGAGAGAGAGAGACGCACAACAGAGAGAGAGATACGCACAACAGAGAGAGAGAGAGACGCACAACAGAGAGAGAGAGAGAGAGAGAGACGCACAACAGAGAGAGAGAGAGAGACGCACAACAGAGAGAGAGAGACGCACAACAGAGAGAGAGAGAGAGAGACGCACAACAGAGAGAGAGACACACAACAGAGAGAGAGAGACGCACAACAGAGAGAGAGACGCACAACAGAGAGAGAGAGAGACGCACAACAGAGAGAGAGAGAGAGAGAGAGACGCACAACAGAGAGAGAGATACGCACAACAGAGAGAGAGAGACGCACAACAGAGAGAGAGAGACGCACAACAGAGAGAGAGAGGGATGCACAACAGAGAGAGAGAGACACACAACAGAGAGAGAGAGACTCACAACAGAGAGAAAGAGACGCACAACAGAGAGAGAGACTCACAACAGAGAGAGAGAGAGAGAGAGACGCACAACAGAGAGAGAGATACGCACAACAGAGAGAGAGAGACGCACAACAGAGAGAGAGAGAGAGAGACGCACAACAGAGAGAGAGAGAGAGACGCACAACAGAGAGAGAGAGACGCACAACAGAGAGAGAGAGAGACGCACAACAGAGAGAGAGAGAGACGCACAACAGAGAGAGAGACACACAACAGAGAGAGAGAGAGACGCACAACAGAGAGAGAGACGCACAACAGAGAGAGAGAGAGACGCACAACAGAGAGAGAGAGACGCACAACAGAGAGAGAGAGAGAGAGAGAGAGACGCACAACAGAGAGAGAGATACGCACAACAGAGAGAGAGAGAGACGCACAACAGAGAGAGAGAGACGCACAACAGAGAGAGAGAGACGCACAACAGAGAGAGAGAGGGACGCACAACAGAGAGAGAGAGAGAGAGAGAGACGCACAACAGAGAGAGAGAGAGAGAGACGCACAACAGAGAGAGAGACACAACAGAGAGAGAGACGCACAACAGAGAGAGAGACACACACACAACAGAGAGAGAGACACACAACAGAGAGAAAGAGACGCACAACAGAGAGAGAGACTCACAACAGAGAGAGAGAGAGAGAGACGCACAACAGAGAGAGAGAGATGCACAACAGAGAGAGAGACACACAACAGAGAGAGAGAGACGCACAACAGAGAGAGAGAGACACACAACAGAGAGAGAGAGAGCCGCACAACAGAGAGAGAGACGCACAACAGAGAGAGAGAGACACACACAAAAGAGAGAGAGACGCACAACAGAGAGAGAGAGACGCACAACAGAAAAAGAGAGAGACGCACAACAGAGAGAGAGAGAGAGACACACAACAGAGAGAGAGAGAGACACACAACAGAGAGAGAGAGAGACGCACAATAAAGAGAGAGAGACACACAACAGAGAGAGAGAGAGACGCACAATAGAGAGAGAGAGAGACACACAACAGAGAGAGAGACACACAACAGAGAGAGAGATAGAGAGACTCACAACAGAGAGAGAGAGACTCACAACAGAGAGAGAGAGACGCACAATAAAGAGAGAGAGACACACAACAGAGAGAGAGAGAGACGCACAATAGAGAGAGAGAGAGACACACAACAGAGAGAGAGAGACGCACAACAGAGAGAGAGACGCACAACAGAGAGAGAGAGACGCACAACAGAGAGAGAGAGAGAGACGCACAACAGAGAGAGAGATACGCACAACAGAGAGAGAGAGAGACGCACAACAGAGAGAGAGAGAGACGCACAACAGAGAGAGAGAGAGAGACGCACAACAGAGAGAGAGATACGCACAACAGAGAGAGAGAGAGACGCACAACAGAGAGAGAGATACGCACAACAGAGAGAGAGAGACGCACAACAGAGAGAGAGAGAGACGCACAACAGAGAGAGAGAGACGCACAACAGAGAGAGAGAGAGACGCACAACAGAGAGAGAGAGAGAGAGACGCACAACAGAGAGAGAGACACACAACAGAGAGAGAGAGAGACGCACAACAGAGAGAGAGACGCACAACAGAGAGAGAGAGAGACGCACAACAGAGAGAGAGATAGCACAACAGAGAGAGAGAGACGCACAACAGAGAGAGAGAGAGAGAGAGAGACGCACAACAGAGAGAGAGATACGCACAACAGAGAGAGAGAGAGACGCACAACAGAGAGAGAGAGAGACGCACAACAGAGAGAGAGAGACGCACAACAGAGAGAGAGAGAGACGCACAACAGAGAGAGAGAGAGAGACGCACAACAGAGAGAGAGAGAGAGAGAGACGCACAACAGAGAGAGAGACGCACAACAGAGAGAGAGACACAACAGAGAGAGAGACGCACAACAGAGAGAGAGACACACACACAACAGAGAGAGACGCACAACAGAGAGAGAGAGACGCACAACAGAGAGAGAGAGACACACAACAGAGAGAGAGAGAGACTCACAACAGAGAGAAAGAGACGCACAACAGAGAGAGAGACTCACAACAGAGAGAGAGAGAGAGAGACGCACAACAGAGAGAGAGAGATGCACAACAGAGAGAGAGACACACAACAGAGAGAGAGAGACGCACAACAGAGAGAGAGAGAGACGTACAACAGAGAGAGAGAGAGACACACAACAGAGAGAGAGAGACGCACAACAGAGAGAGAGAGAGACGTACAACAGAGAGAGAGAGAGACACACAACAGAGAGAGAGAGACGCACAACAGAGAGAGAGACACACAACAGAGAGAGAGAGACGCACAACAGAGAGAGAGACGCACAACAGAGAGAGAGAGACACACACAAAAGAGAGAGAGACGCACAACAGAGAGAGAGAGACGCACAACAGAGAGAGAGAGACGCACAACAGAAAAAGAGAGAGACGCACAACAGAGAGAGAGAGACGCACAACAGAAAAAGAGAGAGACACACAACAGAGAGAGAGAGAGACACACAACAGAGAGAGAGAGAGACGCACAATAAAGAGAGAGAGACACACAACAGAGAGAGAGAGAGACGCACAATAGAGAGAGAGAGAGACACATAACAGAGAGAGAGATAGAGAGACGCACAACAGAGAGAGAGAGACTCACAACAGAGAGAGAGAGACTCACAACAGAGAGAGAGAGAGACACAACAGAGAGAGAGACTCACAACAGAGAGAGAGACGCACAACAGAGAGAGAGACTCACAACAGAGAGAGAGAGAGACACAACAGAGAGAGACTCACAACAGAGAGAGAGACTCACAACAGAGAGAGAGAGAGACACAACAGAGAGAGAGACTCACAACAGAGAGAGAGACACACAACAGAGAGAGAGAGACACAACAGAGACCACCTCATGACCTTTTAAAGGTTCACGGGTGATGCAGGCGAGCAGGAGGATGAAGAAAGAAGAGGAGGATGAAGAAAAGAGGAGAATAAGGAGGCGCACAGAAGCCATTAACAGGACATTGATCCGGTTCTTGCCCGGCAGTAATGCCGATATTCCTGCAGGCTGATGTCTTTGCTCGCACCAGAACAAGTGATCAGGGCCGGTACAGAGACTACAGGCGTCTGCAGCGCCGCTAATGATTTTGTTTTCAGACACAGAAGAATGGTAATTATGGTGCGGGTGAGCGGGCTGCAGTCTTTTAATTTATCCACACAGGGATATAAATACTTTGTTTATTTGCCCTTCAAAGTAAAATACTGTATCATTAGTTTCAAATGATCTAAAGGACAAAAACATGTGAATATGTTTCCTAAAAAATATTTATTTCTTTTGGATTCTCCCGTCTTCTTTTTAGAAATGTGTTTCTATTGTATGATACGTGCGTGTCTGGCTTCACCTTCAAACTTCTATTAGTGGATAAAGAAGAAAGAAAATAACATAAAAGTATTTACATTAAAACAAGTTATTGGCAAATACTGAGGCTGCAGCTGAACTTCAGGGAGAGCACGTTGCCAAATAACAAGCGAATAAAACTTCGCCTGAAAGAAAAACCAATGTAAAAATGAATTAAAGTTACCATTCTAACATCAACTACACACACACACACACACACACAGAGACAGGACAAAAGAGAGATGGATACAAATTGGCAGCTCTCCTCTGCAGAGCTTCCTGGCAAGGAGTTAAAATACAAGAGGACCCCACCCTATAATTAAAAATAATCAAGCAATTAACTGAAATGTTTTTGACATTACGCTGGCAACAACACAGAGTGCAGGATTAATGAAGTCCCAACACAAATACACGGCGAAGACGCATGGAGCTCGGGGAGCAGACGCAGCATCTATTTACATATTTCCACATCCTGAAGGAAGCAACACGGAAAAAAACAAGGAAAAGAAGGAAAAGTTCAAAATGGAAAAATACAGCCCAGAAAAACAACTCCATTACTGCTACTGGTCTTCCAGGTCTCGATATCTAGCAATGTAAAGTGATGCGGTACTTTTGTCAACAGCAGTTTATTGTATTGGCCCTGGAGTCAAACCCTTTTTTAAAACATATTCTGAAATCTCCATCCTGATCAGCTCAATAACCGTCTTCCTGCACTCTTTGTCGTCGATAGATTTTCTTTTAACAAAAGGAAAAATTGACTAAGGCCGAGCCGGGAGGTATTGAAATATGAATTGTCAACGTATTATTCCCAAACAAAAGACTTCCCGAGCTTTTATAAAAGAATGAATAAAATAAAATGGACAGCGTGACATCGTTTCTACACGGAAGCTGAACATCAGTGGGCGTTGACGCAGACGCACCAGTGATGTGTTATTTACCACAAGGTGCGGCATGTGTGATCTGTTGTGGTGTGACTTCAGATGATAAATACAGCCGCTGATTAATGGAACGCGTAATAGCACTAGCGCTCCCGTCTCCGTATGTCAGCTGGGAATGAATTGCCCGCGCAGGGTGTGTGTTTGTGTGTGTGTGTGTGTGTGTGTGTGTGTGTGTGTGGTTGTTATCTACTTGCGCAGTTTGTAGTCATACATCCATAAGTGTGAAGGCTCACCGTGCCAAAACATTGCACTCTGGGAAGTTAAAGCAGCAGGAACCATTTCCTCCTGCGAGGTAAACACTGGAACTTGTTACGATGTGAAACAGAGGAGCCACGTTCAGCCCGGACGAAACAAACACAGGACTTTCACCCAGGAGGACGACTTCCAAACTGCTGCAATGTTATTATACGCAACAAACAGTTATTTTACGGTAAAAAATGTACTCACTTTAAGCCCAACGCGCAAACATTGGGCTTGGATTTTCGGTTACAAAGTAACGTTAGAAGTTTATTCTGAAAAGACTTGTCCTGTGTGAAACCAAAGGACTACTTTACGCAACATGTTTACGTATTTCTTTAACTTATTTTAAGCCTAACCAATAACGTCTCCTAAGCTTAACTTAGTACGATTAAGTAAACCTTAAATCTAAGTAGACCTAATGTTGGAAGTTTATTCTGAAAAGACATAACTTAAAGAAGTGGGCGAAGTATTTCTTTTCAGAATAAAGCATAAATAAACCAGTATTCCTTCAGTCCTGCTGAAAACTATAATTCCATGCTTACAACAGTAATGATATTGTTAAAAAATAACTTTATTACGTATGTTTTTAATATTAAAATGTCCGTCTGGAGTGTGGGAGAAACCTTTTGGTTTTCAGTGCTCAAGAATATCATTATAAATATGGATTATTTCAACCTTTCGTCTTTCTTCACGTGTATTATTTACCCTTCGAGTGATTTCGTGTTTGGAAACCTGCTGGTCAAATTAATATGTTTCCAATCGTCGCAATGAGGAACGCGGCGTTGCCGTTGTTGGTTTTGATCATTTCAAAAAAACCAGCTTCCACCGGGTCGATCCCACGATTTCCAACACCGGCTAACGAGAAGCAACCTGGAACGCACGGATCAAAGAAGCGTCACGCCGACGCGAAATAAAAAACAAAGGACGGCCCACAGAGGCAGAAAACAATTAGCCGCGGTTCAAAGGGATGGACGAACATGAGAGAAACGCATTAGCCGGGACAGGAAGCGCTGCGGGGAGCTGCTGCTGGTTGCAGGGCGCCAGATGAAAAAGCCGTGTGTAGTTCCAGGCGTCTTCTGGCAGCCGAGAGGACGGATGTCACATTTCTTCTTCTGTGCTCCGCCGGCTGCTGCGGGCAGAGTGTAGTCTGTCAGCGGCAGCAGTCAATCCGCTTCCAAAGCCCCGCAGCTCAACAAAGAGAACGACTTTTGGAGAGTCGAAGTGTGTGTGTGTGCGTGTGTGTGTAGAAGCACCGTCGGTGTGGTTTGTTGTATGAAGAAGAAGGCTGTTCATGCCCAATGTCTCCGCCGAGGATGCTTGATGTGTTCAAGACCCACGGTTATTACAGAACACGACTACAGACTGAAGGCCAGCTTTACTGACATTTGACACACACACACACACACACACACTAAAGAGTCAAAAAATGACTTGAGACATTTAGTTTTCCGTCTAAGCGGAAGCACTCCAGTTGAGTCAAAGTCAGCTTCATCGTCAATGTCTCGATATGTACCAAACATACAGAGGAATTGAATAAAACGGTGAACATATAAGAGATAAATAGTGCGAAGGGTATTTAGATATGTGATTGAGGCATTACCTTATTAAATATGTGCTAATTTTCATGCATTTCCTGAACATTGGATGCAGGTAGAAAAGTCCAGTTTCATGTTGTTGACATATTAAGAGTCATGGGTTGGTCCAGACGGGATTTTGTATATAATAGTCATGAAATAAGCAGATTTCTCGCATGTTTTTAATAATAAAGTGTTGTATAAATGATATATGAACAAAACCCTCTGTGGAAACCTTCAGAATGAGAATGAAAGTGTAAAGTTTGGTGGATGTAAGAGCTGCTGAAGTGGAGATTTCTGAATTAAAGTCTGAAACTTTGAGACAACGGCCTTTTAAAGAGATGTTTTGTAAATGTGTAAAACATGTTGAAGACTCTCCAGATGTGTTCATCTTCCATAACCCTCCGTCTCCTCAGCATTAACCCTCGTCGACAGTCAACACTCTGAGGTATTAAGTGAATCCGAGCTCCGGGGAATCAGTAATGTAATCAGCGTCCATATTGTGAATGTGGACGTTAATCATAAATTACGTCGCATTAAAAAACTAACAAGTACGTTCCGGCGGCTGACCGCGAAACACACATGTAGTCGTTTTTTAATTAACGGATTAATGAAAAGGAACTGAATGAACCAGTTATAATATTCAAGGAAATATATAATGTAAGCATAACTGATGAGTGAATCACCGCCTCCATTCAGTCGTCAAACAAATAATGAAAGCAGATGATGCCTCTCGCTGTGGCGGCGGCATCAGTCACACCACACACAGCGGAGATCGTCTGTCTTTATTTGGGCCTCCGTGTTGCTCTGCCCTTCACACCGCCTGCAGGATCTTCCGCTGCTCGTCGTATTTGTCGGTGCTCGTTATGTTGCCTTGTGAGTGATATGTTGGCTTTCACCTTCAACATCTGCATCCAGGGTTTACGGCACCTGGCAACATCTGTACCGTTTACCCACGAGCACCTCGACCGAGGGATATTGATCGGACGGTGTGTTGCTGCTCTTCGTCATCTTCATCGTCACGTGTTTACCAAACGGGTGCAGATATTGACAGAATGTCCGATTGACCTTTCTCACAGCGGAAAAGCACAGGTGTAGAGTAGGTGTAGAGGACACAATGAATTTATTATTTGTATTCTATTCATACATTTATTTCATGAATAATCATGATAATATATGATTTATATTTATTATTAATATCAATATTACATAGTTTTTATTAACTACCATTACAATAGTTTAGGTTTATTATTAGTAATATGTTATAGTTATAATTATTTTACTTCATATATATATAGTTTTTAGATACATATCCTGAATAAGACCTGTGTAAGTAGCAATTTAAATTCAATTTTCCATTGCATTTTAATTACAGTGTGCCGTGGAAGATTTCAATATATTTTGACACCTCACCCATTCAATAAGTCCTTCACAATATTAATTATATATATTCAAATGTATGTAATATTATTGTAATATTATAATTGACACTTTTTTTCCAATTACAGTTGTATATCTTCAATCTATGTGTATTTTCCTTTTTAAATCTATGCACACTCGCATCTCGCAGATTTAATTGAACATCGTTCATAAAAACAAGTCTTTGCCAAAAAAAAAAAAAAAGATGGCTGAAATCCATTTAGCTGCTTTGGTTCAAGGACCTGCTGGTGCATCACCGCCACGGCCCACAGGGACATCACATATGAAACAGGAGCCTTTGTTGATGTTGTGCTAACTGCTAATTACTGCGCTGCTCCTGCTCCGAGGAGTCGGCGTGCCCGCTGTGAAATGAGCCTTTCGCTTCCCGAAGAACTAATATCGTGCAATCTGTCCTCGGCCGCGGTTCAGATCCCAGCAGCGACCCCCCGGCTAACGGGCGGTGCGATCTCTCCCAGGTGCCGTTAAATAACAACAAGACGGACGGAGATTGAGTGGCGCAGTTCACAGGTTTCAGAGGACCCCGCTTGCACCAACACCCGTACATCATCATCATTATTCTGAAGGGCTGAAGATCAGTGACAGGAGGGCATGCCGCCATATCGCATTACAAGTGACACGATAACACAACAGCAGAGAGAGGTCATCGCAGTGGGGGGGTACCGAAGAACTGCAATGTGGTGGTGGTCACAGAGGAGGATTAAGATCCAGCTCTTCTGATTTATATACATAAATGAAACACAATTAGATGAAGGGCAGTGGTCACCACCTTGCTTAAATCACGGACGCCAAGGAGCTGGCAAAATTGCTTTTTCTTCTCATTTGCATGGGTCACACATCCCACTTATCTGCTTTGATTTAATTGGACGATGACAGCAGATCTTTACAGTGTCTCAGAAAGGCCAGGTATTTTTTTTCATTACATATATCTCTGGATAACGAGACAAAAGCCTGTAATGTGCATAAGACAAAGGGAGCATGTTGAAGCACGACTTTTTCGTCTGTTATCGTCACCAATATGTTTATTGAAACATATCTTATTTGACCCTGTCTTATTGAAATGATGTTTAAATACAACAAGAAAAAAATAGTGTGAGGGAAATGTGAAACAGCCCCAATTATAATTCTTTATAAACACAATTGAACCTTCACTAAGCCCCGCCCCCCTCTGCTACCACGGAGCCCACACTGCCACAAACTGCACTCGTTGAAGGTCATATCCATAATGTCAAACTGATTCGGCGGTGAAAACAAGTTCATTATGAATCAAATGTGTTTGGGAAGACAAACAAACTTTACATTTTTATAACACAGGGAATTAAACGCCAATATCTCACAGTGTATGAAACCATCCCTAATGTAGGGTTCATCCAGGAAGGACACCACACTTTATGTTGTAAGTTTTAGTTTTTAATGTTTTGTAGCGTGTTGTGTTTTCTCTTGGCTTAACTTTTTTTGAATCAGGAATAACTTTACTGGGGATCTTCAAAAAACCAACCCCTCTAGTCCGCTGTAGCTGCTTGAAACAATCCTCAGATGAAAAGAATATGTCACGGTGAATATCTTTGATCCCATCTGATATCTTTGATCCTGAGCTTTGAGAGTTAGCTGCTGAACCACATTGCCTTGACGATCTTACATTTCCCACAAGATACCTTGTCAGAAGAATAGAGTTGCTATATTTCATTTTGGTGTTATATATATTTCATTATCAACAGAAAGCC
The DNA here is from genome assembly GCF_910589615.1 of Taurulus bubalis. Taxonomy (NCBI): domain Eukaryota; kingdom Metazoa; phylum Chordata; class Actinopteri; order Perciformes; family Cottidae; genus Taurulus; species Taurulus bubalis. The sequence continues at coordinate 3,857,927 of NC_136589.1, read as the reverse complement.
GAGGAGGAAAAATAAACAACAACAATAACTCACTCATAATGGACAGGCTCCCTGCCGGAGGGTCTTGGGGGCGGCTGGGAATGACCTGTGGTGGACCAGATCCCTGCTTAGGTCTGGGGCCGCCCCAAAGTAATGACACCCCCGAGACAAAGATAAGAAAACAAAATAATCAGAGATATTAACCCCTCCCCGGATGCCTACCTGCATAGCACATGTTACTATCAATAGTATTATTATATTTGTAGGTCTGTGTGCATTTTTACTTTCGCCAGTTTCCCTTTGATCAGTGAGGCTTCAGCCCGGTCGTCAGGAAGAAATCTTTCCATTGTACGTTTCTGCAAATGTACATTGTCCATTCTGTCAGAGCAAGTGACGTGGTATAGTGAATTACTGTTATTAGAAAATTGCATGGAATTAATAATGATTAGAACAGTTAATCTACATTTCTATGTGAATGCAAAAGTCAACTTCGACCCTCTGCCTTTTATAACACATTGTGACGCCTTAGAAATACATTGTGTTACGTTGTTACGTTTCGCTGTCACTTTGTCTCGCTACATTGTTACATTTCGCTGTCACGCTACATTGTTACGTTTCACTGTCACGTTGTCGTGTTACGTTTCACTGTCACAATACATTGTTACGTTTCACTGTCACGTTACATTGTTACATTTCGCTGTCACGTTGTCGTGTTACGTTGTTACGTTTTGCTCCCACGTTATGTTGTTCCGTTTTGCTCTCACGTTACATTGTTACATTTCACGTTGTCGCGCTACATTGTTACATTTCACTGTCACGTTACATTGTTATGTTTCGCTGTAACGTTGTTACGTTTCACTGTCACGATACATTGTTACGTTTCACTGTCACATTACATTGTTACGTTTCACTGTCACGTTGTCGTGTTACGTTTCGCTGTCACGTTGTTACGTTTCGCTGTCACGATACATTGTTACGTTTCGCTGTCACTTTACATTGCTACATTTCGCTGTCACGTTGTGTTACGTTGTTACATTTTGCTGTCACGATACAGTTGTGTTTTGCTCTCACGTTACATTGTCACATTTCGCTGTCACGGTGTCGTGTTACGTTGTTACGCTTCGTTGTCACGTTACATTGTTACGTTTCCCTGTCACGTTACATTGTTACGTTTCAGTGTTACGTTTCCCTGTCACGTTACATTTTTACTTTTCACTGTCACGTTACATTGTTACATTTCACTGTCACGTTGCATTGTTACATTTCAGTGTCACGTTACATTGTTACGTTTCGCTGTCACGTTACATTACGTTTCACTGTCACGTTACATTGTTACGTTTCGCTGTCACGTTACATTGTTACGTTTCAGTGTTACGTTTCCCTGTCACGTTACATTGTTATGTTTCACTGTCACGATACATTGTTACATTTCGCTGTCACATTACATTGCTACGTTTCAGTGTCACGTTACATTGTTACGTTTCGCTGTCACGTTACATTATGTTTCACTGTCACGTTACATTGTTACGTTTCGCTGTCATGTTACATTGTTACGTTTCACTGTCACGTTGTCACGATTCATTGTTACGTTTCGCTGTCACGTTGTTGTGTAACGTTATTATTTTTACAAAAAATATCTTTCTTCAAAGTAGTTTTGTTGCCAACAACGAACCAAACCATTCACAACGTTCACCAAGAGGCATTGTGTGTATCTTCAAGCAAGCTACAAGGCTGAAGTAAAGAGTATTTTCTGGCAACTGGGTTGCATATACATGCAATAATAATATATAATAATATAATACCTGAATATGATACATATTTGTTTTTGTTATACCTGTCTGTTCTTATTTGTCCCGTTTGTACTGTGTCACAAAAGATAATATACATATATATACATATATATATATATATATATATATATATATATATATATATATATATAATTATTATACTAGGTGTTTGCACAGCATTAATTGCATCAGAATGTTCAACATTTTATTCTCAATTGACCCTTTGCAAAGCCCCGCCCCCAGCTGCTACGCTATGATTGGCCGGTCTGTGTTGGAGGAGCGGGACTCGAGGGGTCAGTTGCTTTTGGCTGTATCCTCACGCGCAACAAATTCATCAAGGCTTTTATGGTCGCCTGAGACGGCGTCACAATGGCACCGCCAGTGGTCGCACCTTAATGATCTGAGTGCTTCCTGAAGGCCTCAGTACCTCACTGCTCACCCGTCAGCATTCACCATCAGGCTGTGACAGCACAGCAGTAACAGCGCAGAGTTTCTATTTCCAAGGTCACTTACCAGTTTAAAGTGACAGGAGGAAAGCGAGGGCCCTGTGTGTGTCATTCCAGGCCAACACCAGTTTGACATCTGCTTCCCTTGACGTTCAATCACTGTGATTTTCCGTTTCCCACTCAGGCCATGTTATTCTGCTCAGGCAGGTGGGAAGTGATGAATGTGACTCAGGTCTCAAGCAGGTGGAAAATGATGAATGGCAACAATCACACCTGACCATCAATGGAGGTTGCACAAAACAGCAACATAAAGGGAATAGTTACCAGAGGAGTTCTATTAAATTACTTACTCCTTCATGATGTTTTGTGTATATATATGTTTTACCTTTTGGCCTTAATTGACTTATCCCTTTGCCCTACCCATGCTATGTCTTCAAATAACAACATAACTTTGCGTTTGAGTGTATTTCGCCTAAAGGTTTGGTATTCAACAGTGAAAAGCAGTAGAATCCTACAACAAGTACCTGAGCAACGTCCTCTTCATCCCTACTCGTCATGTTTTGCTTTTTTGGCAGAAGTCACACAGGATTTCTGGATTTCTGAGGCTTTAAATTCCTTTGCGTTGTATCTTAATGCAGAATATTTGCACACGGTTAACATTGGAATACGTGGTTAAGTTTCAGGACACTAATCTACTCGGTCACTTTGAATAAAGATCCTGGTTTGTATGAACTAAGTACGGAGTTGCGTGATACATCGTTGCAAAAAGAAAACTAGTATTATTCAGCACGAGACCCGAGCAGTGGTCTACCGGGTGAAAGTCCTGTGTTTGTTAGACTTTTCTGCCATTTGCAGACTTTTTGATTTTCATACTCAAGTTGTTGTCAATGTCGAACAATGACATGGATCAGGCTCATCCAGCATTTTTAGAGAAACCTGCAAAAAATTTGTTGTAATTCAAAGATATTGGGTGACTGTGGCTCAGTGGTTAGCATACCCTTCAGTGGTTAGCATGCCTGTCTTTCAATCAGAGGATCGGTGGTTTGAGCCCCGGCTCCGCTAGTCCACGTCGATGTGTCTTCTTTTAAACCAGGTCAATCTTTCTGTTTCTACTGCGGATGAAAGGCATCAACCAATCAGGGCTTGTGCATCAAGAACACCGAGATGACATGACGCCCTAGGGGCGAGCCCATGGATTCACTGCTACCAACTCTAATTAAAGTCTGGAGTCTTTATGGACATTTAGGAACTAAATTCACCCCGTGTTGTCCAGAGGACAGTGAACTCACCGTGATGGTCGTCTGGGGATTTGCAGCAAAGCTATGCAGAGAAATTGAAATGTTTAAATACTTACTACAAAGTTCCTGAACTCCAGAACGTCTTAAAGATCAAAAAGCTGCAAAAGAACCAAATAATCCTGCAGACTGTCGATGCAATTAAAATACCATGTTATAAAGTAAGGAAAATATCTTCATCACGACTACAGACGGAACTATAAAGTTTGTCCTTAATCCCCGGGCAGCGTGAAAAGTAATCAAATCTTTGTTTTGTGTGAACTGATGAAACATCAAGTAGTCTAATATTTACAGCAGATGTATTGTGGTTCAGTAGAGACCTTGCTGTGGACCAAAGTGTAAATATTTAACCAGTTCTTGGTGCTAAAAGGCTAAAAACCCAAAGTCACAAAGGTCCATCCTCTGGTGCCCATGAGTTTTCACATCAAATGAAAAAACGGTGATTGAAAGTTCTGTCTCTCCACCCAAATGTTTCCGGACAAAAAAATCGGAGTGACTTTTTTTTCCCCCCCTGCAATATTTCAAGCCGGCAACATGCAAATTTGCCTCTAAAAGCTTGAAGCGTTATTACAGATTGCAGAGTCCTGCTCAAACAGCAATCTTTTAAAAACGTGTGATTATCTCGTCCGGCTAGCGTTTAACATTCCACCGTCTCATCTCAATCTTCAGCGGCCTGAGATTGATGCCTGCAGCGGGAGGAGCGGCAGGACCCTGCGAGTCACATCCGTCTGGCATGCAGAGCCGTGATTTATTTCCAAGGCTATTTTTTCTTTTTTCTTCTCCAGACTTCAACACAGTTTGGATCTGTTTACCAGTCGGATACTTTAAGTGGATTAAGAGCGTGTGTTTAAAAAAGTTACGGAACAGTGAAATGCTCAGAAATAACTGTGCGTTCTCCCGCTCCGACATAATGTTTCCCCGTAGTGCCGCAAAATGAAACTATGCCTCAGTTACGGCCAAATCCACGAGTGATGGATTTAGCCCGGCGCCGCTGAGGATTACAGTTCGGCTTTTTAGGGAAACTACAGAAACCCTGGACCATGTGATCGATAATGTGTGTGTGTGTGAGGTGCGGCGTAACGGCACATGGGTTCTATTGAAAATACACTGTAAAATAATTAATGTGGCAAGGACGAGTGGTTGCCAATTACTGGGCAAGATCCAATTGAAAAACTCTCACAAATGATGCCTTTGAGGGCGCTTAGTGTCTCATTCGGGGAGGCTGAGTTCCCAGATTTAACACTAAGCCCGAGGACACATGCAAATATTAATCCTAACTATCATTCAAGGGTCTGGCACACGATAATCAATATGAATAAATGACAAATGAGGGTCCCCAAATTAATTAAAATCCAGATAGCGCTGAGAGACAGCAATCTGGGACACCTAGAACGTATCTGGGAGGTCAGAAAATGTAGCCGAATGTGTCTGAAAATTGTTCTCTTTTTATATCCGCCCATAGCAAATAAAGCAGATTATATTATGATATGGATTTGTCTTGGCAGTCGAAGCGCTTAAAGTTAAAGAGCCACTAAACACTCCCAGTGATCTACCTTTCCCTCTCGCTGCAGGGATGTAAAGGTGCTCCGGGACCCGGTGACATCACAAACTCAGAACAACAAGAATCAAGAAAGTACAATTTCTTCAAGAAAGTTAAACTACAACGTGCTACACATAAGTGCCATTTAAATGCTACTAAAGTGCTACTACGGTGCTACTTGCTTTATTCAAGGTGTAGTGGGAAAAGCCACCTTCACGTCTCCAGGCACAACATACTCCCCCTTATTCTGAAAAAAGGACAATATTTCTGTGAAGCCTAATGAAAATGAATATTACACCATTATTCCTGTGCGTCCTCTAATTGACGTAATCTTTTATTTCTTCAACCACCTTCTCGAAAATGGTCGGCGTTGCGATGTGTGTCCAAAAACCCGTCGGGACAAAACTAAAATACAAGTTGTTTTCTAATTTCTGTCAGAACGTACCTTCATCGTGAGCTCTTCTTCCTCTTCCTCTTCCTCTCATGTTGGACTGAGGACAGACTGGACGCCACAGTGACTCTCTATCGCCCCTACAGGTACAGCTGGTATTACAAGGCACTACGGGCTAGCTGGTTAGCATGCGGCTTCCAGTCGATATCTCTGCAACGCAGTACGAAGACGTGTTTGACACGACGTCATCACTGTAACCGCTTCACAGTCTGATGATGTTAGTTCATTTTGAAACTCAACACTTTACACTTTAAATCAAAGTGCTTATTTGTACAGTCAAGCAACAGCGAACAGCTGATCCACTGAAGGCCCAGGTTGAAAATCCACGGCCCGCCACTGGTAGAACACAATAAGAAATATAAAAGCAGCACTTCTATTCTTTAAAAAAAACATTGCTACTTAACATAACCCAGGCAACAATTTTGTTGCACAAATACGAGGAAACAAATAGCAGCAAGGAGGCAATCGTTTTAGGAAACAGGCTAAAGGAAAGATATGAAGAAATATATCCTTTATTTGTAGCTCCCAGGACTTTAACTCAGACACATTGTTGGAAGCATTTGGAGCCAGAAGATATAAAGCCCCCTGCGGGCCTTGTCCGAAATCACTCCCTGTTTACTACACATTACGCAATATTTACTGTCCACCTTTAAATATCCAAACTCTGAGTGTGGAAATGTATCCTATGATAAAAAAAATCCCACAATGGAACAAAGAAGTATCCTCCATGGTCTGGTACTACATATGTGTACATTACACTCACTTAAATAGTGATGAGTGCACATACGTAGGCGTGACTTCAGACACAATGATCGCTGTTGTCTGATTAGCTCTGGTCAGTGAACGCCTCCGTCTCCATGGAACTGTGTCTTCCCGTCTTTTCATTACAGCGTATTTGTTCTGATTCGCACAAGTTCGACGTCTTCACGCCACTGAAGACATTTACTGTTGATATTGATATTGATATTTTGAGTCTTTGGCTGAAAATGCTGCAGTAGAGGAACTAGGGGCCATAAAAGCTGATCTGTACCCGCAGTAGAACAAAGCACAACCAGGTTTTTTCATAACTTTTAATATGTCTAGTTTTTTAAATGGATGGTTGTACAAAAATTATTTTACTGCAAATGCGGTTTGCTCTTTTGTTGACGTTCAGATCCTCCCAGAAGCCAAAAATAGTGAAAATGTCGGCTTCTCTAAAAGAACCAGTGTCTGCCTCATCGTACGTATCTCTGGAAATAATTATCAAAATGTCCCCAAATGTGGGCCATCTTGGAAATGTATACAGTTAAACACACATGAATAATACATGGAAAATGAAATAGATAGATAGATAATAGATAGATAGAACTATATAGTGCCTTACAACTTACAGATGCAAATAAACACACAAGATAAAAATATATAAAAAGCAACAGGGATGAAAGATATATACAAAATAAAATAAAAAATAAAGTATATAGACAAATAGAATAGAATACAAATAACTGGAATGAAATCCAAAAGTATGTCTTTCCTTATTATAGCAAGGAGAACAATCATTCAAAAATGTAATTTATATATACAGAAGTCTGTTATATTTGTGTGAAGAGAAGGATGCAACCATAGATTAAAGCAAAGAATAAGACATAATAAAACTATATATTGTAAAGCCAATACATACTCAAAGAAAACGGCTACATTGATCGATTTTACCGGTTTATGTTTCTCATGCACTTTTAAGCCCTTTGTGATGTTGTCTGTTTGGATCACCTGTCATCACCAACACAAAGTCATTTCATGCCAAAATGAAGTCACACTGTGCCACCTCATCTGCAAAAACACACCCTCGCTCACTCCCCACCTCACACCCAGGCAGGTGTGTTCAGAGCCAGGCAATTAGCAAATGAGTGCAGGTGCATTGCCGCCGTGTTTGTGCACAAACATTTCACTTTTGGTTCAGTTGGACTTTTTGTTTTCTTTTCTTTTCTCGCTAAAATAACGATCTTGTTTTTGCCGAGCTCAGCCATGCCGCACGGAGAGCCAACACTTCTCTTGATTGCTGTTTAGGTTGCAGCGTTTTAACAACTGGAGCAGGGTTGTTGCTATTTGAATAAACATAAATATAACACCGACTGCCGACGACGGCAAAACAACAAAGAGAGCGAACCGTTGTGGAACTCACGAGAAGATAAGCGCTGAAACGCTGCTGGGTTCGTTCTCACGTGTTTTAGAGAGATTTCAGATTTCTTTTTTTTTTCATGAGACAATATAAGACACGGAATAAAGCATTCTGGCTCAATATATATTTCAGAGTGAAAAAAAAGCCCACTTTCCCTCTCCAAAGCAAACACAGCAGTGTTTCAGCAGAATAGGACGACAGGATTGCTGTTTCTGGCTAAAAATGCTATTACATTCTGTCCTCAGGTAATCTAACTTTTAGTGCTATAAGCTCAGGTTGGGTGTGCAATATGATATGATGCATGAGCTTGGTAGCCTGGCTGCTTCTTTTTTCTTTTTGGCGGAGGTTATTGGAGTTCCAGCTCTGATGATACACCGCTCTCATTGTAGTCTTATATATGCAGCGCTCAGAGATTGAAACCGAGAGCCCCTCTGCAGTTAGCAAGTCTCACAATCTACCAGCTTTGCAACTTTTTAATAACATTTCCCACTCTGCAAGATGTGCAGTATTGGATAATGTACCACCAGCTTTATCCATAAGAGGATGATTAAAACCTGCTGCCAGCAGCTGATAGCATTAGGCAGCCACCACTATGATAAACGACCTTCACATCCATCAACCTTATTGTCAAAAAGGGAGAAAATATTTAGTGATGATGTGATTAGCGGGGCTGAGGGATGAGAATGGGGGGCTTCATTAGCATCGTTAGCACAGATCACTCTCCAAGGTCATTTTTTTGAACAATGCGTCATGACGACCTCCTTCTTCATCATCTTCACACAGAGAAGATTTCTCCTTAAATCCCACTTTAGCAGATTTCATAAAGATCCTGATAAAGATATGTTTTTTTAATTGCGATTGGATCCTACACACACACATGCACACGCACGTGCACACATCTGAGTGACGTGTGTGTGTGTGTGTGTGTAACATATCTGGTTATTGAGTTTTCTGACACTCTTTTCATTATGATTTTAATTACATTCATATTTTGGATCATCATTTTCTCTATTTTAAAAATCATTGTGGTCTTTTGAAGTGAATAAACACCAACCTCGCTATCCAATAATTAGCAATTGATGTAACTTCTGATGCCACTAAAGATGGCGGCTTGTTTGGCGTCCCCTTCCTGCAGAGGGAACTTCATCTTCTTCAAAGGATATTAATTTATTTGAAGAATTCTCCTCACATCCTGAGAGCAATCAATCAATGAACTGCTCTTAAGAAGAGGAGTACATAAAAAACGGTGTCTGTGTCTGTAGCGGCCTATTAGTAATAACAATAAATCATAGAATGATCATTTTGGGGGAGTGGCCTGAAGTTTTTTTCGCAACTTTCTTGCGAAAAATCGCAACTTTTGTAGCTGCGAGCTACTTTCCTCGTTGGCAGCACTGGGCTGGGGTTTAAGTTGGATTATTGTTCACATCCTTTCTGAAGTTTACCAACCCCACCTTTTACATTTGTTCAACTTTTTTTGCATTTGAAGCCGTTATTTCGGATCAATTTAACAATGAGATGCATTATTATGAGAACGGAGACGGAAAAAATTCTGCGCTTTAATTTTCTTTTATTTGAGGACATATCTCCGGATCAAACTCAGATCTGACACGTTGCCGTGATTCTCAGAAAGTACCGACAGCCTTCCACACTGGAGGCTCTTCACTCCAAAGAAACGAGTTTCTAATAATGAACGAGTCTTCGCCAAGACCTTTGCTGCTACGCTTCTATTTCAGACAGACGTGTCTTCACCACCTGAATGCCATCTGCCATCTGAAGGAGTTGTGAGCGCGCAGGTAGCTCAGGGAGAGAAAATAGCAACAAAGCTGGTGTTGCTGCTGTTCTGCGAGAGTTCCTTTGATAACCGCATCAAAAGGATTCTGATCATTACAGTATAGATCTACCTATGTTTTCCTTCTCAGTTCTGTTGCAGTGAGTTATGATCCATGCAGTTTATCCCGTGCAGGATTGCAGGAGTCTGGAGTTTATCCCAGAGAGGTCGGGTACACCTTCGTCCAATTGCTGCTGCATCACAGGGCTGACACACATATTAGGCTTTCTGCAGACTTTACAACCTTTAACTTCAGCTTCTGCTTCCACCCGCTGGGAGACGAGGTCCTGATCCTACATTTCAGCCCTTCTCAAGAAGCTGGTTCCGATCCAACAGCGAGTCTCAATCACCTCAAACAACACTGCAGGACATGGGTTTTAAACTGGGGGTATTCTGATTGTAGCTGCAATGGATAGATAGTTACTTTGATCAGGGGACCCTTTTATATCAGGAAAATCAAGGAAAAATCATGGTATAATCGTCTGATCGGATGCAGGTACTTTCCTTTTGGTCCTTTCTGATGACCATCTACTGCCGGATCTTCTATTAATTTTAACTACGCTGACATTTAAAAGTCAGCGCATGTAAACGTAAAAGAAATTCTAGATCAGCACCGCTTTTTCCTTTACATGCTCAACCTTCAAGCAGCGCGTGAAAAGGTTGGCACGGCGTCGCCATACAGTGATACCTTTTCAAAGTATTTTATTAAAAAAAAGTTTGTAAATCAAAGTAGAAGCTAGAACGTAAACCTGAGTTCCTGTTATGGAAATAATCAATCAAGCTTTTAGAATGCAACGTAGAGACGCCATAATTGGGTAGCGGCAGCAACCTGTCAATCACCTTGTAGCCCCGCCCTAAAGCGTCCCCTGCTTTATGGTCTGTTTGACTCTAAATGACCATCATTTACTAAATGAACATCATGCTGTATTGAAGAAGACTTGAAACTAGAGATTGAGACATAAACTCATGTTTACAATGTTTACTGAGGGAATACATCAAGAGAAGTAGAGTCATTTATATAGACTTCTATACAACCAGAGGAGTCGCCCCCTGGTGGTCAGGAGAGAGAATGCAGCTTTAACACATGAAGCATAGACTTCTATACAACCAGAGGAGTCACCCCCTGGTGGTCAGTAGAGAGAATACAGCTTTAACGCATGAAGCATATACTTCTATACAACCAGAGGAGTCGCGCCCTTGTGGTCAGGAGAGAGAATGCAGCTTTAACATATGAAGCATAGACTTCTATACAACCAGAGGAGTCACCCCCTGGTGGTCAGTAGAGAGAATACAGCTTTAACACATGAAGCATATACTTCTATACAACCAGAGGAGTCACGCCCTGGTGGTCAGGAGAGAGAATGCAGCTTTAACATATGAAGCATAGACTTCTATACAACCAGAGGAGTCACCCCCTGGTGATCAGTAGATAGAATACAGCTTTACCACATGAAGCATATACTTCTATACAACCAGAGGAGTCGCACCCTGGTGGTCAGGAGAGAGAATGCAGCTTTAACATATGAAGCATAGACTTCTATACAACCAGAGGAGTCACCCCCTGATGATCAGTAGAGAGAATACAGCTTTAACACATGAAGCATATACTTCTATACAACCAGAGGAGTCGCCCCCTGGTGGTCAGGAGAGAGAATGCAGCTTTAACATATGAAGCATAGACTTCTATACAACCAGAGGAGTCACCCCCTGGTGGTCAGGAGAGAGAATGCAGCTTTAACATATGAAGCATAGACTTCTATACAACCAGAGGAGTCGCCCCCTGGTGGTCAGGAGAGAGAATGCAGCTTTAACATATGAAGCATAGACTTCTATACAACCAGAGGAGTCACCCCCTGGTGGTCAGGAGAGAGAATGCAGCTTCAACACATGAAGCATAGACTTCTATACAACCAGAGGAGAGATAATGCAAGTTATAAGATATGTAACCATCGGCAGGACCGAAGGTTTGGAGGAAGTTCGGTGTCTGCTGCTGCTCCTCTGCGTTCAAAGGGGAGCAGCTGAGGTGGGTCAACATCTGTTCAAGATCCTCCCGGGCGCCTCCCTTTAGAGGTTTTTCACGGACAGCCAACTGGTAAGAGGCCCTGGGGTGGAACCAGGACACACTGGAAGGAAAATACATCTAATGTGGCCTGGGAACAGGCAGTTACCAAAGAAGAGCTGGAAAAGGTTGCTGTGGAGAGACGTCTGGAACATCCTGCTGGGTCTGCCGCCCCCGTGACCAGGATAAGAGGACGGTAACGGACGGATGTGATCACACTGGAAGAGAGACACAAATAAGTATGTTAGAAGCCTCATAATGCAAACCAAGAAAACCCTTTTTGAGTGCATTAAGGACACGGAGAAGCTTCTCACAGCTGCAACATCCATATGCATTGCAGGTGATGGCGACACTTCTGTAGAAATACTTTGCATTTGTAGAAAAAAAGGATGCTTTGCTTTGATTATGTGATGTTTTCCAGGCGGCGCTCATGCTCCCTCATTTGATTGGAACCCCAAGACCTTCTTTCCTGTGAGGTGACGGCATTAACCGCCATGCTGAGCGCGTCATTTAAAGAATGTGTTGCAGGAAGTGTTTCAGTTCTGGCATGTGCAGGTATCAGGTAGTATCTTATTTTGCTACGCTTTTGCAAAGTGTGTTTATTCCAACACTTAATTGTAAGTTTAGTGCTTGCTTAGTGAAACAAATGTTTTTGTTCCTGTTCAAAGGCTAAACAAACGACCACAACTACATTTGCACAGTTAAATTAAGCCCTCGTCGTTACATAATACCTCATTTCTCTCTTGTTTCTTTCATGTAGTCGGGCGCCATTTAAAATGAAAGCCTTTATTTTTAACTGTAATGGATGTTTCTGAGTTCAGGTAATGAGCAAACAAATCCTCCTTTATCCCAATTTTCGCCAATCTGTGTAAACATGTAGCGCCCTGGGCTTCAGGGTGTGGGCGGTAAAACAAGGGTATTAGTGGTGGGCTGTGTTGCGGCAGAGCGGGTTGTCAACTAATCGAAAGATGGACAATTGCCAGTTTGACAGCCTTTTTTCATAGTGTGTGAAAGGGTTAACGTTGGCGGGTAGCGTTCTGCGCTTTGAGTGATCGGCAGGCCAGGAAGGTGCTTTACAGAATGCAAAAGTCCATTTACCATTTAGTCACACATTCATACAGTAATTATAGTCTTCCGAGTTCTGGGGGATATAAGTGTAAAGTTTGGAAGTGATCCAAAGCACTTTTTCAAATATCTCCAAATTAGAAACCTCATAACACAAAACTCTGGAGATCTGCCAAATCTCAAAACACATTAGAAAAGAGGCAGCTGGCCAAAAAGAATTTACCAAATTATTGTAGCCGCATTGGAGGAGCCGTCGGAGGATAAAAGGCTCGCTGTGCAGAACTCAATGAAGAAATTACAGAAGAAGAATGGCAGATCCAAACTATACACATGCGGTACAAATGGGATAATGAGCCGATACTGACTCCAGTGTTCCTCCATCACATCCACCCTAATACACTCGGTTTGTGGATCAAATGTGTTGCACATGAGGGACGATTGTCTTATTGAATTTGGCAATGCCCAACCATGCAAGAGGATGGAGAGGAGACAATAATAACTTAATCCACTGACTAGAAGAGGAGCTTTCACACCTTCAACTGCGTACTCGTGGACGCTTCCCAGGAAACTGAACGTAACAATGCAAATAGGAAGATGGTTATATTCTGTTGTACTCCGTTAATAGACAAAGCAAACACAGTTGGTGCTTTTGATCACATTTGGGGTTCAATCATAACATTTCTGGAGGGGAAAGATTTTGCTCCGGTGTTGTAGTGAACTCCTTTTAAGTTTTTATTTTTGACTTTTGAGCGGTTTTGTTAGGTTATTACGGGAGAAATGATTTCTGTTTATCCACCAGGATGCCATTGTAATACCTTGTCAACAAATACGACGGCAGAACCTGTCTTACTTTCACTATATTATAATATATATATCATTTTTGTATTCAATGTGGAAACTCACGTTACCGCGGGTTCAGAAGCGCATCGAGAAATACGCTGGCGGCATAAAAACACGTCGGACCCTCTCTGAAGCCGGCATTAACTTTGTCCCTTCAGGGCTACTGTAGAAACATGATGGACTTCATGAACTAGCAAGAAAAGGGATTCTCAGTTTCAGGTTGTTAAACACTGATGAAAACATAGCTATGACTATTATATTCCTTTCCTTTTAAGCCCCATGGCAGTTTTTAGGAAATAGCATACCCAAAGTAAAAAGGGTGTATCTCTTCAACCACAAGGGCTATTTGAATAATTTTAGTTTTATAATAAAGGCAACCCATGTGAGCTTTTGGTCAGATGTGTAAATATTAGTGTATATGTTGCTGGCTAAGAGTAAATTTCACTTTCAGGATGATTATCTCCATGAGATGATGCTTCATTAAGCTCTGAAGCTCTCCCAAATCATAGCACAATATGTGAACAGTCTCTCTGCAATGTTTTCACTTGAAAAAGTGAAGCAGATCAAAGTCAGAGAGGTAAAGTACAGAGAGAATTCAGGCGAGGTTTCAAAAATTTGCATTTGGGCACATTTGTGCATATTTTCGCGCATCTGCGACATTTGAATTTTTTCATGTAGCAAGCCTTATATTTCACTTGTATATGACTTATGGTGTTCAATAAACTTGTATCAGTGTGGATTTACTTGGGGAAATGCATTTTTTCAATAAATTCAAAATTTGCTGACTCAGCGATTTATGTTGCTGTGTTCTTTGGTTCGTATCTCGGTGATGCTTTGCAGCAGAGGGATTTGGTGAATATATTTGGAATCTGTGTGGAATTGTCTTGCTTTTTGCCATCTGGTCTCTTCTGATAGCACCAAGCTACGGGCTGCTAGTTCCAGAAACATGCAGAGTGGGCTGACTCATGACAAAATTATGACTATGATATTTTAATAATTATTGTAGTTGGAGTTTGAGTTGTGTTGAAATGGCTGACTAATTATTGTAGCCCAGGTTCTCTTGTTTAATTTGATGTGTAGCATCAATATATTTGTTCATGATTATTGTAATGTTTTACACAGTTCAACTAAAATGTCTAAAAAAGCACCCATATAGGTCCTGCGGGGCTTAAAAGGTTTTTCGAAATAAACTCCTGTCTTCACAGGAAACAAGTGAGTTCGGTTATGGCAACAAAACTCCCTTGTTATGTTGAGGAAAAGATTGTTGTTCGGGTTTAAATAACTACAGAAGTACCGTGACTTAAGTTTGGAAGCTAACAGACAAACAGCTCCAATCTTGACTCTCTTTCACACGGGTATCGAACAGCCGGCCTCCTGGCTGTGTTTGACCCCTGCTGCCCTGTGAGGGTTTCCTGCAGGCTTTATACTCACGATTAGGCGCATTACATATGCACATTGATTCTGTGGGATATCTACAAATCACAGTGCATTGATATCCGCAGGTTGAGCTACGGATGCTGTGTGAAAACAACCCGATTAGAAACATGTTGGCGGATTGCAAACGTAATCCTGAAGCAAACATGTTTCACTCAAAACATCATTGACGATGCAGTTTTGTAAATTTACATTCAAAAGGGACCATGTACAGTTTAAAACATAAATGCCACCATTTGATGCAACATACCAGATTATATCTTTAGATGCATTCACATCTGTCGTCCCCTGGCAGGTTATTACTTATAAAAAATAAAAAAGAGACTGTCATGTTGCCACCTGACTGAGATAAAAGAGGAGAGGACGACCGCAGAGCCCCAGCAGCTCGTGGGGCTGAAAGCAGATGTCTCCAGAAAGCACAGCTGGACCTATACGTCAGTTTCATTGTTATTCACAGAAGCTGAAGCGATGCAGATGTAAACATGATAAGCAACTCTCTTCTTCAGAGCTAATTGAGGCTGTTATTGAATCTGTGTGTGTGTGTGTGTGTTTCTGTGAGTGTGTGTGTACTGTGTTCACAGTGTGCATTTTCTGTTGCCTTGCAGGCAGCCGACGTAAAGCAAGGCGCTCCTCAGAGGAGTGCATTTTGAAAAAACGGGTCTTTATCTGGGTAGGCCAGACAAACACTATTTCAGTGTGGTCCTAAGCTCGGCTACCTTCACATGCAGGCTCTCTCCCTATAAACACAGCTAGTTCCCAGTAATGGCTTCCTGAGGGAGCGATAGGAAACAGACCCTACAGAGGGAGATAGTCCTCCTCTCACAAGTCCCATCGTCTTGTAAATTTGCAGCAGCCTCAGCGGGGTGATAAAACAGATGCACGATTTACAAGCTGTGGGACAGCAACAACACGCATTTGATTTATTACAGGGAGCACAAATTTGAAGCAGGAGTCATGTTTTATGCAAACGACTAAAGTATCCCGGTGCACCTCAGCTTCACTCATGTCTGCAGTTCAAAGAGACTTTATTGTTTGAGAAAACTGAAAGAGAATAAAGCCTATTATTCTGTCTCGAGTGGTCTAAATAACAAAATACTATTGATTTCAAAGCTGTAAGTGGGATTGATCGTGGAAACCTTGTCCTACGGGTGGCGCTAGAGGAAAGGCTACAGAGGAAAACCACCCTACAGTATTTCATCCAAAAAGTTGTGGTTCGAGATAACAGCTGACAGCTTGATGCAATCTCTCAGTTTTTTTATTACAGACATATCAGTTATTAAAAACAAACTGAAGCTCATTAGGAAAGAGACACTTTTAGAAAAAGCAGCTTAATTAACCCAGATGTGGTGAAAGTGGCGGCACTTTGAGCTAAATGCTATTTCCAGCGTGCTAATTTGCTCACAATGAAAATGTAAACAATGTTTGTCCATCCAAATTAAAACGCATCTCCCAACTCCTCTGCAGTCCTGTGATTTATTCACTGCCGTCAGGGTGACAATGTTATTATGCTAATGTTTAGCAGCTAATGGTTACCATGCTTGTCATCTTAGTACAGAATGATAGCGTACTAATATTTACTAATTGGCACAAAACACACGGTACAGCTCAGGCAGATGGAAACGTCTGGCAGGTATTTAATCAATATCTCTCTGGTGTGGAGTGTGTTTCTACAACGTATCCTCATACGGCAGTTTGTATGATATCTAACAGAAAACTGCTCTGGTAGAGACCTGTCAATCACCTTGTAGCCCCGCCCCTAAAGCATCCCCTGCTTTATGGTCTGTTTGACTCTAAATGACCAAAATGTACTAAATGAACATCATGCTGTATTGAAGAAGACTTGAAACTAGAGATTGAGACATAAACTCATGTTTACAATGTTTACTGAGGGAATACATCAAGAGAAGTAGAGTCATTTATATAGACTTCTATACAACCAGGGGAGTCACCCCCTGGTGGTCAGGAGAGAGAATGCAGCTTTAACACATGAAGCATCTACTTCTATACAACCAGAGGAGTCACCCCCTGGTGGTCAGTAGAGATAATGCAGCTTTAACACATGAAGCATCTACTTCTATACAACCAGAGGAGTCACCCCCTGGTGGTCAGTAGAGATAATGCAGCTTTAACACATGAAGCATCTACTTCTATACAACCAGAGGAGTCACCCCTGGTGGTCAGTAGAGATAATGCAGCTTTAACACATGAAGCATCTACTTCTATACAACCAGAGGAGTCACCCCCTGGTGGTCAGTAGAGATAATGCAGCTTTAACACATGAATCATCTACTTCTATGCAACCAGAGGAGTCACCCCCTGGTGGTCAGTAGAGATAATGCAGCTTTAACACATGAAGCATCTACTTCTATACAACCAGAGGAGTCACCCCCTGGTGGTCAGTAGAGAGAATGCAAGTTTAAGACACTTCTTCGGCTTCAAAACTGGAGGTTGCCGCCCAATATGATTTAAGCTCCCCGTTTATTAATTGTTCTGTATTTTGACCTACATCACCTAGAAACCATACATTTGCTCTGGGGATGGCAAAGCCATCTCCATAGCAATGCTGCTAGTGTGTCTAAAACCCAGATAAAACCGGTGTGTGTGTGTGTGTGTGTGTGTGCTTTCATAAACAAGTGACTGCCAGTTGACGGATTCCTCTTTTTCTTTTATGAACACGTTGCACTCCGCCGTATCACATCATGCCAAGTGTTATCATTCTGCACATGGATTCCCATCAAGTCGTCCCATTCAAAGACTCTTCTGTTGAGTCAGGGGGAATTGACTATCAGTGTCTGTATGGAAAGAGCCGGGCCGGCACCACTTCAGCATGCACTTATTGGCTGTGTGAGGCCAAGATGAGCTGACTGATTTGAAGTCAGAGTTGCTTTGTCAATTGTCAGTGTTGCTCCGTGTCTGAGAAAAGGTTTGAGATTAGGCGTTATCCCGCTGCTGCTGTTTAGTATCTTTTAAGCCCATGGTGGGGCGCCATGTGGCGAGCAGACACTTTGACAAATCAATAAGTCGATCGTTCAAGAAAATCTCATTCTTAGCAAGGGGGCTGATGGGTAAGACAGTATTCTGGGCATGTAGATGGAAAGAAACATGCACTTTTTTTTACTGGGGCTGCACAGCACCTCCACTAGTGCCTCCAGTATGTGACATTAAATATATATCTTAACAAAACTTCATCAATGTCGCATATGATTAATGCAGACCGAAGGGGACATATGCACCGCTGTAGACTGACTACATATTAAGTAGGACCCTCTGAATTCCATCAAATCCTCCAACACTCAGGCTTTCACTCTGATTATATATTTGATGTTATTTAAAAGTCTAAGACGGTTCAGTTCTCGGGGCTTACAGCAGACATTGGAATTGAGCCGCAGACAAGCTCTGACTGGCAATCTGGCAAATGCCAGCACGAGGAATATTCGGGGAAAAAAGGGAAATTACCCGTCTGCTGCTGGAGCGGCCCGGCCCACCTGATTATTGGAAACACGGTCCCAAAAATTGTCAAAAGTACCTATATGACAGGTGCTTTGGTTCCCACTGTGATGGAAATCTGAGAGCAGGTTACCTCGTGGTTTAGGGCATTTTCGGGAGACGTTGATGCCGTTCGCAGAGGCGTTTGTGGAAACTTGATTGAGGAGATTAGGGCTTTGCAGTAGACGTCAAACCACCCTCAAGGTAGCTTCCTGGACGGAGGTTTTTAATCCACTTCCACACTCAAAAGACTCTACATACGGAGATTGTATATATATATAAATATATAGGATAATGGAACCCAATCAACTACCTTCATCTTGTATCACATGCAGTACATTCTAAGGAGAGACGTCTGTTCAGGACAGATTACAGAATATCTCCTCTGTGAGGAGTCAGCTCAGCTTTTATCAGCTGCATGACCAGTTCATCATCAGCTGGTAGAAGGAAGACCGACCTTGTGATGCCAGAGGTCAAGGAAAAGTATCTTTATCAAATTAAGACCAATACATTTGAATGAAGAAAAAAAATGTAATACACTTTTTATTCAAAATGTATAACATGGTTATGTATAATTTCTGTAGTGTGTACTGACTGCAACGTTTTTGCATCAATGCTCGACACTCATAGGACATAAAGTGAGAAAGACTACAAACACAGGACCTTTACAACTGGTGTTTTTTACTTTGTAATTACGTCAGTGATGTTTGTGACGTGTTTTTTGTAGTTATGTTATGTTGTTTATGTTTGACTTAGTTTACATACTTATTTTAAGCCCAACTATGACATTTTCCCAATGTGCAACTACATGGTTTTGTTGTCTAACCTGATGTTTTGCCGCGCACACAGCCACACACGTTGGTGGCTCAAATATCAGGAAATTTGAATTAGTCTGGCGTTGTACCCATGTTGTACCCATGTTGTCCCCATGTTGTACCCATGTTGTACCCATGTTGTTCCCATGTTGTACCCATGTTGTCCCCATGTTGTACCCATGTTGTACCCATGTTGTTCCCATGTTGTCCCCATGTTGTACCCATGTTGTCCCCATGTTGTACCCATGTTGTACCCATGTTGTTCCCATGTTGTACCCATGTTGTCCCCATGTTGTACCCATGTTGTCCCCATGTTGTACCCATGTTGTACCCATGTTGTTCCCATGTTGTACCCATGTTGTACCCACGTTGTACCCATGTTGTACCCTGCATTCTGGTGGTTTGTGGGGCCCAAAGTCGTCGATCGGGGCGGCCTACTGGAGATGGACAACATTGGTTACATTCTGTGAAGCAAAGACATAGCTGATGGTCCACCCCCAGGACATTTTGGTTTAAGTAGATGTTATTTCATGCATTCTAGTGGATTTTTGGGTGGTATGCTAAAGATGTAGCCTGGTACCAGCCGAACTTGGCCCCGCCCACAACATTTGAGGTCTGGAAGTTCGGTCTGGCACTGCTCCGTTGGGGAGAAATGATCCAAAATCAAAAATTGTTCGGACCAATCAAATTGTCAGGGCGGGCTTTATACGATGATGGACAGATGACAGTAACGTAATCAACCACGTCACCAAAGAGCGCTTGGGAACCACATGACATTAACAACCCAGGGGTGGGCAATTCATTTTCCCAAGGGGCCGCATGAGAAATTTGGACCGTTGTGGAGGGCCGAACCAATAGTCTGAACTTAATTCATTTAACTCAAAATCGCTTTGCGCGATTAATGTTCAATCTGGAGGCGGAGACTGCAGCGCGAGGCTCCTTGGGAGGCGGGGTCTCGCGACAGAAACTGCAGAACAACACGCTTTCACTTCAGTGTCCAAGTCGGCAACACTGCCCGTAGTGAGGCTGCGTAAATAAATCGCCTTCAAAGTAAAAGCAGTGCCGTTTGTATTGCATTCAGACTGGGAGAGCCGCGGGCCGTCAGATGCCCAGGTCTGCCTTAGTCTCTGCTCCTCCTGAGTTTCTCCTGCGGTTGTGTCTGTTTGAAAGTCTTCTTCTGTTGCTAACTTCGGGACTCTTTGGGGTAAATAGGATGTCTATGCAGCGAATAGGTTTACAGATGCGCTCCTTAGCGCCATCTATCGTCGGGGAGTTTGAAAAGGAACGATCGCGCCTCGGCCCAAAATCTGAATTTTTTTTTGCCGTGAGAAATTGGTTGTGTGGCGTGAGTGCGTGTGAAAACATGCAAAAGCGTGTGTCACACGGCGAAACCGTGAGAGTTGGTAGCTCTGACAAATGTCACGTTTTAACCCAGTTGTTTGCTGCCAAAATGAGGAAATCCCAACAGACTCTGAGGGAGTCTCAGATGTTCTCACATCTGGGATGATTCTCCAACTGTCCCTAAAGGTACAATCTGCTCCACATGCATAAATCTTGAACAACAAGCTTGTGCTTTGACAGGTTTGAGAATCTAGGTTATTTTAACGGCGGCTCCTGTTAATTGTGGTTGTGTCTTTTCAGTCTACCTCTGCAAAGCTGCTTGGAATGAGGCACTGCTCTGCATTGTTCAAGGGGGATTTGCTGTAATTGGCTCCCTATGAGTTTTGTAATGGCAGCTGAATGTGTGTTTTGTCTGTTAGGCACTATTAGCTTAATGGTCCATTTGTACCAGTGATGTGCTGAGGTGAGCACAGACAAGGTTTATGGAACATAACTGTTTTTGGCTTGTAGGCAACAAACCTATCCACTGCTGCCATCAAGGGCTCATGCTGTACTTGTTTTTGCACACAAGTAAAAGGTTGGAGAAAACTGATGATAAGAAAATTCTGTCAGAGGTGCAGAACAAGCCGGTGTAACTACAACAGTCGAAGGGCACGGATGACTCAAATGCCAGCCACCTACATATTAGTCAGCGGTGGCGTTTTTCGCCAACTGCCGAGGAAAAAGCTTCTCTTGTTACTCGGTTTAAAAAAAAGGACACTTTCTTTTGTTGCATTTGTTGCACCACGTTGCCACCACCTCTTCCCCGGAGACGGCGTCTGAGGAGTCAAGTCTGCTGGAGGAAAGCCAGCTGGATTTGGGATCTCTTGATTGGGAACTTGAAAGTAGAAGGAAGCCTTTTCGTGACACGTGTTAAACGAAGATGCATAACGTTGTGAAATGGTCACATTTGTGTTTAAGTAATAAAACTGCTAAAACAAAAGATAATGGTTTGAGTTATGGTTGTATGTTGTGTAGCTTAAGCTATATTTCTTTTTTTTACAATCACCACTTAAAATGCTGAGGCAACTTGCAAATAACAAGGTCTGAGATGCTTTTATTTTGAAGGTGGCTCGCAGAGTTAAAAAGGAAGTCGCATTGTGCGCAGGTCAAATGTTGAAAGCTACGGTAAATACGGTCAATTTTGAATACAAATCAGAGAAAGAAACGGTATTCGCACTCCTCCAGTTGTAATAAATGTAATAACTTTGTATGTTTTAAGGTAATTAGCGTAAGTGTCGGCTCTGTTTGTACTATTTGTACTATTAATGCTAATGAGGAGTAAGCTAACATAATTATCGTTTTTTGTGCCTTTGTACACAGCTCTTACGTTGTTTTTGAATTTATAAATACATTTGAAATCATCAGTCAAGTGCAGGACCATCTTTCAGTAGTACTATAAGTAAGCTCTACTTCAGACTTCATTACTAACTCTTTACTTTATATTTCAATGAACTAACTACATTTTTACAAAATTAACCAAAACACTGAGCTGATAATGAGAATAAAGATTAAACAAAATTGAAAGCATGGCTTCTAAACTCCATAGAAATGTGGTTAGAATGGAAATCAATGACTCTTACTTTGCTTGTTTACTAGATATTGAGTTAATGCTGAATCTAAAAAGGAAACCATGGAGTGCATCTTTGATTGATGGGAAAAACAACACTGAATGGAAATGCTATTGACGTTTCCGGCCCACAGAGCCTTTTTAGACAGTTACTGATTGGTTTGGTTTCCACTCAAACAAATTACTCTCAAATGTATAAATTTATAAATGTATTTGATATAGCCGTAATTAAGCTCCAGACACAACATGATGTGATGAGAGTCACGTAGCATAACGTCACAAGTAAAGAATAACTCAGCTTTTGCTTTCCCACAGGACGCGAATGCCGGTCTCCTGGGTGAAAGTCCTGTGTTTGTTGCATCCATTAGTGGACTCTCTTGCTCTTTATACTACGTCGATGGTTCACAGTGTCTAATAAGGAAGTTAGTGTCTCATACAGGTGCTTAAGGATGGCATCGAGGCGCTGACCCAGCAGCATTTGATGCCCCGGGAAGGAGACCAACATATGTTCATGTTAAAGTGAGAAAGCCCCCGTAGCTGCCGGGGTAATTATGACGGGAGCAAAGTGGGAAGTCCGGTGGGAAGGAGAACCCTGTCAGCAAAATGTGATTTGGCAAAAAGAAAATGTGGAATGGTTGATGGAGGACTGAGGGACGACGACGCCTGTCTGGAGAGAACAACAGGGCCAGTCGGCACACATGTGGAGGTGAGAGGTGGACATTTATTTTTTGAGATCATTAAATCCTCTCAACCTTCCACTTTGAAGCTCTCCTCCTCCCACACACTTAGCTTCAGACTTAATTTAAGCTTTAGACTTTGACTTGTTTTTATGGTTCTTTGAATTATCACAGTTTACTTTTTACACTGACCTTTATTCCTCCTCTGATGAAATATTCCTCCACAACTTTCCCTTTACACAATTTATACATCAAAATGTGTTTTCTTAATTCAGAAATTCAACTACAGCATCGAAGCAATAGGACTTCATGTTTTTTTTAACTTTCTCCCTCAAAGCGACAAGCGAGCCCTTTTCCACTGTCTCATTAACTTTGACATTTTGGTTTTGACATTCTAGAGCAAAAAACACAAAAGGAGGATTACTCAGCCATTTTTTTTCTTCTACTTTATCATTATTTATTACACATTATTGAGACAATATTTGTGCCATTGGCCCACTACCACAGCACTTACAGCCGGGATTGCCTGCCTAAAGTTTAACTTCACCCCCAAGTCCTCTAAGTTGACTCCCTGATAAGCTAAAAATGTTAAAAAGAAGTAAAAACGGTCGACACTGAGGGGAGAGGAGTCTCATTAGAAGGCGTTTAACGTTCTTTTATTTAATAACACAGATGAGTCCCAGACGGTTCGACTATCTCAGAATTGGCCTTGAATGATAAGGAATACTTTAAAATAGTAGACGGTGTTTTGAGCCCCTTTTCAACCAAGAAATGCCGATTTTTTGTTTTTAATTTGAAAATAAAAGTATGGAAGCCCCTTAATGGCAATCAAATCAAAAACTAAAATCTAAATGTTACTGTGATAATAAAATATCCCCATGCTAAGTCATAATTATGAGATAGTAAGTGCTCTATTTTTTCTTTGTTTTTCTTCCTGTTATACTCCATACCATGCAGCGCAGAAATAAATAAACAGGAAGAAGAAATAAATAAAAAGAAGAAGAAGCTACATTTTTTTAATTCGAACAAAGCTAGAAACAAAAAATTTTTTTATTATTATCACAGGCAAATTTTCTCATATCTTTTTTTCTTTTACTGACGGTAATGGGCTTCCATATTTTCACTACGCAGTTACTTTCTTTAGACCTGCGTTCACATGTGCCTGCGTGACCTTTGTGGTCTTGAGGTCAACGTTACATAAAAGAGCCGTGAGACCAGCCGGCCAGGAGCCACGCAGGACTCACATGTTATGACCTGCAGGGCGTCCAAGTCTGTTCCCGTCAGGGAGGTGAAGAACTGGTCTGAGGTCAGAGCGCCGCTGCACCGAGGTCCTTCTGAAATACATGTGGGCGATTCAACGCTACAGCTTTGGCTGTGGGGGGTAGGTTTGTCTGCGCTTTCTGGCCGCTCGGTTGTAACATCCATTATTTAGGAGACACATGCCTCCGTAGGACTCTATTTGTGCTGGTGAAGTAGTTCAAGTGAAACGTGGTGAATCACGGCGTTTAGGAGCCGGCGTGGTGCAGTGTGCATTGTGATCTGACAGAAGAGAAAGCCTCTCCGGGAGAGTCGAAGGGAAGGAGAAGAGGGAGCGACGGAGGGCAGACACGAGCGTGAGCTGAATTTAAATCAAACGTTTTATTCTTCTCCATCGGCCATTGCGATGAAATATCCACAAAGCTGCGATTAAATCATAGGAAGAGAGAAAAAAACAAGCGTTTGAGTTTCCGTCAGTATCAAAGTGATCCTGTGATTGTTGTCTGAACATAAACAGGAACTGTATAATTTAAATGGAGCCAAAATGTAAACAACAGGATTAAGTGGCTAACAGGAGAATATCTCAGTTTGATGAGCTTCTACGGGGTCTTTCCCTCCTCTCATGTAGGGATCATGTTATTTCACATTAACAAATCTCCATGTTCAGGCAAAAGTCAAATTTCACATTGAACAACAAAAAAAAGAAGCAGAAACAGGGCTTGAAGTGGAAAAAAACAAGTGCTGCTAGACCCATGGGTTATGGTCGATATCATTAGTTATTATCCTATACTGTGATATTATTTTACAATATATCACAGATGCTAGAATATATTGGGTTTGTGGGTTCTCACCCAAGAATATTTCAAGTTTTTTTTAACTTAAAACTGAGCATTATACTGATTTGGATCAGTATAACACCCAAAATAAATTGAAAGACCAAACTTATATAATTTCATATTATTTTTACTACACATATCACATCCTTCATCTCAACATTTAGTTCTATTGGAGATGTTTGCCCTTTTAAAATCAGAAGAGCAGATTCATTAAACTTTTAATTGGCTATTTGTTTACAAAAAAAGAAAAAGTTGTGATGAAGTGTTAACTAATTATTCTATAAATAGGATGTGAGCGTTGTATCTGTAGATCACAGCTGTGCCGATAATTATTAATTGCCCAGAGTACCTGATCTGGAGATATATATATATATATATATATATTTAAAAAAGTCACGGTAAGCCAAAGAGTGAAATGTAGAAGTGCAGGTACTGGTACCAGTATAACAACTGGAGGTCATTGTGATTATTACTGCCGAAGGCGCCGGGGTTGTTATGTTTCTCACATCATATGCTAAATATAAAAGGACATGTTTTAATATGCCACTGCCACGGTCACAAGTTAAGTACAAAGCAAAATGAAACTGACATTTACTAAATATATATTTTGCTTCTTATTTTATCTGATGAACTTTCTGCATGTTTAATTAGATATTTACTTTATTAATCCCGTAAGGACAGCAGCATTTATACATACAGGTAAGCAATACAATATTAAATATAAAAAATGCACAATATACAAAAAATATAATAGAATAATAAGAAAAATGATGAATATATTTAAAAATAATAATAATTAGAAAAATGCACAATATACAAAAAATAGAAGAATAAGCGAAATGCTGAATATATTGAAAAAAAATATAATATTTAGAAAAATGCACAATATGTACAAAACATATAATATAATGAAAAAGAAAATGCATAATATGTAGAACAAATATAATATAATAATTTGAAAAATGCACAATATTTAAAAAAATAGAATAGAATGCTAAGAAAAATGCACAATAAATACAAAAAGAATAATACTATTAAACTAAATTAACTAACTCGGCCATACAATGATTCACAACGTGAATAAAGCTCTACATTAGTAACCCTGGGAGTTCCGATGGCCTTTGGTTGCACCTTTCCTCCCCTTGTGAGTTTTCCTTCAGTTTAACTTATTATACTCTGTGAGTTCAGATCATTGAAGCGCTGTCGGATCCTGCTGTTTGCCCTTGAGGTTTCCAGAGGTCACAGAGGCGGTGGAGCGTCCCCTCTGATCCAGGGCGAGGGCTCACCGCGGGGATCTGACAGCACGACCTGCCTGGCAGCTGTGATGGAAACACGGGGACTGGTCTGACCTCTCTGGTTGACATCCACCAGCTCAACGCCGGCACCACTCATCATCTCTAGGTGGAAGTAAGTGCCTGTCTGGGAATGGCCCATTTCTGCTGGACTCCTAAAAACACTTCTTAGAGAGGCAGAGAACCACATGCGCTGTGAGGTACCGCTATGCGCTTTAACCCAGAACACTAACGTTACAAATATATAGCATCACTAACAGAATCAAAATATATTAAAATCCAACAATACAAGGCAAGTTGAAGTACTCTTCTTTCATTTTACCCTATAGAACTTCTCGTAAAACTAAAAACAGGTATCATGGGGGGAACCTCATACTCGGGTGAAAAATTAGGGAATCCTCAATAAAACATGATTAAAAATATAAATAAAGGAGCTATGAATTTGTTGACACACCTACCTTCAATAAGACACACCTACCTTCAATAAGACACGCCTACCTTCAATAAGACACACCTACCTTCAATAAGACATGGCCACCTTCAATAAGACACACCTACCTTCAATAAGACACACCTACCTTCAATAAGACATGTCTACCTTCAATAAGACACGCCCACCTTCAGTAAGACACGCCCAACTTCAATAAGACACACCTACCTTCAATAAGACACGCCTACCTTCAATAAGACACACCTACCTTCAATAAGACACGTCTACCTTCAATAAGACACACCTACCTTCAATAAGACACATCTACCTTCAATAAGACACGTCTACCTTCAATAAGACACATCTACCTTCAATAAGACACGTCTACCTTCAATAAGACACGTCTACCTTCAATAAGACACGTCTACCTTCAATAAGACACACCTACCTTCAATAAGACACGTCTACCTTCAATAAGACACGTCTACCTTCAATAAGACACACCTACCTTCAATAAGACACGTCTACCTTCAATAAGACACACCTACCTTCAATAAGACACACCTACCTTCAATAAGACACTCCTACCTTCAATAACGTCAGTGTTATACAGTATGAAGCTACACAAGGACCCACGCAACACAATGAAAATTACGTAACCAAAATCGCTCAGGCAAAAATCACCCAACTTTAATGTTCTAGGGTTAAAGACGTTAGTGTTCTAGGGTTAAAGACGATAGTGTTCTAGAGTTAAAGGCGTTAGTGTTCTAGGGTTAAAGGCGTTAGTGTTCTAGGGTTAAAGATGTAAGTGTTCTAGGGTTAAATACAATAGTGTTCTAGGGTTAAAGGCGTTAGTGTTCTAGGGTTAAAGGCGCTAGTGTTCTAGGGTTAAAAACGTTAGTGTTCTAGGGTTAAAGATGTTAGTGTCTAGGGTTAAATACGTTAGTGTTCTAGGGTTAAAGACGTTAGTGTTCTAGGGTTAAAGGCGCTAGTGTTCTAGGGTTAAAGGCGCTAGTGTTCTAGGGTTAAAGATGTTAGTGTTCTAGGGTTAAAGACGTTAGTGTTCTAGGGTTAAAGGCGTTAGTGTTCTAGGGTTAAAGGCGCTAGTGTTCTAGGGTTAAATACAATAGTGTTCTAGGGTTAAATACGTTAGTGTTCTAGAGTTAAAGACGTTAGTGTTCTAGGGTTAAAGGCGCTAGTGTTCTAGGGTTAAAGATGTTAGTGTTCTAGGGTTAAAGACGTTAGTGTTCTAGGGTTAAAGGCGTTAGTGTTCTAGGGTTAAAGGCGCTAGTGTTCTAGGGTTAAATACAATAGTGTTCTAGGGTTAAATACGTTAGTGTTCTAGGGTTAAAGGCGTTAGTGTTCTAGGGTTAAAGGCGCTAGTGTTCTAGGGTTAAAGACGTTAGTGTTCTAGGGTTAAAGACGTTAGTGTTCTAGGGTTAAAGGCGTTAGTGTTCTAGGGTTAAAGATGTTAGTGTTCTAGGGTTAAAGGCGCTAGTGTTCTAGGGTTAAAGATGTTAGTGTTCTAGGGTTAAAGACGTTAGTGTTCTAGGGTTAAAGGCATTAGTGTTCTAGGGTTAAATATGTTAGTGTTCTAGGGTTAAAGACGTTAGTGTTCTAGGGTTAAAGGCATTAGTGTTCTAGGGTTAAATATGTTAGTGTTCTAGGGTTAAAGACGTTAGTGTTCTAGGGTTAAAGGCGTTAGTGTTCTAGGGTTAAAGACGTTAGTGTTCTAGGGTTAAAGATGTTAGTGTTCTAGGGTTAAAGGCGCTAGTGTTCTAGGGTTAAAGATGTTAGTGTTCTAGGGTTAAAGGCGCTAGTGTTCTAGGGTTAAAGATGTTAGTGTTCTAGGGTTAAAGGCGTTAGTGTTCTAGGGTTAAAGATGTTAGTGTTCTAGGGTTAAAGACGCTAGTGTTCTAGGGTTAAAGATGTTAGTGTTCTAGGGTTAAAGACGTTAGTGTTCTAGGGTTAAAGACGTTAGTGTTCTAGGGTTAAAGGCGCTAGTGTTCTAGGGTTAAAGGCGCTAGTGTTCTAGGGTTAAATATGTTAGTGTTCTAGGGTTAAAGGCGCTAGTGTTCTAGGGTTAAAGATGTTAGTGTTCTAGGGTTAAAGGCGTTAGTGTTCTAGGGTTAAAGACGTTAGTGTTCTAGGGTTAAAGGCGCTAGTGTTCTAGGGTTAAAGGCGCTAGTGTTCTAGGGTTAAATATGTTAGTGTTCTAGGGTTAAAGGCGCTAGTGTTCTAGGGTTAAAGATGTTAGTGTTCTAGGGTTAAAGGCGTTAGTGTTCTAGGGTTAAAGATGTTAGTGTTCTAGGGTTAAAGACGTTAGTGTTCTAGGGTTAAAGATGTTAGTGTTCTAGGGTTAAAGACGTTAGTGTTCTAGGGTTAAAGGCGTTAGTGTTCTAGGGTTAAAGGCGCTAGTGTTCTAGGGTTAAATATGTTAGTGTTCTAGGGTTAAAGGCGCTAGTGTTCTAGGGTTAAAGATGTTAGTGTTCTAGGGTTAAAGGCGTTAGTGTTCTAGGGTTAAAGATGTTAGTGTTCTAGGGTTAAAGACGCTAGTGTTCTAGGGTTAAAGATGTTAGTGTTCTAGGGTTAAAGACGTTAGTGTTCTAGGGTTAAAGATGTTAGTGTTCTAGGGTTAAAGATGTTAGTGTTCTAGGGTTAAAGACGTTCGTGTTCTAGGTTTAAGGCCACAGAGAAGCAATACATCCTTTTTTCCAATCCTGTGCGTCTAGAAGGATAAAATGACCAATAACCAGGAGAAGGAATCAAAATAAACTCCTGTAAAAAGGACAGCAGACCTCCAGGTGAGCCCCGTGGGGATAACGGGACCTTTGCTCCACGACTTTCTGCACATAAATGTCACTGAACCCTCTTTTCCACATGTGCAATTTAAGATTCCTTCTCCCCCGTTGGAAGTTCTTCAGATTTGCGGCTCGAGGGATGGCATCGCGGTCGCGGCCTGAAACCTCTCGGCGCTGCTCAACGAGTCGTGAGATGATTCAGTTTGGAACAGACGGGATTCCTCGAAGACGACTTTGAACCCAGAGGAGGAAAGTTTTGACGTCGGAGCTTCAACAACTATTTCATGGATTGCCTCGACAGTTAGTAGACATCAATGCTAAAGGATGAGTTTACATTTCTCTGGAGATCCCCCGACTTTTCATCATTGTCAACAGTCCCATCAGCCTCAGCTGCACTGTAACTTTTCATCTAATTAGCAAATGTCAGCATGTCAACAGGCTAAATTAAGATCAAGTTATTTATTGTCATGTACACAACAATTAAAAAGGGAAGCAGTGGTTGGAAATGGACATCTTAGATCTTAGGCTTCAAACAATGCTCATTAAATATGAAAAGAAAACACTGCGCTGCACTTTTACTCATGCTTTACTTCTGGTCAGACGCTCAAACTGCATTTCGTTGCCCTAGTACTCTGTGCAGTGACGATAAATCTGAATCTGAAAAGCATGCAATTACAATAATATTACATTTTAATTATAATAATACAATAACGAGGTAAAAACCTGTGGCACTAACATACAGAGGCATTAGCACATCATTAACTAGCATTAGTACGTCTATGCTACACCAGCTCCTGCAGCTGTGTGTATGCATGCTGCTTTTGCTTAATGATTGTAACAGCGAATAAAGAGGAACAGTGATGTTCATGAATGTAATTGCCTTCAGTCTGGATCTCCATGTGATTCACTTCAACACTGAGATCTGGAGCTTTAGCTTCTACCTTTATCTTTTTACCTGTTTTCACTGTCTGTCTGACATCCTGAATATATATATATATATATATATATATATATATATATATATATATATATATATATATATATATATATGCTTATGTAGTGTATAGCTTCTTTGTTTTCCCCCAAAACTAGATAACTGTTATTTAGTGACAGTGAGGGCTCCACGGTGATGTCGCTCTGACAGCTTGACTGGGGGGCGGGGCTTAGTGAAGGGTGCCTATTTGGCCAATAGGAGTTGGGAGATATTGGCAAAAATCCAATACCGTGCATCCTCAAAGGTAATGGTAGACGGCATTGCTGTGCAAAGTTAAAATATTTAAACGTTTTGCCGAATGACACACGAGGAGGAAGACTTGAGCGATGCAGACGCTCGTCCATTTGGCGCTAGGCAACCCGGTGTTGCATGAAGCTGTCGCGTTTAAGTTCAGTCAGAAGAACGTACTTTTGCATGCATAAGTCCGTCGGCCAATCCCTTCTCACGATTCTCTCTCTCATATTTTTTGTCCTTTTTCGGGGGTGTCAATCATGACAATCCTCTGTCCAATAAGCGCAACGAAACAATTGCATTGTTAGCCAATCATCTTGCTGCTGTCTCTTTTTCATCATCGCATAACACATGTTAATAATAAACAATTTTCTGACAAAAAATCTGACTGGCCTCTCCTGATCTCCTGACCTTGAAATCCCACCAAGATTTTACAAAAAGCTACATGCATTACTTCAATAACCACGTGTATATTACAATAATTTACATTTTATTTAATATGGTGTATAATATATATATATATATATATATATATATATATATATATATATATATATACTTATATATATATATATATATATATATATATATATATATATATATATATATATATATATATATATATATATATATATACACACGTGTTCCATGGCATTAGCATTGGTCTTATGGAGCCATGAGAGCTCAACAATGGGCAGATCTGACATCTAAACATCATTTTGGGTTCTGACCCACCTCAGCAGCGCTACAGCGTTAGCTCAAGGTCGATCCTTCCTGACCCGCAATGACGCAAAATAAACTAATTAATATCCTTCATTTCAAGCAGACTAGATTATTGTCATTTATTATTCATTCTTGGCTTTTCTGACAAACTCCTGACAGACTTCATGAATCTAAACTCAGCTGCTAGATGTCTAACTAAAACGAAAAAAATAAAGAAACAGGGAAAATGTCCGGACGGTTTCTGGCCGAGCTCCAAAGCTGCAGCGCTCACTTCTTATCCCACATTCTTCTGCATGCACCCTCAGATCATCTCGGAAGGAAATCGGCAATGTGGCTTTCATAAAAATATGATTCTGAACACACAGAAAACACTTTCTATACATTTAGTCGTGAATGCAACTTGAATCTCCGTATATTTCTATTCCTGGAAATGAAAAACCCTTCTAATTAGCCAACCTTTGTTGATATTAATTATGGAGCATTGTCTTGAACCTCATTAAATGTACACTTAAATATTATTATCATATTCTGTGTGTGGTGTTCATTTATGTAATATTCATGTATGTGTGTGTGTGTGTGTGTGCGTGTGTGTGTGTGTGTGTGTGTGTGTGTGTGTGTGTGTGCGTGTGTGTGTAGAGGACTGAACTGAATTCAATGCATGGATAATGCTCTATAAATAAAACGTATTATGAATTACTTTGATTATAGCTCTGCTCCCTTCATTGCAGATATAATTTGCTCCAGCCTCCTCCCTCCTCCTACATCTCCTCCTCCCTCTCCTCTTGGTCTTCTGTCCTCATGACAACTACTTGAAAATGATTGAAAAGTCAACAGTGGCTTTCTCCAGCGTGTATTCAGGCATACTGAACACCCACTGGTCAGTCACAAGCTTTTGTTACCGCCCGCCGCCGCTGAAAGAAGCACTTGAGAAATATTATCGAAAAAATGATACACAGAAGAAAAGAAAACACTCCTTCCTTCCACCGCAGGAACCCGAAGACCCAGAAGATATGACAAAGAGTATTGTGTGCCGCTCAGCTCATCTCATACCACACGCACAATCCACAGGTATTGACTCAGGAAGTCAGCCAATCACACGTTCAGGTCTCTAGACTTATGCACATAGCGGTCAGCTAAGTTCCTGTTGCTGTGCTCTAACCGACACGTAAAGAATTATCTGAAAGTGGACACAAATGGATAAGAAATACCAAAATGTATATAGCTCATGTGTAGCTTATAGCAACAGCTCATACTCTGTCATGAGCCGTGAGAAAGCTCAAGGGAGAAAACCAATACAAATGGAGAAAGTGAAACCACACGCTTTGTCCGATTTAAAGCTTTGTTTGTACCAGCTGCTTCATTGTCATTATTATTATAAACACCAGAGAGCCTACAAACAAAATGAAGTGAAGAATTTAAAAGACAACGAGTGCAACCCAGAGATATTCTGTGTAACCGCCATGAAGCCATAAACCAACCTGCACAATGACGAGGAGGAGTTGTAATTATCTGTAAACTCATATCTCATTTTCATGGACTACTTTATTGCTTTCATACAAGCCCTGTAAAGAAAAAGAGTATAAAAGTAATTCATGCATTATATAGACAAAACAAAGATTTAATCTCCTGTAAACTGTTTGATTTTCAAATGAAGATTTTTAAGACCTCCTGTTTCTAAAGCGTCTAAAAATGAATGGGCATTCTTTGTATGAATAAGTGAACTATTTGTGATGTTGAGCCAAGTCACCTCTCCTGCTTCATCTTTAACTCCAAGCCACATGCATCATTTTAAAGGAATTTAGCTCCACATCCACTTATTTTGTTGAGAGTTAGACGAGAAGATTGATTCCACTCTCGTATGCTACGCTGCAGCTAGCCAATGACTAGCTTAGCTTAGCATAAAGACTGAAAACGGGTATTCCGTTGCCTGGTGGTATGTTGCATAAAGCCTCGCTTGTCATTTCTATTTTTTTGTTCACAAATCCATTGGTCAGCCTTTAGCTTTGTCTGTTGTTTTTTACAAATATTAAAACAATGAAAAACAATAAAAAGGGATTATGACTAAATCTCGCCTCAGACCTAAGAGCTCGCCGCCTCCGTGGACTCAACGCAGCGTGAACATTGTCTACAACTTTCTATTGGAGCTGGAATAATATTAATATAAAAGACATATTTCTTATAACCTGGTTCCCGCCCGACAGCTAGGACACAGATGACTGTATATGATACATATACTTTATATATAAAGTATATATGATCTAAAGGCGGCTCAGATGAACATTGTCGTGTGTTTGTAATACATGTGCAGGATATTTCTGTCACAGTATTGGGTTGTTTCTGGTTTCCTGTTTTATTTTGAAGACCTTGTGTTTCCCTGCACTTCCTGCCCCTGTGATTGTCTGCCCTGTCCCTGATTGTTTCCTCCTGTGTCTCATCACCTGCACCTTCCCCGTGTATTTAAACCCTGTTTGTCTCCTGTTCCGGTGTCCGTTCGTCTGTTTACATCCCTGTTTATGTCCCTGCGTGCTTCTGAGTTTGACCCTGTGTGTTCTGGAAGCTTTGTGCTATTATTAAAAGTGACTTTGCACCGTTGTCGGCGTTTGGGTGACCTCCCTCCAGCTCACCGGGGCAATTTCTCCCTTATAAAAATGGTGTAACTAAATGTTCCCAGTTTTCCCAATGTTCCCAGGAAGCAGTCTGAGGACCGCGAGGCTTTCCTCCTCAGCTGCTGCGTATTTGTTCCCGTCCTGAGATGATAATATAATAATATCAGCCGGGCTGTCGCTCTGTGTGCCTTCTCTAATGCTCACTTCCCACTCTGGAAGGGAGCCAACGCTGAAAAACCTGCTCCGTAATCCAGCGGGTCAAAAGTGAACGGCACATTCTGGCAAATTCACCGCCGAAGATCCATTAGACACCTGCGGCGCGTATTTATTTGCCACAATTACCAATCATTTTCTGCTGCAAACTCAAATACGGTATAAAAAAAAGGTAATTTCTCTTATTCCGCGGTAGCCGGCGCGTTGAACCCTTAATATCAAATAAAGATGGAGCTGCCCTACACGTCTTCAGGGAGGGCCGCCGTTGGCATGAGTGGGCAATGTCTTAATGGACTGTGGAGAGAGAAGATTAGTCCATTGACATGTCTTACTCGCTCCCTTAAATTCAATTATCCTCTCTCTTGGATTAAATTATCACCTGCTTGTCAGGACAGATGTGCTGCTGTTGTAGATGGAGAAGGTAAAGTGTAATTAGATGCGTGTGTGTGTGTGTGTGTGTTGGAGTCATTAACAAATTGGAACAACTTTTTTTTTCAGACAGCAATTTGGAGGCTGATCTCTTGATGAACAATGGGAGATGACTTCATGCAGCTGTGCAGCTACATATTTCAATGTGTCTGGATTTAGGCAATGTTTGCTTAAGATGTGGGCCGTCAAGATCTCCCGCATGATTAATCTTATGTAGCGCGGGCTATTTTTTATGGAGGTGACATTTGCATTTTTTGTCATTTTCTGCCGCGCAGCGCCATAAAGAGTGACATTTGAGCAGCTGTGATGCTTTGGGCAGTGATGGAGTGCAGCCATTTGTCTCCGGCTGCAGGGACCGACCACTTCCTCAGCCTCCAACTCGTCTCACAGACGCTCTGCGGACGCGTTTTATATTGTATACATTTCTGTAGAAGCTCTTGCATCTATTCTCTCATCATATTCAAATACCTGCTGGCTAGTTTTGACTAATATCTCCAGGGAGCAACGGCGGCAGATGGAATCAATGGCCAGAGGGCTTCCTTAAGTCTTTGAGTTTGGGGGCGCTTTAAATAAAACATATTCAGGATGTATTAAATAATGTATTGATTCTGATACATTTTTTAGGTTTTCATAATGCGCATGCAATGTGGCACCAATCAGCATTAGCTAAACTCTGCTACGAGACTTTAACAGCAGAAGCGAGCGTCCAGCAAAAGTTAGAAGACAACTTTCTATCTAATTATAGTAAATAACCGACAATGGGATCACAATGGCTCTTCCTACTTTCTCGCCCTCTTGCTAGGACGGCCACCTCCGATTCTGAAGAGTGAAGCCACTGCGGAAGTGTTGTAAACGTGCATTCTCTCTACTGACCAGCAGGGGGCGACTCCTCTGGTTGCAAAGAGATGTCAGATGTCAAAAAAGTGCCTTCCTTTTATGATCTCTTCCCTTCATTAGCTGCAAAAAGCCAAGTTCTGGGATGAAAGGATGGGAAGCCGTTCTCTCTCTTCCTACTGTGGCTTGGTACCCCGCTGGTTGCTTCTGTCAGTCAGTATCTTGCATGTCTGTGTTGAAAAGACAAAAGGTTCATTAGTCCTCTGATCATCTCTTGATGACATCCAGGTGGGCAACAAAGCTTTACTTTAGGCAATCAGGCCCAGAAAGGTTTCGTTGTGCAGGAATCGAACGTGAGGGAAGTTTGCAGGTTACATTCTGTACGATCGGAGGGATTCCACTCACAACACAAACAGCTGGGATGGAGCTCTCACCCTTTTCCGTGGTAGTTCCTCATACCATATTGTGATGACTCAACAGACCCCCAGCGTCTGGTTATTAAATTGATGTGTATTTATATTGTTATTAGCCTCCCGGTGACCGTCACTGTTTTTAATACAACAAACACTATCAATTTAAAAAAATCGTTTGAGAGTTGTCATGTATATCTCAACTCACAGTAACCGGCTGGTGGCAGTGAGGTTGACGTGTGCACGTAAAAATAGACAGAAAAGACCCTGTTGTTGGCAGGAAATGACTTGCCAACAACTGTCTGCACCACACCAGTGATTAATGTCCCCGGATATCACCGAGCCACGCCGTGAATCTTCATCTGATGACGACTGCAGTGTTTCTCCTGGACACCCGAGCATCCAGCCGCTCTGAAGCCCGCAGAATCAGAACAGACGTATAAAACATCCTTTGAATGACTTCTGTTGAGTCGTCATTATGTTTTTTATTGTTTCATTCCCTGTGTAAAAGTATTAACAATGAAATGCTAATGCCAAAGTATTGGTTTACAAGCGAAATACAAAAGTTTATCCAAGTTTCTAATCAAAAACAAAACTATGAAGCAATAAATCCAAGCTGCACATTTATATGAGATTGCCCTCATCCCCACAGCTTCCACTGTTTACTTTCAGGGTACACAATGTGTGTGAGCGCAAATCACTGATAACAGCCGCCGTTGGCGAGCAGCAGTGCATCATAACTGCATGAAACAGTTTCATCATGAAATAGAAAATTGTAGAGAAATGAAAGCTACTTGAGTTGTGATGATTGTTACAGTAGTCATGGTCACTGTCGATGAGCAGAATATAAAACACAGAGGGACAACACTGAAAACTTGTATTATTATTTGTATTTCCTCCTCTGGTTGTATAGAAGTATATGCTTCATGTGTTAAAGCTGCATTCTCTCTCCTGACCACCAGGGGGCGACTCCTCTGGTTGTATAGAAGTATATGCTTCATGTGTTAAAGCTGCATTCTCTCTCCTGACCACCAGGGGCGACTCCTCTGGTTGTATAGAAGTATATGCTTCATGTGTTAAAGCTTCATTCTCGCTCCTACCAGGGGGCGACTCCTCTGGTTGTATAGAAGTCTATGCTTCATGTGTTAAAGCTGCATTCTCTCTCCTACCAGGGGGCGACTCCTCTGGTTGTATAGAAGTATATGCTTCATGTGTTAAAGCTGCATTCTCTCTCCTGACCACTAGGGGTGACTCCTCTGGTTGTATAGAAGTCTATATAAATGACTCTACTTCTCTCTTGATGTATTCCCTCACCTGTTCACCCGTTCACCTGTTGCAAAAAGTCAAAAAGCCAAACTTGCCGAACTCAAGGCTTTAAATCGGTGGTTCACAAACCAGCGGGTGATGTCACCATGAATAGGTTCACTTCTTAGATAAAGTTCAGATATACAGTTTTTCTCCAACCTCCGCCTCCTGCAGGTAATATGGATACATGCATCATACAACCACACTTCAAATAATGGATTCCTTCAAGCGAAATCTGAGAATTATACTGTGATAAACACTCAAATTCACACTTTGAAACAACCCACCGCGAGCATGAAATCCATTGTGTTAATTAAGTGCGTGCGTCACAGGAGCTTCCTGATTGCACTTCCTGCCTCATCACCTCCGTTCTCTCTCTGTTTCCGTTGGTGCTTTTGTTCCCCGCAGAGATTCTGTCTCTTTTCTTTAAATCAAGAAAATGTCAGAGTGGAGATCAGACACAGTGCCAGGGTCGGCTGTGCTTCTTCAAATTACAGAGAAACATTTGAAAGAGAAGGGGGTTTGGATCCACTGATGAAAAATTCACAAACATTCAGCCTTCAATGCATTTTTGTCTATTAAGGCGCCGGCCGCCGGAGAGATTGGCAACCCTGCCTCTTTGACTGTGCATTCCTCCCTGTGTGATTGAGTGCTCATGTGAGATGGCAAGCCCAGGAATGAAAGAGCATTCGCTCTTTGGAAAGATATTCTTTGGAATCAGGTAGTTGCAGAGCTTTCAGTAGCATTATCTGACAGAGTAACACAAATACACCAGCTAACGGAAAACGACAGGTGCGCCGCCGGGAGTCCTCTAATGTGTTTCTTATGGAACGTAATGCATGATTAAAAAGAGAGGAGGCATATCTGCTGTAATCTTGAACACCAAGAAGAGGACACACATATTAATCAGGGCTGAGTGTAAGAATTAAAACATTAAAGATTGTCATATCATAATCAGCGGGCTTATGAGAGGTTTCGTGTGGCGAAGACCAGATCAGGATAAACCCCGTATGTGTTGTGTGGAGACGACGACGGCTCTGATTCAGCCTCTTTATTGGTAAAAGATTGAACCATTTATTCCATTCATCACAGCGTCGGCTTTAAAATGGAATCGGACAATACTGGATTTCTAGCAGAATAGCAGAAATAGTGAGACTGGATTCACTGTAAAGGAGAAAAGAAGGTTGATGTGACAAATTGAAGAATGGCTTTGGCGGACGGAGACGTTATGGGATATCTCCTCTGCAGCGGTGCATCCACGCTGCACATTTTCAGTCGTGTAAGTCGAGGGAATAAAAGTCCAAAATGCAGCTCTGTGGGCTTTATACTGAGTCTCTGCAGCGATGCAGATTTTAAAGCAAAAAAAATCTTTCAAAAAGAGTCTTTATTGGGTTTTCAATCTGACGCCAACAGTCGGAGCCAGGAGGCGTCGTGGCCTTTATTAGCGGGGCTAAAGACTTGTAGGGCTGCTGGGTAATAGATGTGTGTTCTGTAATGATTTATTCACCACAGACCAGAGTTCTCCTCCCATCAGAGACAAATGAATAATGTTGTTTTTTTAGAAGTATAATTAAGATCTTTTCCTTCACTGTAGTGTTTATCGATTCTGGCAGTGAACGTCCACTTTTTTGAACATCTCCATTGGGGAGATTTCCATTTATTCACTCCATTGACGTTTTTTAGAAAATCTTGAAATAAAGAGTTTAAAGCATGAAACCAAACCAGCTGTCATCAAGATGAGTCGTGGCCAATAGACGTTGGATTCGGAGCAAAAAAAACATGGTAATTGGAAAACGGGGAGAAAAAAAAGGTACAAAACTGTGAACATAGTTATTTTAACAGTGAAGGAACTACTCATCCCATAAACCATTGGGAATGAGATCGCGTGAAAACATTTCAAACTAATTCAATTTAATTAATTAATTAAAGAACTGTATTGTTGTGTGGTTACTCCAGAACTGGACAAGCGGTGACAGTAAATATAAAGTGTAAAAAGATAAAGAGGAAAAAGTCTCCAAAAAAGCCGCCAAGTTGGTTCATTGTGAAGTCCGGGAGCAGCGAGCTCCACCAACCCTTAAGGATTGTGGGTAATGTAGTACTTCTTGTCAACGTCACAAAAAGATCATGTTTTTATTAAAACAAGAATGTAAGATAGGAATATATAAGCATTATGCTTCTACCTCTACCTTTTCAGTCTTTCTTTGTGGCTTTACTTATTGTATTGTATGGAATGATTGACTGAATAAAACACATGTTACTACTTGACTACAATTCAGAGGGATATATGGTACGTTTTACTATTATATTGAATTATATTAATTTATTATTTAATTTATTATAGTTTCAGATTTTGCATAATTTTGAGAATATAAAAATGTGCCTTAGAACTTTCCTCTCTAGTAAATCATCTCACGACCCCTCAGATGTATCTGGTGACCCCTTGGAGGGGCCCGCCCCCTAGGTTGGGCTCCACTAGACTACTGTATATGAAGTAGCTCCACCAGGAGCAGCTAACAGTAAAAAAAATTATTTGTAATACATTTATTCTATGATGCTGATACTACTTTAATACTTCTACTTATACATATTTTTAATACAAGGACTGACTTGTATTTGAAGAACACAACAACCTCGGCAAGCAAACCTGGATGTAAACAACGCGTGTATAAAAAGACTCAACAAATGGCCTTTGCAAATGCTTTATGCGGAGGGAAAGGCATTAACTGTGTTTGTTGGAGCTCAATATGCACACAGCGGTAAGACTGCATGCACACACACCTGTTTGTTTACAAGAACACTCCACCATGCCTTTCCATTCTGGGTTGTTTTGACAGATGCGAGTTGTAGCTGCACTGGAATAGCAAACACAGGAAATGTAAGAGAGAGCAAAATACCCAACAACGCAGTACAGATACGTTCAGACGTATAGATGCTCTGTGAAGGCTCCGTGCTCGCTGCTCTCCAGGGTCCTGATCCAGAGAGGTTGAGGGGAAACTCTGGCTTCAAACTCCGGCTCTGTTAGAATGTAAATCCTGGCTTGTTTACGTTAGGAAAATCTAAAGTTATAGATTTTATGAACCGCGTTGTTTTCTTTGTCTCAGCTCAGAACAAAATCAAAAAGTGTGTGTGTGTGTGTGTGTGTTGTTTTAAACAGGCTGCTTATAGTAAACAAGTTATACAAGCATTTCGGTGTCGGGGTTTAACAATATTACAATATTTCATGTTTAGTCTCAGAGTTCATGTTTAGTCTCAGAGTCCATATTTAGTCTCAGAGTTCATGTTTAGTCTCAGAGTTCAGGTTTAGTCTCAGAGTTCAGGTTTAGTCTCAGAGTTCATGTTTAGTCTCAGAGTTCATGTTTAGTCTCAGAGTTCAGGTTTAGTCTTGGAGTACGTGTTTAGTCTCAGAGTTCAGGTTTAGTCTTGGAGTACGTGTTTAGTCTCAGAGTTCAGGTTTAGTCTTGGAGTTCATGTTTAGTCTCAGAGTTCAGGTTTAGTCTTGGAGTACGTGTTTAGTCTCAGAGTTCAGGTTTAGTCTTAGAGTTCAGGTTTAGTCTCAGAGTTCAGGTTTAGTCTTAGAGTTTGTTAAACCTTAATTTCAGTTCCAAAAAGAGAGGCAATACCAAAATACTTTGCGGTAATCCAAACATGTAATGTTGGCCAATAGATTGTGAACGTTATGAACCTTAATGTTATGAACCTTAATGTTATGAACCTTAACGTTATGAACCTTAACGTTATGAACCTTAACGTTATAAACCTCAACGTTTTGAACCTTAACGTTTTGAACCTTAACGTTATGAACCTTAACGTTATGAACCTTAACGTTATGAACCTTAATGTTATGAACCTTAACGTTATGAACCTTAACGTTATGAACCTCAATGTTATGAACCTCAACGTTTTGAACCTTAACGTTATGAACCTTAATGTTATGAACCTTAACGTTATGAACCTTAACGTTATGAACCTTACTGTTATGAACCTTAACGTTATGAACCTTAACGTTATAAACCTTAACGTTATGAACCTTAACGTTATGAACCTTAACAATATGAACCTTAACGTTATGAACCTTAACGTTATGAACCTTAATGTTATGAACCTTAACGTTATGAACCTTAACGTTATGAACCTTAATGTTATAAACCTTAACGTTATGAACCTT
Organism: Taurulus bubalis; assembly: GCF_910589615.1. Lineage (NCBI taxonomy): Eukaryota > Metazoa > Chordata > Actinopteri > Perciformes > Cottidae > Taurulus > Taurulus bubalis. The sequence continues at coordinate 3,816,588 of NC_136589.1, read as the reverse complement.
AATGTTATAAACCTTAACGTTATGAACCTTAACGTTATGAACCTTAACAATATGAACCTTAACGTTATGAACCTTAACGTTATGAACCTTAACAATATGAACCTTAACAATATGAACCTGAACGTTATGAACCTTAACGTTATGAACCTTAACGTTATGAACCTTAACAATATGAACCTTAACGTTATGAACCTTAACGTTATGAACCTTAACAATATGAACCTTAACGTTATGAACCTTAACGTTATGAACCTTAACAATATGAACCTTAACAATATGAACCTGAACGTTATGAACCTCCTGACGCTGATAACCATAAACGTGCTTTTTTCAGCTCAGAATAAAACCTTCTGCATGTCCTTCATTTTTGCAAGTGGAGGTTATGTTTTATATGAATATACAAACGCTGGGACTCATGTCAGCTGTTGCTAACGGAAGATAATTCCTATAATATTTGAGATTATATGTTGGTGTTTGTGAGTGTGCAGAAGTAGAACGTAGTTTGAGTTTGAGTCTTTTTAAACTGGATCAGACTGGGCTTATAATCATGTCTCCAATGGCTCAAGAGCTATGTGTTTTTTAAATCTAAATATATATTTGTTATCCTCAGCTGGCCCCTGTGTTTCATTCCCATCAGATTAAAGATTTATAAATATATTTGGTCTGATGAATTAATGAACACTGAACACAAATTTATTATGTTGACACTTTTCCTCTGCAGAGCTTTGATTTAAAAATAAATGTAGACCGTCAATAAACATCTTACATGCATTCATATATATATATACAGTATATATATATTGGATTAATATATATTGGATTAATATGAACGCTCTGTCTTTTTATGTACCTGTTGCCATGGTGAATTGTGGTATTGGAGCCCCATAAATTATGATTTATTTTCACTCACCACACACGAGCCTAACTCGGTCTCTCGGAGTTAAACTTGTGCCAAGTCAAGAGCAGATTTGATTTAACAAACTCTGATCAGCTCAGAGTTCAGGGTTCAGCTCAGTTTGTCAGACCGGTATTCTAAAACAGGCCCTAGGTGTATATAAAAGGAATATATATATATATATATATATATATATATATATATATATATATATATATATATATATATATATATATATATATACACACACACAGGTATATCTGTTGTCAAATCTCCTCTCCCCACATACCGTTGTTGTGTCTCTTGGTTTCTTTTCTTTGTTTTTAACACCAGCCTGCACTACTGTTCCCTCCCATTCATTAGTTTGACTTACTTTTTTTGTCAATAAATCACTTTATGTGTTAAGTATACCCGTGTGCTTCCTGTTTCTGTCACAGTTAGAGAGCCGGGCTGTGAAAAATATCTATACATCACCTTGATGGAGCCTGTACACGCTGGTCCACATGCTCCCAGCGAGGTCTCTGGCTCCACAGACCTCCACCTCCACAGTGCACCACACACACATCCACAGACCTCCACCTCCACAGTGCACCACACACACATCCACAGACCTCCATCTCCACAGTGCACCACACACACATCCACAGACCTCCACCTCCACAGTGCACCACACACACATCCACAGACCTCCACCTCCACAGTGCACCACACACACACATCCACAGACCTCCGCCTCCTCAGCGCACCACACACACATCCACAGACCTCCATCTCCACAGTGCACCACACACACATCCACAGACCTCCACCTCCACAGTGCATCACACACACATCCACACACACATCATTATTGACTTTGCTGATTTGCAGAGTCCATTGTTCATTTGAGTTAACCTTAGTTTAATAAATGATGTTTGATTTGAAGTATAACCGTCAAATTCCCTGAGCCAGTTTGTGTCTATCTACATTCATACATACATATCTCCTCATGCCGTTTTCTTTCTTTGCGTTTTTCCGGCTTCCTTCCCTTCTTCCTTCCTATTTTATTAATCATTCAAAGTTCTGCTCTCCCTTCTCACAGCTCACACAATCCCCGCTGCTTCTGATTTCACAGATGATTAAATACTAAGTTTCTGCGCTGTGTTTTGTTAAAAGAAAATACACCTTTTCAAGTTATTATTATGATTATTAATCCGACAAGATGCCTTTCTAAACTTGGCTCGACAAGCTCAGTTCCAGGCTGGTGTTTACAGCCCTGCGAGGTTTAGCCCTGGACGTTTTCCAGATTGGAGCAAATCAAACACCCCGATGGTGTAATCACAGACTCACAGACAAACTCTGAAGTTATCAGGTGTTCCCGCTGCACTGAGCAATCAAACCTCACTGTTTACATTACATGCGTCAGTAAAATATAGTCCATAATGAGGCCGTCAGGGGAACAATACAATCCCTCTGCTGGAGGGAACCCTGCTGCAGGACAAAATGATTACTCTTCTCTTTTTCTATTTTTTTCCTCTCTAGATTTTAATTATTTAGCCACATTTCTTTTGACATGCTGTGCCTCTGCTTGTTACAGTAAATCCATGAATGATTAATAGCAATAAATTAATTATAGCGTTCTATTCTGAGTTGGTCACACTGCACAGATCGGCCGCGCTGCAATCTGCCGCCAACGCGTTAGGAAACAAACGGGCGACGGACCCCGAGCCATCTTCCACTTGTCTCAGAGCTGCAGGACACGACTGGAGCCACTCGGGGATCCGTCTCCTTTTCCTGGATGCTTTGTCTGAGAGTGTCAGGATGGCTGTTAATTCGGCGTCCGCGTGCCAGTTCTGGAGAGCAGCGTTTACATCCCCCCGTGGATGGAAGCAATTGCATTTCACGGCCTGGAAACACAGAAGAGCTGCCATCCAAACACAAACACACGGCCATAAATCCTCCAACAGCCACGACGTCCACACCCAAGGGGAAATCAATTACCAATTAAATGTTTGGTTTCTTGTCCTCTGGACTGGATTGAACTGTAGCGCGAAGAAGACAAAAAAATATATAAAAAATCTTTGTTATTATCTCCCCTAGTAACCCCAAAAAAAGCAAACAAATCATGTTTTCCGTATGAGCAACATTTGTGGACATCGGCGGTGATGTGCTTTCTCACTGCAGAGGCAAATAAAGAGTCGGGTGCATGAAGGTGAGGGAGAAACCTTGCATCGGCCGGGCATGAAGCTATAAAGCTGTTCAATTTGCAGGTGACACCGTGATCTCACTTCTAACTGACTCGCATCTGAGTGAAAAGCCCACACCGCTCAGCTTGCTGCTCTCTTACTGCAATAGCACAGCGGTGTCGGGGGCTCGGTCTGGAGGGTCTTTGCAGTAGGAATCTGTGATGTGTTTGACAGTGTCGAGATGAAGATTGCGTAGTCTTAAAACAGCAGTTCTGTTATTGATATGATGTGATTTTTCTTTTCTTACCAGTCAGATTCCAGTTTGCTTGATTTGATTGGCGGCCAAGTGTGACATTGACAAGTGTTGTGACTGCACCTTGGACTGAAAAGTTTAGAATATTTTAACTTTTCTGCAAGTTTATAAACCGCTAGAAAAATGCAATGAGGAGAACACGGCAGCACCGTACCACCGAAGTGATAGAGGCCCAGGAGCGAGTGATTTACGGTTGTTACGGTGCATTGTTACTTTATGTTGTTACGGTGCATTGTTACTTTATGTTGTTACGGTGCATTGTTACTTTATGTTGTTACGGTGCATTGTTACTTTATGTTGTTACGGTGCATTGTTACTTTATGTTGTTATGGTACATTGTTACTTTATGTTGTTATGGTACATTGTTACTTTATGTTGTTACGGTGCATTGTTACTTTATGTTGTTACGGTGCATTGTTACTTTATGTTGTTACGGTGCATTGTTACTTTATGTTGTTACGGTGCATTGTTACTTCATGTTGTTACGGTGCATTGTTACTTTATGTTGTTACGGTGCATTGTTACTTTATGTTGTTACGGTGCATTGTTACTTCATGTTGTTACGGTGCATTGTTACTTTATGTTGTTACGGTGCATTGTTACTTTATGTTGTTATGGTACATTGTTACTTTATGTTGTTACGGTGCATTGTTACTTTATGTTGTTACGGTGCATTGTTACTTCATGTTGTTATGGTACATTGTTCCTTTATGTTGTTATGGTACATTGTTACTTTATGTTGTTACGGTACATTGTTACTTTATGTTGTTACGGTACATTGTTACTTCATGTTGTTATGGTCCATTGTTACTTTATGTTGTTATGGTACATTGTTACTTTATGTTGTTACGGTGCATCGTTACTTTATGTTGTTACAGTACATTGTTACTTTATGTTGTTACAGTACATTGTTACTTTATGTTGTTATGGTACATTGTTACTTTATGTTGTTACGGTGCATCGTTACTTCATGTTGTTACGGTGTGTTGTTACTTCATGTTGTTACGGTGCATCGTTACTTTATGTTGTTACAGTACATTGTTACTTTATGTTGTTACGGTGCATCGTTACTTTATGTTGTTACAGTACATTGTTACTTTATGTTGTTACAGTACATTGTTACTTTATGTTGTTACAGTACATTGTTACTTTATGTTGTTACAGTGCATCGTTACTTTATGTTGTTACAGTACATTGTTACTTTATGTTGTTACAGTACATTGTTACTTTATGTTGTTACGGTGCATTGCTACTTTATGTTGTTACGGTGCATCATTACTTTATGTTGTTACGGTGCATTGCTACTTTATGTTGTTACGGTGCATCATTACTTTATGTTGTTACGGTGTGTTGTTACGGTACATTGTTACTTTATGTTGTTACGGTGCATCGTTACTTTATGTTGTTATGGTGTGTTGTTACGGTACATTGTTACTTTATGTTGTTACGGTCCATTGTTACTTTATGTTGTTATGGTGTGTTGTTACGGTACATTGTTACTTTATGTTGTTACGGTGTGTTGTTACGGTCCATTGTTACTTTATGTTGTTATGGTGTGTTGTTACGGTACATTGTTACTTTATGTTGTTACGGTGCATTGCTACTTTATGTTGTTACGGTGCATCATTACTTTATGTTGTTACGGTGCATCGTTACTTTATGTTGTTATGGTGTGTTGTTACTTTATGTTGTTACGGTCCATTGTTACTTTATGTTGTTATGGTGCATTGTTACTTCATGGTGTTATGGTGCATTGTTACTTCATGTTGTTATGGTGCGTTGTTACTTCATGTTGTTATGGTGCGTTGTTACTTCATGTTGTTACGGTGCATTATTATAGTACGTTGTTATGTTACATTGTTACGGTAAATTATCACATTATGTTATTATGGTGCATTATTATAGTACGTTGTTATGGTATATTGTTACAGTACGTTGCTATGGTGCATTGTTACAGTACGTTGTTATGGTGCATTGTTACGGTCCATTATTACGATATGTTATTATGTTCCATTGTTACAGTACATTGTTACATAACATATTTCACCTGCTCCACACACTAGTTTTGAACCTGTGGTGATATATTTACTCATTCATTATGTTAATCTCTGACTATGAGACTCAACAGAAACAATGCTGCTTATAAAATGAACGGCTACGTGTGTTTGATGTCTGCCCTGTGAGACGGGAGTAATCTCTCAAGGTGGCTGAGCCTCCCAGCGGCTTCAGGACGACGCACAACTCTGCTTCCAGGTAGTTGCATGTTTTAACACCAATGTCCACACTTGAGACGCGATTATTACAATAATGAGCCGAGCCGAGATACTTATTTGCATCAGGGAGCGAGCCTTTGAAAACAGTAATGCAGATGTTTCAGACAAACAAGCCGGTGAGGACGGCAGCGGATTCTCTACTCTCAAGATGAAAGAGAGCAAAGTACCAAACAGGCAACTTTGTTTTGATAAATGAGAGAATGAAGCTCCGGTAATCTGTGAAATAACTTATTCGGGTTATTAATAAAACATGTGAATTAGTTAGATCAAAAGAAAAAGTCTCATTAGAAAATTACCATTTATGCTGTGAAACTATAGTATTCATAATTTTATATGGTTAAACGCACATTACATTATTGTTCAATGGTCCAGAAAGGAAGTCGTTGCATTCTCCTGTGGGCTTGCACTGCATTAATGTTAACAAGCTAACGAGGAATTCAATACTGATTAGCACAAATTCCTCACCTCTATCAGTTATTATTTTCTAATACATATTAATATGTCAAAGTTGTGATTGCAGAATATATTGTTTAACAGTGGGGTTGTTATGCCACTTGTCTTCTGTTTAAAGTTATGTTCTTGTTCTGCAGAAGGAATATGCATCTTAATTGAGATTATGACCATAATTTGGTCATCGCCCCTGAGCTAGGGAATGTAAATATAGAAATTATATTCGTATACAATAGAGCGTACACTTTAAATACATGTGTCTAACTCAGTGTTTTTTTCAGTGAATATTTATCACAAGAAAGTGTGTTAACCTTATTAATACTCCTGCAATGGTTAAAGGAGCTCAAAAACCCAAACGCAACTCAAGCCTCTATATCCTAACAAAGTGACAGAATATGAGTTTCTTCGATGTGCCTGTTAGTGGAGTTTTCACATCATATTCCATAATGTCAAAACAACTCATTTTTACAAACAAACCCAAAGCCAGAAGGGATGCCACCGGGTTAGGTGATGCACCTGACAGAAATCAGAGATCACGGGGAGCTATTTTGGGCGTGCGGTGCCTAACGCGACAAGGGCACGCTAATGCACTCGTGGTATATTTGTTGACTCGGGGGTTACTCTCAGGACACGGAGGTGGGCTATGTAGGAATCCATTAGCATACATTATAGATGGATGTGTAGCCGGTTGTGGGCATTCACACCTGCCTCTTTTCAAGCGTCTTTAAAAGCTCGGCCTCCCCGACGCCACCAGCTCTGACAAATGGTAAAAATCAAGCGTCGAAAAAAAAAGAGGAAAGTAGCTTTATGATTCTGGGATGTGCTGGAGTCAAATCTTTTGACAAAATGAAAATCCAGCAGTTTATGATCCACAGATTGGTTGAACATGGAGAGCGTTGAGGGAAATCTATCCAGGAAAAACCAAGACAACTTTAATGTGCAATAAAACCAAGTCTATCATAGATTCTTAATAAAATATACCATTTCAGGACAGATGTAGCTCGTTATGTTTGTTTGTGTTATTGTTGCGGGGGCTTCCTAGCATTATGACCGTGATATGATGTGATTATACCACAGCTGAATGGGTTGTCGTCAAGTATGACAATATGACAGTTACAGACACATTTAAATCTCACAATAGAATTGTCCCTCCTAGTTTCCTTCAATAGGTGATTTCTATGGAACATACACTCACTACACCGTACATACAGCTCTACATTTCAATCAGGAGAGACTTGTTCCGAATTCACAATAATTTTATTCCGTTGGAATCACAATGAATAGTGCAACAATGAATAGTGCAACAATGAATAGTGCAAAGTCTTTGGCGATCGGACTCTATCCTGAACCAGGTAAACAAGGGGCAGGGACGCTGAGTTCTGACCCGGCCGAATCCCCCCTGGAGTCCGGACACAGGTGGTGGTGGTGAAGAAGGGAGTTGCTGTCCTTCAGTGATGAGTGAGGAGTTGACTGCCTGCTGCCTGGAGGTGACCGGGGTGGAGGAGGGTCGCCTTCATTTCCACGCTGAAATGACAACTGACAGCACAGAGTAGAGCACACCTTTAAAGTTTGACAGCAACGATCTGATTGGCTAAGAGACACCGTGATGCCTTCGGTTGGTTGCTTACAAGAGGACGCCCCCCCCCGATCAGCTGCTACCATAATGAAGAAATAGACTGTGATATATGAACGACCCGTAGTGTAGGGTCTTCCTTCCTGAACTACCGTTAAGCTCCACATCATTTCATTTGAGGGCGAGTGCGGCTCAGTGGAAAAGCGGGTCGTCCTTCAATCAGAGGATGGGCTGTTGGATCCGGCTTGGCTCGCCCGTGTCGACGTGTCCTCGGGCAAAGACGGTTAACCCCAAATTGCTCCCTAAGACCGTGACATTGGCGTGGGAATGAGTGTGAACGATGATGTAGTTTTGATGGACAGGTGGCATCTTGTGGATGAGCCGTAGAGTTAAAGCGCTTTGAGTGGTCGGAAGACGAGGAAAACGCCGTACAAGTACACGTCCATATAGCATTCACCGGTTAGCAGGTGGAATTCTTTTTCTGGAGATGGTTACTGCTCGAACCTTTTCCTCCATTCCACCTTTTGTCACCAGTTCTTTCACACGGAACACGAGTACAAAGCGACGGATAAAAAAGGCAGAAAGTTGCGACAACGTCGGTGTTTTCTGAGCTTTTACACCACAAATAAAGGCATCAACCAATCAAGTTGTGCAGATTAGACATATTCAAAACATGCACTATAGTGTACCAGTGTACCAGTCGGGAAACTTCATGTCTACTTTCAACCTTGACAAAGGCAGCACAGGCCAGATCCAGTCCTTCTGTTCTTACCTTTCACAATAAAAGCCCGAGACAAATACATTGCGATTGACAGAGAGACATTCACCCAGAGCATTTTGGTGTAAGGAATCTCAATAACATTATCTTACTGTAGCTTAGGCAATGCAACAATTTAGCTCAGATATACTGCCAGACGCTGCTCTGCCTGAATTTATTTGAACCTTTTTCTGAAAAATTGTTGCAACCGTTGCAAATTTGCATCCGCGCCAATGTGAATATTTAGCATTTCCTCGTGGTTTATTCATCAGGTCCATTGTAGTCTAATGTTTTTTTTCTCTCAGATGTGGAGTGACAAGTGCAAAGGAATTAGACTTCATAGCAGCGGGATGAAGTTATTATATCACGGCTATGCACCAATCACGTTGCTATATGTGAGCTAACAGTTTTATATAACACAAGAGTGAAATGCACTTAGCTTCAAACATTCTGTAGTTTGCGACAAGCTTAAACTCGGTGGCCCCTAGTTCTATTTCGGTGACAAACGGGGACATGCACCAACACACCATCTGTGCAGCATTAAGGCGCTATAGAGGCTGTCAGGATTGACAAAACTGGTAACAGCGACACCCATTCCAAACCCCTGTCTGGCTCTGGGTCGCCAGAGATGAAGAGTGATGGCCTGTCACTCGGGCTCTCAGCATATGACGGAGGAAACCGGCTCATCTCTGGTGCGGCTGGGACTGACAACATGCCACATGTTTGATAATAGCCGCCTCGGTTTAGGGAATAAACAGAGGGATGTTTATAATGAGATTGTGCTGCAGGGCCGCTGATGGTACCGCGCTGCAGGAGCCTGAACGCACCGTTTAATGTGCATACTTAAACTACATTATACAGACCTGAAACCTTTTGAAGCTATTTATTTATCTGCACCGGGAGGAATTACGGGGGAAGATGGGAGAATGTATCAGGGGGATAACATCAATGGAGGTGCGCAGGTAAATAAAGACACATGCTTACAGGTGCTGAATGCTCAATGCAGTCTGTGTGTGTCGTCTATAGAGAGAGAGAGTGTGTAGAACCAGGAGAATACTTGTAACAGCAGCAATGGGAATTGCCAAATATTTTAAACATTTAACACATAATGGGGATAGCATCAAATATGCATCGTCAGCATTATTGTAGATCACAGTGAGCTTTCTTTTTAAATATTGCTTCCACATTACTACTTTATCAGAAATATTCTCTTTCTGTGCGACGCCACTCTGATACGTGAAGTTTGCCTTAAATGTCAAAACACATAGATGAATCACAACTCTGTTTCTTTTAAACTATTCCCTTTTCTTGTTTTAACTCCCCTCATCATCCTCATTTCTTATGAATACATTTCACTCCAAAGGCAGCCTTTAGCGTTTGTATGAGACACAGCGGGCTTTCAACTAACTCTAATGTAAACCCATTATTCATCATTATTACACGCTCAAAGCAACGGACTTGGTATAAAGAGAGTCAGGCAGAAAGGGTGGAGGTCAAAAACTCTCTCTCTCTCTTAATAAGAGCAGCGATTGAATCCAAAGATCTCATGCAAAGCTGTGGAAATTGGTCAAATATTCCGCCATGACATTGAAAGTCTTTGGGAAAACACCGAGCTACGCGTTCTGTCCTCCGACACAACAAACTCTGACAGCACCGGCAGTCAGAAAACACGTCACAATTTCGATTTCCAAACGAGATTTTCCAAACGAGACTTCTCCCGGAGTGAGACTCTTTCTATAATGCTGCCAAACACTTATAATAACAACCGCAGCATCTCGTTGGCATAAAAACAAACACTTTTTTATTGGAAATGAATCGACGGCTTCGTGAGTGGCGTCGCCCCTCAATATCAAAAAGCGTTGGTATGATGAAGTTGTTGTTTGGACCCCAAAAATGCTCTTTCCTTTGTGGATTTTGGCCCTAAAACTGACCACACCAGTCAGATTACATTTTTTGTAACACTCAAATCTCATATTTTGTTATTCTTTTGGAGGTTTGTCGGAATGGAAAACACTATTTTGCCAAAACTATTAAAATAATCACATGTTGTGCCTTCTGGCTCTTGTAAAACACACATATTGTATTATTTTTTGAGAATAAAAGAAAAAAACTTGTTTTTTTGCAGAATGCTATTTGCTAAGGATAACCAATACAAAATAGAAAGAAAAAAAGAAGGTTCCCCCACTTTTCCTGAATCATTTTGCAGATCGGAGGTTTTGCTCTTTGCCCATCGATATGCTGTATAAAAACATGGGAAAAACACACTTCAGGTCGTAATAAACTGGAGTTACACTTGTAAAGGGCCGCGTTCAAAAGGACACCATGAACCATGACGTGTACGTGTTCAAACACGGGAGTTCTATCCACGTTCTATTTACGGCGTCGGCAGCGAGGAAGCGTCTCAACACCGCAACGCACCTTATTGTGAGGGAATGCCATGTGCATATATCAGTCGGCATATGAATAATGTCAAAACAGGTAATTACATCAGCGAGGCGCCTTGGGATACACCCGGTACCGGTGTTTAAATTAATTCTTCGGATGCCCTCTGCTTGACATTTCTGTGAGGAGGCAGGAACCCCATCAAGCTATCGCTGTTGAAAACCGCCCCATGGGGCAGAACATGCCCAAAGCAACAAAAAATAAATAATACAAAAAAAATAGAAAATTCCACCGTATCATACCTGCTTTCCCCCTGCACCAGTGCCCCAAGGTGTCCTTCTCCCTGTTTACTGACAGACCCGAGGCCTCTGATGATTAATCATTGCTGAGACACACTAGTTCACTAGTTAAAACAACAGCCGCTCCCAGCTCCTTCACCTCTACCAAGGTTAATTAGCATCAGTGTCTCACTCTTAATTACATTACCAGTTTCCAGGGAGCAGATAAGAATAATCATAAAGATCTCTGACAGAGCCAATTGCTTTAAATTACTTATTCACAAACGGGGGATTAGTTTAAGAAAACACTCAATTATTAAGCAGGCGTCTGTTGGAATACTTTGTGGGGGAATTGAGTGAGGCCGGACTCTCGACGGCATTTTAGTTTAGCTTTACAATGCACCCATGTTGGTTTGTGGATCTCCGGGAGATTTTTACAAAAGACATTCACAGTCCTCAGAGGATAAACCCTGATGCCTCTATTGTGATTATTATTGTGAAATATTTCGCATCAGAACTCTTCAAACCGGCATTGAGGCAAATGTTTAACAGTTGCAAATATTTTTCAATAAAAAGGTTGTAATATATTCTGACCCAGAGCGGTTCAGTCTGAGCTTGAGCCCGAATCCCCCCCTTGGGGTTCAGCGTGCTTCTTTATGAGCTCTTATCACGTTTTCTACTGGTCAGAAGCACCATGAATGAATCCCAGAACGATTGCTTTTTTATCTCGAATTAACCAGCAAGTCCTTGGCTTACAATATCATATACGTACATTTTTCTTGTTTTTAACATAATTCAACAATAAGTAGGAGCATAAACCATAAGTATGAACAAGATGTCTCGAAAAGGACTCCGAGCGAGCTCCCCACTTTACAGGAAATATACATTTTCCTAGCGCTAGCTTGATGCTACACGCGATTAGCTTGATGCTACACGCGATTAGCGCACCTTTATAGATAGATTACGACCTTTTTTACACATATACACATAATCTCACAAGGGTTACTGTATTATATCACTTTACATTATTCAAATATCCCTTGCGGTTGAGGAGTTAACCCAGTTTTAGTATGGGTATGACCACCTTTTCTTTTTAGGAAAAAAGGGCTTGTTTTCAAAAGGTTGTTCTCCGAGTGAATTTAGGATCCCTCTAGTAAACAGTGTTTATGCAGCCGGTCGTGAAATAGTCACAAAGCTGAATCTATTGGTTTAGTAAACACAGACACAAATTGTCTGTTGCGTCGCTAAGGATCCTGTTTTTGTGGTGATGTTGCACCCAAAAAATTCACTGTCCACAAACTTTTATTAAACTAATCCCACGGTTTCACACAAGCACATTTTTGCCTCCAGCCTGCACACAGCATGTTTTTCTAACTCTTTTTCTTAAAGCGACAGCGCTCTCTTCTAAAGGGCCAATACAACAAATGTCTTCCCTTCACAGTTAGTACGTCTACAGGAAGGTAATGTTTTCAACCATTAGAATAATACAATATGACTTAACTTAAACACACATTTAAAGTGAACTATTAGAAATGGACCCAGTATTAAATCTGCAAGATGGAGGTAGGGATTAGAAAGACTGCTTTTAGTGGGCAGGTGAGGAGGTTTGGTTGTGGTAAAGTTCCTGAAGTGTTTTCTTAAAGCTTACTAAGTGTTTCTGTTGACTAAATATAACTTTTGCTTTGTAAAGTAACGCTACCCAGAACAAAAGTCGTTCCGAGCGACATTGAAAGAAACAGACTGCGTTGGTTTATGTCTTGGGCTTTTATTGTTGATTCTTTTCTTTGAGAAGCGAAATCGAAGAAAAAAATCCACCTTGTTGTGGAACTTTGTGCAAGAAAAATGATATATCGATGTGCTAATTAAGTGCGCTAAAGATAATTCGGTTAGAATTGTCACGATCAACATCGACGGGGAAGAAACATTGAATTCAAATAAAAACAAAATAATAAATGAACCAAGTAGTTCCTGAACAGCAGTGGAGGAAAAACAAAAAAGCCCAAATTCAAACTTAGACTAGCTTACATTCACTGTGGTGACTCAGTGACTCATCATTTGACATTTATCATACTGAACGTAATTGTGTGGAAACTGTAATTACAACTTGATGGAGTTAATTGCCCACTAATTAGAGCAGCGCCGCCACCAAACCCCGTCTCTCCAAAGGTTCATGTGACCCCCGAGGGCGGCGAGACCGGAATAGATTAGAAAATAACTTCACTCCGGATCAGAAACAGCCGACGGAGACGACTTCTGCCTCCTCGTTCAGGAATCTCAGTTAAATGTGACTCCTGGCAGCTGCCTGCTCTAAAAATAAGCCTGGCTTGTTCCCCGCACTGTGAATATGAGATTGTCATATCGCTACCTCTTCCCATAACAATTAATCAAGTGATGAAATGATGTTATCCTTTCCATTGGAATCAGAGCGGCTGACGCTACAGTGGTGGAAATTGCCTTTTGAGAAATGGCTGCATCCCCTCTGCTACAATATCCCAGTCAGTCCTGAGAGGATCGTTCTCTCTCTCTGCAACAGGATTGTGCCAACAGATTCTGCTTTTTTTAATAGAGGACTGCTGCACATCCAATATGCTGTTATTCCAGGCTGAGGGATACATGTTTGCCCGCAGCTCGGTTCCCAATCAGTGGAGAGGAACATACACCAATGAATCAGCACTCAATACAATCACCATCATTATACGCTTCTCTGAACCGTGTTTCTGTTGACGTCTGTTTCTATTCCCTGAGACATCAAACGGCTCCGGGTTGCCATAGTGAGTCACGTTCAGACCGTGCAGGAGTTGCGCCACCTGACAGAGAGCTCTTCATTGGACGCAATTAGGTTCATTTAGCCGCGTTGCAGTAATGCATCGCTTTATTGTCAAGTGCCTCAAAAACACGTTTTATTTCTTTCCATGATGTCGGCCGGTCGCGGTGGAACGCACCGTTGGCGATCCGTGGCCCTAACGGATGGTTAAGCGGTGTAATTGATCCGCGGTTCACGTGCGGATCAATTACACCGCTTAACCACCGCGGTGTGAAATAAAGTTTGACTGACGATCGTTATCGGCCGATGTTCAGTAAAATGTGCCGTCAGGAGATCAGCGCTTGTGCTTCAGAGTCGCCGATCCCTGAAAATGTGACACTGGGAACGACGAGTTAGCAGCGCCGCTAACGGCTAACGTACGTTCAGTTACATCGTGATGTGTTCAGGCTCAGTTCAGGGAAAAGGAGTAGTGGGCGGAGGGAAATTAAAACGTTACCGGTATGTGTTGTTTGAAAGAGATGTTTTCACAACAACATAAAAAGATATTAAAGATAAATTATGAGCTGTTTAGCTTCCTAACACTAGCTCTTTGAATACATCAATACAAATTAGTTATCATTTCAATTGTGTGTTTTTATGAAGAAGAAAAACACTAAAGATGACTATCAAAGTAAAAAGATAACGTTGGTTTACTGACTTCAGAGTGGTTGAAATGATTTTTGCAACGGTGGCAAAATGGTAAATAATCTGCTATAACAGAACAACAAAGGATCTGTATCTGCAATATAGATCATCAATGATCGGCAAAGAAATGATCAGTTATATTTGTTCCTTTTTTTCTCTCATGTTGATCTGATCCGTGATATTATCCGAACCGTGAGTTTTTTGATCCGTGGCTATGACAAGTTGTCAGACACTTATAATAACAATCTGAGACTGTCGGTGTTAATAACGAGCTCTTTTAGTGGACGTACATTGATGGTGAGGAGTTGCCAGTTATGATTATTTGCTGTCTGCAGCGGGTTTTATTTTCCTCAATAATGGAAAAAAATATATAAGATATATAAATAATTTAAGTCCAGGTTGAAAACTAACCGGTTCCCCTTCACTAGAGAACTTGAAGTGTGTTTGAAATTTCCAGAATAAATGGAATTCAAAGTTTTTGCAAAGCTATTATTAAATGATATACGTGCATTGGGCATCAGCGTCATGGACTCGTATAAGAACACTGGATGTCTGAAGGGAATTACAAAAGGTGAATACACCTCCTGCTGCTTAAAATTACCCCCACTTAAGAATAGGGCATACTTATTATACAGCATTGTGCAGGGCCAGTGCACATTTGGGTTTTTGCACAATAAAAACATAACTGACAGCAAGAAGGAAAGGCTGTGGTGAGAGAAAGCGAATCGAAGAGAGCATGAGAGGATATCAGCGACCCAGATCACTGCAGTAAACAGCGACACTCGTGAGAAGCACCGCGATGGATCTGGATCTGATTTGTCAGAGATTGGATACGAAGGTATTTGTATCGCAAATGAGAATCCACATTTCCTCCTGGTTTGGTTTGCAAAAAAACACGGAGGTGTCTTGGCAGTCAGCAATATTCCATCTAAATGAGTTTGCTCTCCTCTCAGGGAAGCCAAATCTATAAAGCAGTTACTTTGGCATTTAGAAAATCCATTTACCATGATTGAAACTATCCAGCTGAAACCACTACAGTCAGTCTTTTCATTCTCAAGAGCCAGTACATCTCAAGTTCGAATTTTCTTCTCTTTTTTTTGCTTCCGATGCATTGAGAAAAGAAGCAATCTCCATATCAATACAGGGTGGGGAAAGGACATTCTTATTATAACGCCAACTGGGTATTGAATCCTTGGTATTGGTACGCATGTGACTGCAAGAGCGACAGCAAGGTTTTAAGCACACGGAATAGGGAATGCATTGCTCATTCAACAGGGGACTGACTCTCCAGTCACATTTTTTGTTTTGTGTGTTTTGGCAAGCGTCACCTCCCGCACAAAGACATCACTTTAATAGTAGTAGCGGTTTAGTAGGAGATTCTCCCCGGACTGCTTGCCTCCAACCCCAGATTATATGAAATGTGAAAGGCACCACTTTTATTTTACTACTGGCATGTTTTCTCCTGAGCAAAGTTGTATTGGATATTTAGTTTGTTTGGGTTGTTATTGTTTTTTTGCTCATTTAAAAGTAATTGCACCAGAATTAGCTAAAAGCTAGAAAATTGTATGTTGTCCCTGGGCAGGTGGAACAAAAACAACCACATGACAATGAATATACTATGTAAAACCACACAATACATAATAGTCCACTGGTGTGAGAAAACAAATAGAATAAGCAGGATAAATACAATGAATAGTGTACAAGGACACTTTTGTGCAGCCTTTAGCCAAAGCTTAAGGCTGGTTTTAAACACTGCAAAGCCTCCCGAGTAGCTAAAGTCTGCGGGTATTGAATTCCACTTCCACACTACTTTAATACTCTAGTAGTCCTAATGGCGCGACCATGACCAGAATACAGGACAGGCATCCTAATAAGAGGAGTTTGTGAGAGATTATGAACCATTTTAAACATCAGGCAAACCAGAGCAAAATAACAGGTTGAGGAAATGATTTTGTTTTGCAGGATATTACAGGGATGATGACCCCCTGGCTTTTTATCTGATCAACTGCAGCGTGTATAGAAAGAGAAAGTGGTGTGTTTAATGGCATGAGACTAGAGAATAAACCCACCTGTTTCTCTTTCAGCAGAGTTCATCTCATCGAGTAAGCTCAGCGTTTGGACCTCTGTACTTCTAAAACCCTGCGTATGGCCATGGTTGCCACTAGGTGGCGCTATGCCTGTTAGTCAATTTTGGCATGCAGAATCCCTCAAGCCATGATTCTCATCAAGCATGTCCAGTTTGGGGCAGTATTGACAAAGTACAGTCGAGTTACAACAGCTTGATGTATGGCGGCAAAGCATACAAAATGGCCGCCACACCGCGTCCACGCCGTTCCATGAAACCTCAAGCTTTTCACTACTTTGAATCACAAACGTCTCTAGGTCGTACTGCCCAAATTTGATGTCGATCTGATAAGTTCCTAAGGAGGAGTTCATTAAAGTACAGCGCCTTACGGTTGGGTTTCGAGCATGGCCCCAAGAGACTTCTTTTTAAGTCTACTTGTGAGGAAGGAGGTCGGGTTGACGTCTCATTCTGGGCACAACAACATTGTTCATGTCTCCGTTTATGGAGTTGCACATTGAATTGATACAAGCAGCCGAGATGAAGGGTGCATGGCTGTGCAGTGACAGTAAGGCGTTAAGATAAGAAGCCGTAAAAGCTAACAACTGTGTGGACTGCTGTTGTAAGCCTGTTGGCCATGCTAGCTCTCACAGTTTATGGTAACAACCCGACCCACGCTGATTCCCTGCTTTCTGGAATGGAGGACAAAATGATCACTGAAGTTGTGAAAATCCAAATGACAGCGTGGTGTTTCGGTGCCTCATAAGTCTAACAACTCGTGTGGCTCAAACTGGCCTCTCGTCTCCACAGGCACATGTTGAATGCAATGCTGTTCTTCTTCGTGAGATTCATGCCAGTGAGTGAGTTTCAAGAGGTTTGGAAATCAAACAATGTGTCAGAGATGAGTGTTTCGATCAGTCTGAACAGGTACGCTCGTTTTGAAAGGTCTCGCTGATGATGTTTCTTTGTGTTTGTTTGCATTTGAAATCTCAAGTTGTGCACTTCAGTCATTCTTATCTTCACCGAGTGTTTCATCTCTTTCAAAGGAAAGTGCAGTAAACAAAGTCCTCTGGCTGTAAAAAAAAACTACATGAAAACTAGAGTGTTTTACCTGCAGATGTGTGTTTTTGTGTGTTATAATCCTATTCTAAAGTGGGGTTTGGCATTCTTGAATCCAAATAACATTGTTAGGAGTGTGACGAAGACAGAGAGACGGCGATTAAGACATCTGAGTGTGTGTGGGCGAGAGAGAGAGAGACTGTAAGGCGCATATGTAATGTCACTGCCACTGAAGAAAAGGAGGATGCAGCACTATTCTCTCTTTAACAGAACTTCCAAAAATAACATTACTATGTTCTTATTAATGCATACAGGAAGAAATAACGAGTTGGGGGATGTCCAATCATTCTAACCGACCATTTTTTCAATTTTTCAAGCTAACGTTAGTATTTCGGGATGTACATATTTAATCTCTACGTAGTTAGTGTGGTGCAGTAGTTATAACTTTCAACCTCCTGGTTGTCGCTGGACCGCCCGCGGTACTTTCAACTTACATTGTACGACTTGAGACGATTGCTATTTATAGTTGGCTACGAGTGCGTTAGGATGCTACGGTTCTTAGGATTCTAATTCTTTACACCATTTCAAGATCGGCCCACCACAGCAGCTACAGTCAACGTTAATGTCAGACAACAACAAACTAACAAACGATATCAAAAATCTAGGCAACTCACCGATGACGCCTCATATTGATCCATAAATCGCTAACATTCCAACAACAATGGTTTTGTTATGTCGTAAAAAGGTCCGGACGATCCAATGCCGTATAAGATTTAGTCCAAAACACGTGATTACACCCATAAATATTCACAAACTGGTGTTGCATTATTTCATATTAGCTGGATGTGACAAAATATTTCTGTATTTTCACTCGCAAAACAAGTTTTCGCGTGAGCACTGACGAAAACTTGATATCAACATGTCCGCTGAACTCTGACCTTTCGATTGAGACCACTTGAACCAATAGGAGCTTCATGTCCTCTTCACAGACTACACTAGCCAACGAGAGTCCACGTTGGAGGAAAGGTGTCTGCCCCTCGTCTTCCATATATGGGCCGAGACCGGTACATCCGGGCGCTTGGATGACAGACGTTTCATGTAGCCAATGAAATGGCGCAAAAAACGCAATGCAACATGAGGGGGTGGGTATAGGCAGAACAGGGACCGACTTCATGATGAACAAACTGCTTCTGACAGATCCAGCTGTACTATTTTATGAATAGTACCTCTATAAGTTTGCAAGACTATAAGCCTTTTTAATAGGTGTATACATCATGAATACTCTGGGTCCTTTGCAGTCTCCAAATGTCAAAACGCCGAGACATACCAATAGAAAAACATGTGTAAAATAGTCCTTTTCTGTGGTATTGTTATCTGCTTTTTACTTGGACAAGATAAGGCTTCATGCTATTGTCCCATTGTGTTTTCCAGTTCATGGAAAGTTCAAGTCCCAGTTATACTCATCTGCAGGCATGTATTTTCAAAAAAAATTCAAGCGGAAATGTAAACTTTATACTTTAGTGTGTTCAAACTTATATAACTCAGTGTCAGCAGCACTTAAAGTGATTCTGACTTCAGAGTGTTAGCTTTCAAAAGAGATCAAGACCATGCATTTACACCAAATGGTTCAAGTACAGCTTGCAATTTCCTTTGGGTATGCCTTGGATAGGCGTTTTAGGCAAATGTTAACTGACAGAGCAGGTGCAGCTGGCACCAACATCAGGAATTTGGAGGTACAGTAACTATATATTCCATATCCATTGCCTAAACTCCCTTAAACTAAACTTAAACAGGCAACATACATGACCGTTGACCTCTACATTTAACCCGCCTGAAGCATGTTGGAGAACTGGGCGGCTGTAAAGCGCCCCGGGGTGAAACTCCGGCTTCAGTATCTCGCTCAAGGACACTTTGACATGCGGACCAAACGCTCGGCCCACTGAGCCACAGCTGCCCCCCTTGTGTCTAATGCTTCATGTCGTTTGATTGGATACAGCATTTTGTTGGCACCTGGCCACCGTTTATTATTATTAAGCCTCATGGCCTCCCGGGTTTCGTGAAGGCAGACGCCCTCTGGCTCACATCAGCCTGCACATCCTCCGTTTCAGTCATGGGCCGCACAACTTGTCTGGATTTATCCCTAAAACCCTCTAAAATGTTAAATATTAAACCGTGATCCTGTAATCCCGCGGCTCGTTTCTCACCTCAAATATTCTGCTTTCCCACCGGCAGTTAGTGTCAGTTAGTGAACATAGTGTTGCTAGCGGCAACAACTTTATCCACCTCATAGATACCCTTTTTCATTTTTATATGTGTGTGTTTCAGCACCTTTTCACCGGTGGCGGTGGATCAGGAGGTAGAGCGGGTTGTCCTTTAATCACAAGATTGGCATACAAAAAAAAAAGACATCTTCTTATTTGGCGTTCGGTTGTACTTCATCTCAGCCCGCTCCTGTCCCTTCTGGTTGTGAAAAAAACAAAATGGCGACCGCCAAAATTAACTTCAAGATTCAAGAGATGTTTTTACTGTCATATGCACAGATAACAGACAGTTATGCTATACAATGAAAAGCTTATTTTGCTGGGTCCTCCTAACACTTGAGGCTTAAAAAAAAAAAAACGCCGTCAAGGATGATGAAACAACGACACTTTGGACAGACATGGATGTAGAAAATGGCCGTGAATAATACACGTAGCTGCCGGTAAACTCTGATGAATTTACTACTCGAGCACTAGTAGCTAATATTACAGAAAACGCTCATCGACATCGGAGGACGAAGCGTGGGGATTCATTGGTCAGGAGGTGGAAGCTAAGCTAAGCTAACCCTGCTAGCACCTGAGGCTCTGACACACTCTGCTCCTGGCTGCTCCCAAACATTCACAGAGACCCGGCTCCATCTGGGCTCAAGCTGCACATGCCGGGCGCCGGGAGGAGGACGCAGAACTCAGTCGGGACGAGGCGATTAAATAATTCTCGGCGCTCAAACACTGTCAGAGATGATGAACAATGTTTCCCTGATGTCAAATATTTTATGTTCTAGAACATTTTTCTTCAAAAAGTGCACAGGAATGCACTGTGTCAGTTTTTCCATGTTTTCTTTACTTGCATTTCCTTATGCAACACCGTATAATGCGTAATGACAATAAATCAGCCTTGAACTTGAGGCACAGAAACCGGCGAGGCGGGAATTCTAGTTTGATTTATTAAAAAGCCAACATGAACTGAACAAATGCAGCTAAATCATCTAATGCGCAGCCGGGAGGAGAGCAAACATCTCTGAGAGGCAGCGGCACCTGTCTGTTTCTGTGATAAAGCATTAATTCCAATAAATAAATAAATAAAAGAAGTCTTCACAGAAAAGTTTGAGGATTACCTGAAGTTAGAAGGCCCTCCTCGTCGTTACATGAAAGACAAGTCTCTGTCAAGTTTTTTCCAAATGTCGTTTTTTCTTTGAGAGGCACAAACAAATCGTACACCTTCACTGTGTTGGGCTCTCTCAACACAGCGAAAGTCCTCGTGCAGATAAAACTATCTGCATGGCTCAACACAACTCTGAGAAACTGAGGAAATGTTGTTGTTTGTGACAAGAGTTAAGAAGCTCTTTCATGGGCATGGGGAGCGGGAGACCAAACAGCTGCAGCCGCCAGATTAACATACATGCAGTGCATGACTCCTCTTCTGCTAAATTGGATTAGTAATTGCAACTTTCACTCTGACAGGAAAGTACATGACAGCACTGAGCTCCTAATAGCCTCTCAAAGTGCCCTCAGTGGATTAAGTGGTAAATATGGCAGATGAAAGGGAAGCTGACAGCCTTCTTTCTTTAATTGGCCGATGAGAAATCATCAATCATTTATCCTTTTCTTACATATAAAGAATGTTCACCCTTAGTGAAGGCGAAGGAAGCGTGTGCTCGCATGGTATTTTATTATTTATTCTGCTGGGGGGAGAAAGTTCCTTCGGTGCTGTGGCCGGCCTCTTGGGAACAGACTGTACCGACTATACACACACACACACACACACACACACACACACACACACACACACACACACACACACATATACTTATATGTAACATTCAATGTGACCTCAGCAACACTCTCGGTTGACTCTGATTAACCACACACCTCAAATGCACCACGGACAGCTAGAGCTGTGAAGGCTGAGAGGACTTTAAAGTAAATACTGCGGGTTTTACGAAAAGACATTTCACTAATGAGTCGTGTTAGCTGCTTCCATGTTGTTCCATTATATATATTATGTATAGATATGTCCTTGTTGTTACATATATATATATATATATATATATATATATATATATGTATATATATAAATATGTATGTGTGATTGACAGGCGCTAACTAGCCCGTGAGACATGTATTATAAATATAAAACAGGTATATATATATATATGTATAGGTATTTTTTCTGTACCTATATTTTACTATTGAAATATTTTGAATATTAATCTAAATATTGAAAAAACATAAATAAATGCAATATCTGAACCACAGATTGACTGATTGAATCAAAGAGTCAGGGATAGAAATACAGCAATGTGTGCGTCACCCGATTAATTAAAATCAACATTTGGGGCTCAACAAAACAGTCATGAACGAGCAGCAATGTCTGAATCATACATTTGCAAGCCCTAATAAGCTCATGAGACATGCATATAGTTGGTATATATATTCGTAGACAAACACAAAGAAGCTGAAGGCAGACAGATGGAGGAATCGCGGATCGTTTCCCAGTAATACCACTTCCAATAACGGGCGAGAGCCAGACGCACAGACCGGGATTTAATGCTCAGGATGAAATCCTGGTCTCCTGGTGTGACGTTCTGCCTCATCTATTGTGTGATGAATCCATCGCCCTCTTTCCTGGCTCCGTGCTGTCATCTGAATTCATAAAAGGACAACATTAGCATAAACGTTCGTAGGAACTTGAAATGGCTTCTGACAGACCGACAGACCACCTTCCGCCGCCGAGAGAGACAGACGAAGAAAAAAAGGCGCATTTTCTTCCCGGCCGATGTTCAGAAATCTGAAGTATCCGCCGAGGCTCCGTCGCATCATCGCAGAGAGCCAAGCGGCCTGTTTGTAAATGAGCCGTTAGTAATTCCTTTTCATGCTTTGTATGGATCCAACTTGATGGCAACGCATCCATAGGCTCCATCGGCTGGCAGCGTGGGGCGCATTAGTGACACCAGTGCTGCAGCGCTCTTGGTTCAGTCCTTATTTTTTGCATTAGCAATGCGGCCTCCCACTGCTTCTCTATAAAGCTGCATTTCACAGCCATGAAGTTGGGGAAAAAAAAGTAGTTTTCCCCCGGAAAACCCACGGCGCAGCCGAGTGGAGATTCTGAAGGACGGTTATTTCATGTACTTTATCGGCGATGCCCAGACGCTGGAGATTGTTTACTATTTGAGGCGGTGAAACATCTTGTCTGGCATTCGTGAGCTTTATGCAACCGCCGGCTGTCCCAGCGCACTCGTCTTTCCCTGTTTCCTCACAGCAAGATGCTTTAAGTGTTGTGCAGGAAGCCCGAGCGGCAGCGGGGCGGATCGGGTTGCCGCGATAGGGCAGAGGCTGCAGACGGCATCCCTTTTGTTATCTCTGAGCACGAGGACATTGTCCGCCGTTATCTCTGTCACCTGACACACACAAACCGCCGTGATACATCACCCTGCTTTTTCACCATCGGTGCTTTTCAGACACAGTGGCCGGATCCGGCCCAGCGCGGCCGCGAAACAGCACTTTATTGTTTTCCACAACGGAATCAGATAGCAGAGGTGCGGCAGTTAGTGATTCATTACAAAAACATGGACGCTTATCACGGCAGGAACCGAAACATGCCGGCTTATCATCGACAACAAAGAAAATTGGAACGGAGAGGATGGATCCGTGTTTACATTCATTGACCTGATGTTGAACAGAGCTTTTATCAGATGGCAGAAAACATGGACTTTAAAAAAAACATTTATTTATATATATATATATATATATATATATATATATATATATATATATATATATATATATATATATATGGATTTATTTATATCTGGATTTATATATATATATATATATATATATATATATATATATATATATATATATATATATATATATCACACCGATGATATTATTTATATATATATATTGATTTATTTATATCTTGATTTATATATACATACATATACTTTTTTATATACATATTGATTCATTTATCTGGATTTATATATATATCACATCGATGATATTATTTATATATATTTAAATATATTGTGATTTATATATACATATATATACTTTTTTTTATATATATATATCACACCAATGATATTATTTATATATATATATTGATTTATTTATATCTTGATTTATATATACATACATATACTTTTTTATATACATATTGATTCATTTATCTGGATTTATATATATATCACATCGATGATATTATTTATATATATTTAAATATATTGTGATTTACATGTACATATGTATACTTTTTTATATATATATATTGATTTATATATATTATTTATTGATAATGTATATAAATATATATATATAATACACCAATGATATTATGTATATACATATATTGATTTATTTATATCTTGATTTATATATACATATATATACTTTTTATATATATATATATATATATATATATATATATATATATATATATATATATATATATATATATATATAGGGGAGAGGCGCGGCCCCAGCCGTGGCGCGACCAGCAGCAACAACAGCGCTGTGTATGATTAAATACGACTGCAGATGTAAAAAAAAAAAAGTAACACAACCAGCATTTCACTCACCACATTTCCGTAATCCTCTGTGAGAAAGGCGTCATCAGTAAATCCTCAAGCAAGGTAGCTTTTTGGTTCTAGGTAGCAGCTAGAAGCTTCTAGAAGCTTTGTGCCCCACTGACCAATCACAGCGCATGTTATTGGTCACGCTGGGCCACTGACCAATCATATACAGCCACGTCATTTTGCAGGCCTTGTTGGATTCCTTGACAATCAACCACAACGTCCACTCCCTGTGTACTTTAATCTGCAAAGGCTTAAACTGCTTTGCTGGCCTAGAGACACAGGAGAGAAACAATCTGATTGGATGAAAGCTTCTCCTTCAAACCAGCTGCACTGCTGCAGACTGAAGACTGGAGGCAGAGCAACAGAGGAAGACAAGGAGCTCTGCAATGAGAAAATAAGCTGATAGGGAAAAATAATTATAATACATGTAGTGTATTTGTGAAAAACAATCAAATTATAAACTAGCTATGTGTGTGAAAAGCTGCAGGTATGTGTTGACCAGAAAAGAAAAGAACATAGCTTCTATGTCTCTGCGGGAGCCGTGGAGGTTACAGCGTGTCCCTGAGATGATGGGTCATTAACAGCTGCTTTCTTTGGAGGCAGCCTCCACCGCCGCTGCCTGGAAAACCACGGCGTCCTTCACTGCGGCCTCCGCCTCCTGAAGCACGGAGACAATCAATGTGTCTGACTTTCCCTGTTCAGAGAAGAAGACAAAGTCTGTCATTTTCTTTACAATGCCATAAAGCTGCAATAAAAAAACTAAAAAACTAAAACAGTGCCTCAGTGTTGTCCCTGTCGCCTCAGTTGGCAGCTTCATCAACCGCTTCCTCTTCCAGAGCCCATCTGAAAGAATCTACAATATTCAATAATAACACAATAATCCTGTTAGCTCTGCATGTTTGTGAATTGTGTTGTGACCGTATAGGATTCATAACAACGTCGCAGGAGTTTTCACACCTCATGTGTGAAAGGGAGGAGGAGAAGTTCTGCAGCAAACAATGCAAACCAAGAAAAATATGGTGTGAATTCTTCTTCCAGGGACATCTTTCCCCAGCTCACATCCAACACTCTGAATTTAGATGTAGATTTAGAAACAAGGTTATCGATTGAAAAACACGCCACAAAACTACTTTGTTGTGTGTCGTAAAAAAAAAACATGGTGTGGCTCGAAATGACTGCAAAAAGGCAACGAAACTACTCGTGTCACGCGGGACGCGAACAGCTGAGTAAAATCTGTTTTCTGACCCGCCACCTCAACGTCTTCCCTCTGCAGCCCTCCCTGGACTCAGTAAACCTACTTGTGCTACGTCGTAAATACTCTTATTCTACAGCAAAAATGTATTTCCCTCGACGCGTAATTCACATTTCTGTTTGGTTTCATGGGAACTTTGCTTTTAAGCCGCAGTGCTGCTGTTTCAGAGCAGAAACTACAAGAGAATAAACTTACAATAACCCCGATGACGGTAATGATAAATTCATAATTGAGCTTATTCCAGGACCGGCTAAACCAGTGTGAAAGCGGTGCATTATCACACGGCTGTACTCGGGCTTCCTTTCACTATTTCCGAGCTCTGACCTTTCCCCGTCTGAGTAGCCCAGGAGACGTGGAAGTGTAATTGGACTGCAGTTGTGTGAGACGCAGTTCTCACACTTATGGCGGATGCAGTTCTCTGCAGGTTAGCGGGGCGGCCGCGCTCGTTACGGGGAAATGAAACCCGGCCGCCGGCGCAGCATGAGCCGCTCTCTGTGGAGGAAAGACGCCGCTTCACGGTGCCGCGCCTCCAATGCGAGCCGCGGCACGCAGCTGTGCCGGCAGATGTGCGGTCCTCGTGTGACATGTTGCATTCCTCACACAGGCGGCCATCAACATAAACAGTAATGGCTGCTATTCAACAGCACTGGGAGGCTTTAAAAGCCAGCAGATATTACAGGAACGAGGCCGCAGCAGAACAGCAGAGCGTTGAGGGAACATCTGGGCTGGAGAAGGCCGGTGGTTCAATGCCAGAGGAACGTTACTGTGTACCTTTACTCAATTACTGGACCTGGGTATCTGTACTTTACTTGGGTATCGCCATTGTTCATTTTCTATTGTAGCACAGCTGTAGATTGTTACTACTTAGCAGATTCAGCATATTTATATTATATATAAAATATAAAGAAACTAATACATTGTGATTGTTATAGATTAGGTTACTCAAAAGTATATAAAGTAGTTGAAAAGTACCTCCACGTTTACCAGCTGCAACATTAATGATGCTTGTAAAACACATTAATGCAATACATATATATATATATATATATATATATATATATATATTTCTGAAATGTACCATCCTGTTTTTTTATTTGATACTTAAAGTTTATTTCGATGCTAGTACTTGTGCACTTTTATTGAAATAAAGTATGATTTTAAATGCAGGTTTATTACTTGTAACACTAAATATACATTGCTTACAAATACCATAACATGTTTATAATGTATGTATAAATACATGATTTGTACTGTACCTTGTTAGGAGGCTGAGCTTCAATATAATAATAGAACATCCGCAATTTTGAGCTCTCTTCTAAAGCAGACAACACAGTTATAAACAAGAAAGTATATATATATATATATATATATATATATATATATATATATATATATATATGTGTGTGTGTGTGTGCACCCTTATAGATTTTCATAATTGCACATTTTGAGTGTCACTTCTGTGAACGACTAGTTGCATGTGACATTCATTGTTTCATATTAAACACAACTATTAACACATAATGTCATAACTCTCCATGTGCTTCCTGTTGTTCAGGGTCTGCTTTGGGGTTTGGATTTAGCTCCACTTAGGTCTTAACACCACAGCGGGATGATGGACAGGAGAATAGAACCAATAGCGGCTTCAACACAGGGACTCTGAGCACTAAACTAAGTCCTGTGGCGTGGCGTTGAGGACCTGTACGGACCTGCACAGAGCTCCGTGCACGTGAGAAGTGCACGTGATTGACCCCAGACACATGGTAATTATTCTGCAGCACATGTTTGACATCCTGACTTGTACTGAGTGGAGAGGCAGAGGAGGAGGCAGCAGCTGTGAGCTCTGCAGCGAGCAGTAAAGTGCCAGCAGACTTCAGAATAATTGGGGTTTCGCACATTTATAATCCCACACGCTGTCAGATTATAAGCGTGCAAAAGATGCAAAGATGTGATTTCTGTTAACGGAAATCACATCTTTGCATCTTTTGCTCTCAGAAGGTTCGATTTGTCCGACTCTGCTCAACAGGAAGTGACCGACGCGGTCTTCAAACTGCGTTTCCCGCCTCGTGTTGCAGTGTAATGAGATTAACAGCTCTGAGTGGAATTGAGGTCGTTGTTGTTTTAGAGGCATTTCCGTGTGGCTTTCTCTTTTTGGGGCTCGTTGTTTTGCTATAAAAATAAATCTCCTCCCAAGTGGCAGATCTCTGTCAGACTGCAGCAGGTTTTCTTTCCTCCAGGTTTTTTTTTTTTTTGCTGCATTCATTCACCCCGCCGTCGCGATCCCTCCAGGGCCTGCAGCGGGGAAGCATCACCGCGGTGCCTTTATCAGGCTGCATTGTGGGTATTTTCTCTCTCTCTCTTCAAGGCTTCGGCATGCTTTAAACAAACTAGGGCAGCAGCGAGAGAGCGTCCGACCAAGCTGAAGGGCGGAAGTGTTTAAGCCTGTTTTCAGAAGAAGGAAGAAGAAAAAGACGAAAAAAGAAAGAAGAAGAAAAAGAAAGAAGAAGAAGGAAGAAGAAGAAGGAAGAAGAAGGAAGAAGAAAGAAGAAGGAAGAAGGAAGAAGAAGGAAGAAGGAAAAAGGAAGAAGAAGGAAGAAGGAAGAAGAAGGAAGAAGGAAGAAGAAGGAAGAAGGAAGAAGAAGGAAGAAGGAAGAAGGAAGAAGAAGGAAGAAGAAGGAAGAAGAAGGAAGAAGGAAGAAGGAAGAAGGAAGAAGAAGGAAGAAGGAAGAAGAAGGAAGAAGGAAGAAGAAGGAAGAAGAAGGAAGAAGAAGGAAGAAGAAGAAGAAGGAAGAAGGAAGAAGGAAGAAGAAGGAAGAAGAAGGAAGAAGAAGAAGGAAGAAGTAGGAATAAGAAGAAGGAGGAAGAAGAAGGAGGAAGAAGAAGAAGGAAGAAGAGGAAGGAAGAAGAAGGAAGAACAAGAAAAGGAAGAAGGAAGAAGAAGAAGGAAAAAGAAGAAGGAAGAAGAAGAACAAGAAGGAAGAAGAAGAAGAAGGAAGAAGAAGAAGGAAGAAAAAGGAAGAACAAGAACAAGAAAAGGAAGAAGGAAGAAGAAGAAGGAAAAAAAGAAGGAAGAAGAAGGAAGAAGAAAGAACAAGGAGAAGGAACAAGAACAAGTAGAAGAAGAACAAGAACAAGAACAAGGAGGTGGTGAAGAAGAAGAGGAAGAAGAAGAAGGAAGAAGAAGGATGAAGAAGAACAAGAAAAGGAAGAAGAAGGAAAAAGAAGAAGGAAGAAGTAGGAATAAGAAGAAGGAGGAATAAGAAGAAGAAAGAAGAAGGAAGAAGAAGAAGAACAAGAAAAGGAAGAAGGAAGAAGAAGAAGGAAAAAGAAGAAGGAAGAAGAAGAAGAAGGAAGAAGAAGGAAAAAGAAGAAGGAAAAAGAAGAAGAAGGAAAAAGAAGAAGAAGAATAAGAAGGAAGAAGAAGAAGGAAGAAGAAAGAACAAGAAGAAGGAAGAAGAACAAGAAGAAGGAGGTGGTGAAGAAGAAGAAGAGGAAGAAGAAGAAGAAGAAGAAGAAGAAGAAGAAGAAGAAGAAGAAGAAGAAGAAGAAGAAGAAGGGGGATGATGGCGCTCACTTCTGGCCCGTCGACCGCCGAAGGCTTTCATGGCGTTCCTCACAGAAAGAGGATGGAGAGAGCATGACATGCAACAGGGTGTCTGTGTAATGCTCGTGTATTTTTAAGATGCTGGCATGTGGAAAGGGATTCTGAAAATGGATTTTGAGACATTGGGCCCCTGGGAACAGACGTGATAGAGGCCCCCCACCCCGACTGCATAGGAACGAGACTCCTAAACGCAAAGAGTTGCTGTTTTGCATTTCTGTGATTGTTTTTCATCTATTTTAGTCATTTTTTGGTCACTCTCTGTCGTAATTTGGGTTTGCGTCTGTTTTTGTATCTATTTGTAAACATTGTGTGCATGTGGTCGTTTGCTATCTTTTTGTAGTCATTCAAATTATTTTTAGTCGGCATATGTGTATGTTTTGGGTCTATTTTCAGTCATTTAGCAGATCTTATTGGTCTTTGTAGTCATTTTGTGTCACCTTGTAGTAATTGTGTATCTATTTGAAGTCATGTTGTGTCTCTTTGTAATCATTTAGAGATGTTTATGTGTATATTTTGTTGTCATTTTGGGTTATTTAGTGGCAATTTTGGGCTGTTTTGCATCTTTGTAGTAATTGTGTATCTATTTGAAGATAGTCATCTTGTGTCTCTTTGTAATCATTTAGAGATTTTGTTGTCATTTTGTGTCATTTAGCGCCACCTTTGGGCTGTGTTGCATCTTTGTAGTCATTTTGTGTCACCTTGTAGTAATTGCGTATCTATTTGAAGTCATGTTGTGTCTCTTTGTCGTCATTTAAAGATGTTTATGTGTATATTTCGGGTCATTAGCTCCACTTTTTGGCCGTCTTGCATCGCTTTACTCATAATGTGTCGCTTTACTCCCGTGATGTGAATGTTTGTGGTCATTTAGCTTCTCTGTGTGATTGATTTTATTTTTTACAGCAACAATTTATAACCCAGTCCCCCTGATTCCTTCAGCCCCTGTGCTTGTGCCCGGGAGACCCCTTCAGTAATTCATCCACCATCACAGGGGACAGAGTGGATATTTCCAACCTACACTTACTGACACAGTTACTCTACAGGAATATGAATTACAGGCTGGAGAAAAGAATGATTTTTCAACATATGGCTACTCAAAAGTATTCAAAGGTGGTTTGAACAGTCAGATTTCAATTACTCTTGATTGCTTCTTTGATGCATGAACACTTCATCTTGTTTAGAAAGAGTGTGAATGTGGTTAATGACCCTCATTCACAGCTGTACCAATTGTACATTTTCTTTTGTTGACTTCTTTTCTTGACTTCGTATTGAGGCACCCGACAGTGCTGCTGTACTCTCAAAGTTATTCAGCAACAGGGAAGTTTTCTTTTCGTTCAACTTTTCAAAAACTTTGTAAGGGATTGTTTTGGAAGGTTTCTTTGTCTTCGCAGTGTCGTTATTTATTGACAGGAGACTGGAATGAATACATGCAGTGTGCTCAGCCACTTTCAGAGATGCAATTCACAAGTTTTGCTGGCAATTTTTAAACGTCTGCATCAAGTTAAAAGAACCCAGATTCCTTTCTTAATATTAACAAAATTGTTTTCCTACAAAAAAAATGAGAAAGAGAGAGATAGATGTGGAAGAGGAGGAGGAAGAAATCTGATGCCTCTACATGTCTAACTCTCCTTCATGTCCACACCTTCTACAGGATGCAGATCTATGAAAAAACACTTCAATTAAAAGAGAAGTTAGACAAGCGCTATAAATGTCTTGTTATTTTAATGCCGCGCTCCGTCTCGTGTACCAGATGTCAAATTTAGCGCGAGCGTTTCAGCTCCATCAATAACGACCCTATCACGTTTTGAATAGAGTCGTTACATCTGCATTTACATAACTTAGAAGCTATGATGTGAAAAAGCATAAAAAGCCGTTTACTTTGACACGCGGATGAAGCGAACTCGTTACACCTCGAGTGCACACAGGCGATCGGCGTGCGGCGGCGCTTCTGGAACAGGTGGCTCCGCCCGCCACGGTAAAGAGGAGGGGAAGAGCTTCCAACTATTTCTGTCATTTATTTGTGTTTCGTTTCTGCTGCCAAGGTTCTCATGTTGTTGGACGACAGATATCACAGAAAACCACTCAGTGGGAAATTTGGTGAAACGTTCAGCCATATGGCCGGGAGGAATTTATAGATCCGCCCTCGAAGCGCTTTCCATTTGAGGATATTCAGCAGCCGCTAGGTGTGAAAACGATCAAAGGGTCTCGTTCGCCAAATATCTCGTCACGTTTTTTTCTCTCTGAAATTTCTTGTTGAGCAAAGTCGTGGGACGAGTTGAAGCGTTGCATTGTTCCTCTCCGTGTTCTCGTGGCGATGAACGCGTGCCAGTTGATCCTAATTACCGTTTAAACGTTGTGATCAATCCCCAGAAAAGGGCGTGGAGGTCCAGGCGGACGCCGGGGAGGAAACTTGAGGTCATTAAGTTCAGAGGGAAGAAACAAAAAAGCAAAAGAAAAGGTGAAAAACAGGACTCCTAATATGAAAGAGTAAAGTAGTTCATGAGTTAGCTGTAATAAAACAATAAAAATAAGGAGGTATGGTTTGGTCAGTTTTAGTGTTGCCATAATGCTTTGAGAAAATTATCAAATATTATTGGACTTTAAATCCTTTACAAGTAAAGAAAATGAGGGTGCATGTGCTCTCCGGTGTCCCAAATAAGGAAACTTTGATGAATGTCAGAATCTTTGTGAAGATTTTAGGAGAAATTTCTTAA
Organism: Taurulus bubalis; assembly: GCF_910589615.1. Lineage (NCBI taxonomy): Eukaryota > Metazoa > Chordata > Actinopteri > Perciformes > Cottidae > Taurulus > Taurulus bubalis. The sequence goes on along the minus strand of NC_136589.1, from coordinate 3,784,531 downwards.
ATTGTTCATTCACAGCAAATCAAATGGTATTAAGTAAGTATTAATCTCTGCGTGTGGTTCGTCTTAGACATGCATTTACAGTGTTTGGCGCTCAACAAAATATGTTTCTAGCCTCAATGTTTTAGTGAAAAAAAATGAAGAAAATCAAAATGTGTCCAAGTGACACTCAGTGATTCATTCGCAGCGGTTTTGGGAAAACGCCACCGAACCCTAAAGGGGACCGGACATAAAAACACTTTAGAGCACAAAGAAACAAAAACTGCCAAGTCGGGATTCATTTATAACGGAGAGGCTTTCGTCTCCCGGCGTCTCTCAGAGGAAACGAGTCCACCTCCATCTGATTAAAGTTGCTGAAACAATGAATGAGCAACGGGGGTTGAAGGACGCGAGATGTGAGCAGAACCTGCGTTTGGACAAAAGAAGCTCGGCAGACGGAGCGGAGGCGTTTTCTAGCGGTCGTGTTTGAGACGAGAAGAGAAGCAGACTGCTGCCAGATTACACTTTAACACCTGTGAGCGCCGATCAGCGTTCTCTCACCGGCACAGATGGCGCTTTGCACGGCTCACCTCGCCATCTCCGGGGTACGTGTTGGCAACACTCTCTCTCTCATGGACTATTTCGGATAACCTCGTGCCTATTTTGACAACGTGTGGGACCTTTTTGGTCATTCACAGGTGTGTTCAGATCCACCGGACGAAATCCAGAAACCTCATGTCAGTCATTTCCAGCATGCAGTTAAATGAACATAGCAGCAAACAGCTATCATCTTTGTAGAGATGCAAGAGAATGACACTCTCCCTGTGTGTGTGTGTGTGTGTGTGTGTGTGTGTGTGTGTGTGTGTGTGTGTGTGTGTGTGTGTGTGTGTGTGTGATAAGTAACATATATGCTGTCTGAAGATTGGCATCGATGCAACATATCCGTGTGTGAAGAGTCATCGAGAGGAGACAGCTGTTAACAGAGAGGAGCCGTACCAATGTTTATAATACATTATTAAAATAGCTTATGTTTAAAAAAAGTTTTTTTTACCAATACAGATACAATAGTTTATTTTCTAAATTATTTAAATTGTGTGTTTTTATGCAAGTCACCTCTGGAGATGACTTACTAAACAAAGGAAAAGGCAAAAGTTGATGATGATAAATATTTTAGGCCGATAATAGAAATGAACTGAAACAGATGTAGACAAACTGTGTAATTTGCAGTAATAAACAGCGATATATCACAATACTCAGCATATCGCAATAATATTGTATGGTGACTTAAGTATCGTGATATTATGGTTGTGGTTCCCGCCCTGAACATCGGTCCTCTGGTTGGAAGTTTGTTCTTGTTCTGGATTTCAATGATCAGAAACATCAGAAGTGAAAAGCCCGTCAATGTGTATTACAAAGACTCATTGTAGACTCTTAATTCATCAAAGAGGATATCCACAAAACATAACTCATATTCATGAAGCACATTATTTATCTGTCTTTACTGCTGACAAAACATTTAGCATAAATAAATCAAAATTTTCTGAGGAACCGCGTCATCGCCTTGATAAGGGAAGAAGAACCCGACTATTACCCATAATCCTGCTCACAATGCCGTTCTAATGCCACCACATTCTGGAGCTCCACACCGCTCCCACCTATTATACATAACACCGGATTTATTGAATGTATTGAGCAAACAACAACACAAAACACACAACACTTCCCATAATAATAGAAGTATAACAAAAAGAAGCAATGCTACGTTAAGCATGCCACGGGTCCTGGAAAAGCTGGGAAGATTTCGGACAAATTTTCCAGTCATTGAAAATGTGAATAATTTGTGAAAAAGTCAAATTCCTTGGAAAGATCTTGTGCTGTCATGTACAATTACAATGAGCCCTTCTATCAGAAGCATATTTAAGTATAAATGGTAGTTTATGGAAGGGAAGCCGGGGTCAAAACGATGAATGGGAGCCCAAATGCCGGCTAAATACTAGCTAACGGTACTTTTTTTACTTTGCTAGCGTTATTTAAATAGAATGATGTGTTTAACTTTTGTAGCGGTAGCTCACAGTGGCTGAATTAGCCTCCATTTAGTCCCCTTTTACTGGTAAAAGAACTAAAGTATGGTGTAATAAACTCCACTAAAAGTGGCAAACTAAATCATTTCGGGATGTCAATTTCATCCTAGGCTATTAAATAATTTGTGTTCAGGCAGAAATGGTCCCTATAATTCATAATAAAATATTTTTTATAGATACCTGGTCATTTCTGACCAACGAAATAGATCAAATGAATGTCTTGTTATAACTCGTAAACCCTAAGTAGTGTCTGCAGGTATTCACATGAGGCTGCACACCGCCCCGTCAACCTTGGACAATAGCAGCCTGCCTGCAGGTAAGACTAAGGGCACGAGGTCCCACGAGCACGGTACATCTCCCTGCTGCTCATTAGGAGCCCTGCGGATCTCCGTGTAAACAAACAAGAGATTTATGTTTACATTGAGTGTAACTCATCAAAATGCAGCGAGTGTATCCCTGAGCGCTGTTAAATATTCTCTCCTCATAAAACATTTGCTCAGCCCGATCTTTATTAAAGAATTCTCAAATCCAAAAGTTGTTTCCGGAGCGTGATGATGTCCTTCAGCCACAGTAGATGAGCTTTTATGAGCAAGTGGTCCTAGTGATTCAGTTTGGAGGAGCAAAGTTCTTAAAAATGAACTCATCATCAGATGATTATTTTCAAGCAGCCCATATCAATGATAATTTTACCAATTTCATTCACGAACAAAACCAAGCAATAACGAAACAAAACCATGCAGCTGATACAGTAATAAAAAGAACATAAGTGGACCAAGCGGATGCATTTCATGCTAATCTCTCTTTTTCTGACACCAGCCAAACTTTTAAATGAGCTAAAAGTGGGATTGTACCGTCGCTGACATGCTGGACCGAATAGAGAGTTGACCTTAAATAACTTTGCCTGACGTGAGTCCGCTGATCGGACAGGATGTGACTTTGTGATTTTGTTCAGATGTGTCAAAATCAGTCTATGTGTTACTGGGTGAGAGTAAATGAAGATGACATACAGAAAAAAATTAAAAGGTTTCAGGTCCGCCTATAAAAAAATCACTTTCAGGATAATTATTTCTTTGAAATGGTGCAGCTGTAATGTCCAACTCTAACCCAAATCATAGCTCAATATGTGAACATTCTCTAACCCAAATCATAGCTCAATATGTGAACATTCTCTAACCCAAATCATAGCTCAATATGTGAACATTCTCTAACCCAAATCATAGCTCAATATGTGAACATTCTCTAACCCAAATCATAGCTCAATATGTGAACATTCTCTAACCCAAATCATAACTCAATATGTGAACATTCTCTAACCCAAATCATAACACAATATGTGAACATTCTCTAACCCAAATCATAGCTCAATATGTGAACATTCTCTAACCCAAATCATAACACAATATGTGAACATTCTCTAACCCAAATCATAGCTCAATATGTGAACATTCTCTAACCCAAATCATAGCTCAATATGTGAACATTCTCTAACCCAAATCATAACACAATATGTGAACATTCTCTCTGCAAAGGTTGACTTTGATAAAGTGAAGCAGAACAAAGTTAGAGAGGGTTTAGAACAGAGAACATTCAGGTGAGGTCTCCAAAATTTGCATTTGGGCACATTTGAATTGTTTCATGTACGAAACCATATATTTCACTTGTATATTACTTATGGTTTTCAATACATCCAAATAAAGCAGTTTGGGGCTTTTTTTCATAAAACAAGCAATGATTTACAGTTTTATTAAACAATCGCTCATTGTTTTGTCTCATTGGGGGGGGAGGGGGAGGGGGTTGTTTTTTAAAAGGTATCAAATCTAATAAAATATGAATAAGTATGTTTGTATTTGATTATAATCACTTGAAAATAAGTGGCACCTGGAAGTGAGCCCTTTATATTTACATGGACATTTTTTCTACAGTAGCCCAGAAGGGACAAACCAAACACCGGCTCCAGTTTCCGTCTGTTGCTTCAATTTGCTCCCACCCTTTTAAATCAAACGCGTGATTAAGACATATGTGATGAACACATATTACAACAACAGCTGCTGTGAAGGACGCTGCTAATAACTTACTCTGTAAAAAGCACCATTGAACGCGCGCTCAGACGCCATCATTGATTGCGTCAAACGAGCTGCTTTGTGATGATTGCGATGACAGCCGGTCACATCTTTGTGGGAGTTGAGAAGATGGTTTTCCAGCCTCCATCTGGCCGTCCCTGTTCTCATCAGCTCATCAGCTCCTTTCAGCAGCACCGCGTTACGTCAGCGGTAAAGACAGCAGCTGGCGCCCGACCACGGTGTCAGGAACGCCGTCTAAATTATTGATCAGTGCAGTGGACATGACGGTTTTCAAGAAGTCTATGCATGTGTACACAGGAAGATAAGGGTTTCTGTTGTTATTCTCTCCATACTCCCTCCCCCGAGGCTTTTATGTCAATGAACTGCATGGCGAGAGAAGCGGTGGAAAACGGAGATATTACTGAAAACTGAAACTAAAATGAAAATATGCAGGGGAAACGATAAGGCCTGGTTTAAAAAAAGGAATAGAAATAGGATAGAAATAACTTAAACTTATTTTAGTTTTAGTTTAGCGATAATATATGACTTGGATTTGTCCTTCCAGGAAATGACGCAATGGTACAGTTGCTTCACATCAGATACTTTTAAACATTGTGGCCATCTTTACACCTGTTGAATACAAATACCATGCTAAATACTACCTAACATACTAGCCCAAACAAAAACTAACTATTGTTAAACTAAATATACATTATTAAACTTTCCAGGAAACTAAAAACAGCAAACACTCTGAAAACTAACTAAAACTAAACTGAAATTATATTATAAGGTAAAAAAAAGTCAAAAGAAACGAGAAAATTGATAATTCAAAACTATTATCGACCACTGTAGAAATAGAATAGAATCTAGACTGCAAAACTGTTCAGCATATCCTACAATGTGTTTTTACCATGAAAGCACTTTAGAATGAGAACAAAACATTAAGGTTTAGGGTGAAAAGTATAACCATACAAATGTTAATTATAGGGGCATATTTACACGTAAATCCATTTAGAAAGAAAAGTAGAATGTTTTGACTCAATAGTATTTTCAATATTCAACGATAAGAATACCAGACAAGAGGCAGAGATGGAGATCCTCCTCTCTGGTTTTTGATGGTTTATTAACATTCATCATTAACTTTCATACACAATATGAATCCCAAAAGGCTGAGTCACAAAGGGACCGTTTGAAAATACCCAACCTGTCATCTTTATGAGATATTTGTTATATACTATATAGACTATATATAAACTAGCTGCACATGAATACCACAAATTAATACATATATTATTGTTATGACATTCTGCATACAGCTGAATAGATGAATGTTTCAATTTGTATTGATTTATTTATTTTTGCTTGTACTATTTTCTTAAAATAAAGTTTTTTTTTCCCTCTTAAAAATATTAGATACGCTTTTGCTGTCAAGGAACGTTCAAGATTGTTTGTGATCAATGTAAAATTTGTATTCTTTAAAACATCCAATACATTATTTCAACTAAAATAAACAGAATGAATCATAATAATTCAAATCTGCAGTCCCACATAATAACAAACACACTATTATTTATGGTGCCTTTTGGCCGTTACATTTATCACGCTTTAGTTGCCAACAGCAGATATTGAAGGGAAAACAAATGAAATACATTTTTTTTGCAAATGTGTTGATTAAAAACGTGTCGTTATTATGTTAATAATATACACAACCAGGCCAACAGGTCTCTTTCTTTCCAAAATGCATTTCCTGTCTCAGCTCATATAAGTATACAACCATAATGTTTGGGAGCTAGTACCCATAGTGATGTAGTAACGGCTAAAAGCAGCAGTGTTCATTGATGAGGACGTCTGAAAATAACACACAGCCTCTGCCAATTATCAGTCCTCTATCTCTGTTGCCATGGTGTAAATCCATATCAACTTGTGTAAGAATATATATATATATATATATATATATATATATACATATATACGTATATATGTATATACATATATACGTATATATGTATATATATATATATATATATATTTATGTATTTATGGAGCAGGTATTCCCTGAGGAAAGGCTGTGTGGATGAGTTATCCTCTCTATACGATCTTCACTTGCATGGAATCGCAGCCCTGCAGAACGAGGTGTCTGAGGCGGCCGTTGATTGGCAGACGCTCTCCTCCCCGCTGTTATCTGATCGCGAGGGCCCGGCTCCAGCCGCCAGCCAGTCAGCAGCCGACAGGGAGGGAATCGGCCAAAAAAAACAACCACTTTGTCATCCAAGACGCCTCTCTCAAGTTCTTCATCTTAATCACATCTCGTCGCCGGCGTTCGCTCTCCTGATGGCGCGTTAAGAGGATGCCACACACGCATCCGGCGGCCATTTAGTGCTTTATGCTAACATGCAAAGATCGCAGCTTTTGCAAGAAAACAACATGTGATGCTTTATAGTGGTTTTTAAAAAAAAAGAGAAAGTGATCATTAGGTGCATTTATGCAAAAGAGGCTGCTTTGTTAGAGTGATGGCAGGCCGGGGATCTGCGGCGGCATAATCAGGCATGTAAGGTCATGAGAAGTGATGGAAGCAGCAATTCTCTCCCCACCTCCCCCTCTTCCTCTCTCTCTCTCCTCTACCGGAGGATAGAGCGTGCCACCTGGCTCATCTATCACAGCTGGAACTGCTGAGACGGTGAGGGCTGCCAATAAACAATCCTCGCAAAAATGGAGCACACAGAAAATCCACTTACAAGCCGAGAGAGAGAGACAGAGAGAGAGAGAGAGAGAGAGAGGGAGAGAGAGAGAGGGGCCTCTGCAGATCCCATAACATCGCATGTACAACTATGAGAGTGCACTGCAGCCATTCACAGGTCCATTAATGCACTGCAGTGCAGATAGTGTTTTTTTAGGTTCACCAAATAATGGATGCGTATAGATTTTCAAAATAGACACCGAATTGGCAGAATTATGCAGGCAATCGTGTATTTTATTTACTTTGTGTAGTATTTTGGTGCGAGTCCGGGCTTTTAAAGAGAAATCTCGACGCTCCGGCTTATATTGTCGTGAACGCTGCGCTGCCTGGCATTGTGGCAAAAAGGTTTCCACGAGACACGAGTCAAAAAATGATTTTTTTTTCCTGAGTTTGGAGCAGAAGAACTTCCTCAAAGAGCCTTGATCTAAAGCCCATTGAAACCGGGCCCTTATCACCCGGCGCCAGCGCCCGGCCTCGCTGTAATGCTCTCGTGGCTGCAAATGAGAGCAAATCCCTGCAGGCGGGTTCCAAAAATCTTGTGAAAAACGTCTTCACAGAAGAGGGGAGGCTGCAGATTAATTCCGTTGGTTTTGTAATGAGATGTTAAACAGGATGGGTGTAATGTTTGGGGACCCATGGGTTTGTGATTCCATCATATAGTGCATTTTTACAGTTATTGCAAATGATTATTTGGGGGGGATATTCTGTATTTATCTGTAGTAATTATTATAAATGCATTATATAATTAACGGATTTGCCTTGCATTTCAAATACTCACAATTACTCCAGAAGATTTGGTCCAGAAACCAGGATTTAGCCATCCCAAAAACGTGAATGTAAAAAACAAGATGGCGGTATTTTGTGTAAAGGCCAATTACTCGTATTTATTTTATGCTTGTAGATTTTTACAGTCACTAGTTTATTTTTCCGTCTTGGTTTTCAACTCGTCTGCCTATGGGATCGTAACTTTGTAGAAGCATAATTCCATCTTCAATAATATTCAAACTAACGGATGGAAAAAATACAGTTTTTTTTTTTTACTTTGTGTGTTGCACCTAAACATTTGGAAGAAATGTTTTGCATCCCTAACAGCTCTCCAATTATCACATTATTACTGGCGTGAGGTACGCGACCACTTTAACAAACACCTTCCTCTCACCTTGACGACTCCGCTGTGGTTCTGCTCCACCGAGCCAGTGTTATGTAACCGGTCGCCGCTTTAGAAGAAGAATAAGAAGGTTTGTAGTAACGGATACGCTGCATCCCGGCCCAACACAACGCTGTGCACCACATGCATCCCGTCACTGGAGAACGACTGATCGTGGTCACGTGAGAGGCTTCATTGCGATTGGAGACGTTTCCAAGAAGCTTATCATTCTCCCGTTTGTTAAATCAGTTGTGTAGTGCATAACGATAACACGTTGTGTTGGGGGAGGGGAGGAAGCAATCTCGGAAACCAAACGGCTATCGTGATGACGGATAAGCCTCTTTGGCCGGTGGATAACATTAATGGGGTTCCACTGGAGACGGAAAATATCTGGGCCGAGATTTCCTTTCTCCATTGATGCCCATTGTTCAGAGAAGAAACTGGAGATGCAGGACAAAGACGTTGGAGTGGAGCGACGACTTGCAGGAAACGTTATTTTCCTTTTCAGGGTTTTGCTGATGTTGTACATGTATTTGGCAATACCATTTTTTTTTCCAAACAGATCCTTACGTTAGGACCTCGTGATTTATTTGACTTTTGTTCAGACTCTTGCATGGTTTGTTCAGTCGTCAAAACCAGTAAAGACCAGTATAGCCAAGCCAAAGGCATGGCCCTCTTTCAAAGATCTCGAGAGTTATCCATTAATGTATTACCTCTTGATGAAACTACTTCTTTGAATGTGGGAGTAGTGCGTTGCCTCTTTGTCGTCGGCTGCTCCTCTCCTCACTGGGAAAAGAAAACCAGATCACATATCACCAGTTCTGGCGTCCTTCCACTGGCTTCCTGTCCATTTCAATATTGATTTTAAGATTTGATTGCTTGTTGTTTTTGTTTTTTTGAGGGTTTTAAATGGACTGGCGCCTGCTTGTACAGCAAAAGTCCTGCATCTTCCTGCAAAATGCATCTTCCTGCATCTTCATTCATCTTCAGGTAAAGAACAGAGGTCGACCAATCAGACGCTCCGGATGTCCCGCTCAATGAGACCTTTGTTCGTGGCGGTTTGCACCTTAACTGAGATTAACATGGACTGCCACTCACACAAAAAAAACAGCATAAGTCTTTTAACAAGTAGCAAAGCTGCTGGTGCAGGTCAATCCTTTTAAATTATAAATGACCTCATTAATTGATTCTGCAGGAGAGTGTCAAGAGTGTGTCTGGTTACGTCTGACATTCAGGTCCCTCGGAGGCACCAACGTTTTATAGCTCTTTTTTAATTTGTGTTATATACTTACTTATTGTACTAACTTATTATGTGTCCTATTACATAATAATAAAGTAGTATACACAATAATGCAACAAAAATGCTTTTACAAGACGCAAATTGACGTTAAAAGCAATGTTTGAAGCTTATTTTTCATTGTGTTATTTTGTAAATAAACTCAATTTCATACAAATCTGTTTCTGCAACATGTTTAATAAATGTCATCACCACCTCTGTCCTCAGATTGAGATTCTGCTGAGAGGTTCAATTTCCCACCTGCTGGTTTTATTCCCGTTTCCACAATCATGTCCTCGTTATCTTCATTTGCAAAAGACGCCACGGGTTAAGACGTTATTAAAACCGTTATTTGCCCCATCAATAACTATTTGATATACCTTTTCGAATTGATCCACCTTAACTGATTTAGAAATCATTTGATCGGTTCAAGACTAAAGAGTTTTCCATCTGGGTTGCGCCAACAAGATAAAAAGGGATAAAATAATGGTTTAATTTAAAACTTTAAAATGAGCTTGAAATTAAGAAAGATTAAATTCAAACTCTTCTTTAAAAGTCAGTTTAGTTTTTGCTTTAAAACTAGATTCAATTGAATTCTGTTGCACCAAAACATTAAACTCCAATTTAAACTGTGGTGCAGTTTACCTTTAAATGTACATATATTACATTACATTTCATTTAGCTGACGCTTTTATCCAAAGCGACTTACAATAAGTGCATTCAACCATGAGTACAAACTCAGAACATGTACACAGAAAGAGGTTTAAGTTTTAGGATGTATATATATATATATATATATATATATATATATATATATATATATATATATATATATATATATAAATATATATATATATATATTTTTTTTTTTTTTGAGCAAAAGCCCAAGAAGAAAGTTGAAGGACGGACTCAACCAACTTGAGTTTTATGAGTTTCTCCTCATAAATGAAACTGTTCTGGAGCTGAACAGGAAGACTAGAACCAACAGGAAGTCTCTTGTTTTCCTTACCGTCCCTTTTTTAAAATCTTCTATTGTTTCACAATGAATCTCCATTAAATTGGGACGGGAAATACAGCTGCAGAGTCTATGCTACTCCTCCACAGTCCAAATATGGTCACTTCCTGTTCACTGGTTGCAAAAAAACCAAGATGGCGACGGCCAAAATGGCAAACTAGAGGCTTCAAAATGGCAGTCCATTAACCAGTGATGACATCACAACAACGACGCCCACCTCTTGCGTACAATGAATGGGGATTTCTTTGCTTTTTCACTTTACACTTGACGAAGTATGAGCTTCATCTGAGTCGGTGTGGCAGCGCTCATGTAACTGTGTGGTTGTTTACTTAGCACCTTCATGTCGTGGGACTGATTCCCGTTCTGAGTGTCTTCCTGTGGCGAGGTCAGCCCATCTCCCGCTTTGATGATCACTCGTCTCCACACAGTCACTCTCAATGCCGGGCAGCTCAGGTTAACACCTGTTGTTTTCAATAAGTTCCCCTCCCACAATCACAACGTGACCTTTTAAGCCCAAAGCTGCGTCTGAGGTTGTACGGCTCGCTGTCATCTTCGTCTTAGCACAGCATGTCTCCTCTCTCTCTTCAACCTCTCAAAAAGCGTCGCCATGTCTCCCGGCACTGGCTCAAAGACTTGAGCGCTCCACTGAAACAAGATCCACAGTTGCTTTCATTCTTACAGAAACAGGTGTTTTTTTTTTTTTTTATCCTGCAGTTGTTGTGCAAGCAGCAGGTCCCCATGCTTTGAACCACAAGATTACCATGAGGTTTTAGTACGGATATCAATAGTACACCAAAAAGTATTCTAAATGATTATTGTGACTCTATAACCTATTGTTTAGCGTTATCATCAAATAAAGACCAGAAAGTGCCTCTGAATATTAATGATTCTGAGATTGTATTCTCATGACTTCTTGACTAACACTATTACGAGTCTTAGTGGTCGTATCAACTAATGTGTTTTTTTCCCTGAGGCCAGCACATTTGTTTTAATTATTGACGATTAGAGTGGAGAAAAAACAAAGTCAACTGAAAAAAGCTGTAGTAGCTCAAATAGTAAATAAAGAAGCAAAGCTTGTATGTCATACAACGGTGGTTAGTTATGATATTGAGATTGAGACCATGAACTCATGTTTACAATGTTTACTGAGGGTCATTTTCTCACAGACTTCTATACAACCAGAGGAGTTGCCCACTGTTGGTCAGTAGAGAGGATGCAGCTTAAACAAATTAAGTAAATACTTCTATACAACCATATGAGTCGCCCCTGGTGATCAGTAGAGAGAATGCAGCTTAAACAAATTAAGTAAAGACTTCTATACAACCAGAGGAGTCGCCTCCTGGTGGTCGTAGAGAGAATGCAGCTTTAACACATGAAGCATATACTTCTATACAACCAGAGGAGTCGCCCTTAGTGGCCAGTAGAGATAATGCAGCTTAAACAAATTAAGTAAAGACGTCTATACAACCAGAGGAGTCGCTCCCTGGTGATCAGTAGAGAGAATGTAGTTTAAACAAATGAAATAAAGACTTCTATACAACCAGAGGAGTCGCCCCCTGGTGATCAGTAGAGAGAATGCAGGTTTTAAGACACTTCTGCATTGACTTAACTCAGCAGAATGAGTAAAGTTGATAATCTCAGAAAGAACTTGTCACCCACTGATGGCTCCTCCTCATGCACACTAATCGAGAATTATATGATGAAGGATACAAACTGACATTTTGATTTTGTACAGGTTACTTCCCCTGACATTGAGAGAATGTTGTTGTCTCTGCCTACTGATAAAATGGCTGGTATAGATCATCTCGATGGTAAGCTGTTGCGATTTGCCTCTGTTTACATATCTATACCAATATGTCACATCTTCAACAAGTGCTTAATGTATGGCGTATGCCCAAAGGTCTGGAAAGTGGTGAAGGTGATTCCTATACCAAAGGACAAGAAATCAGCCTTCACATGTGTAAATAGTCGTCCAATTAGTATACTCCCCATTTTGAGCAAATTGTTGGAGAAAATATTTTTCAAACAAATACAGGATTATTTTATTGTGAATAACCTTATTATTAGCTCCCAGCATGCATCCAGACCGAATCACTCAACGGCAACTGCCCTTGCCCAGCTAACTGATGACTGGCTGATACAGATGGACAATAAGAAAATGGTCGGCACAGTCTTGCTTGACTTTAGTGCTGCATTTGATGTTATTGACCATTAAATTATGATTTCCAAACTTGAAAGTTATGGATTCAGCATTACTGCACTCTCTTGGATGGTCAGTTATCTTTCTGAGAGATCGCAAAGAGTCTTTTATAATGGCAGTTTATCAGACTGTAGTTACGTTAGCTGTGGAGTTCCACAAGGAAGTTGCTTAGGCCCTTTACTCTTTTCCATTTTTACAAATGATCTCCCTTTATCAATTAAGAATTCCAACATGGTAATGTATGCGGATGACACAACACTGCACAGCCAGGCTTCAAGCAAACTAGAACTCACAACCATTCTTAATCAGGATCTGGAGAGTGTCTGATTGGGTGAAACTTAACAAAGCCCTGAACATTTCCCAAACTAAATGTATTGTGTTTGGCTCAAGGAACATACTTAATGGTGACACACAGCTTCACCTGTCAATGCCAGGTTCAGCAATTGAACAGGTCAGGAAGTCCAAACTACTGGCTGTAGTGTTGGATGAACAGTTGTCGTGGTCTGAGCACATTGATGGCATTGTTACCAGAATGGGCAGGGGCATAGCTATGACCAGGAAGTGCTTTACTTATTTAACACTCTCTATTGTTTGTCAGGTGTTACACTCCCTAGTCTTTTGACACCTGCTATACTGTCCATTCATATGGTCAGTAGCTGCTAAGAAGGACATAAACAAACTACAAATCGTCAAAACCGAGCTGCCAGATTAGCACTCCAGTGTTCAATTAGAACTAATATAGCATATATGCACTCTCGCCTGTCATGGTTCTCAATAGAAACTCTACTTCACTCTAGCCTCCTCAAGTTTTTCAGAAAGGTCATATTTAATCAGACACCTGAAAACTTCTTCAATCAATTACAATATACATTTAATAGACACAACCATCTCACAAGGAACGCTAGCTCAGGTCACTTAATACCTCCAACCCCAAGAACAAACCTCCTCAAACAAACAGTTATTTTTCGTGCAATTAACCTCTTAACATTCCTGTAAAATTTGACGAAAAACGCCTATACAGGTATACCCAAAGTAAATTGCGAGCTGTACTTGAACTATTTGGAGTAAATGCATGGTCTTGGTCTCTTTTGAAAGGTAACAATCTGAAGCTTTTTTCCCTCAATAGTCAGAATCACTTTAACTGCTGCTGACACTGAGTTATATGAGTTTGAACACACTAAAGTATAAGGTTTTTATTTCCGTCTGAACATTTCTTTGTAAATAGATGCCTGTAGATAACTATAAATGTGACTTATGGACTGGAAAACACAATGGGACCATAGCCTGAAGCCTTTTCTAGTCTAAGTAAAAAGTTGATAACAACATCACAGAAAATGAATATTTTACACATGTTTTTCTAATGAAATGTCTAGGCGTTTTTTCATTTTGAGACTGAAAATATTCCTGATATATATACTCTATACCTTAAAAAGGCTTATAGTCTTGCAAACTTATATAGGTACTATTCATATATACTACCAGTATTGCTGACACAGAGAAAATGAAGTATAAATGCATTTTTATGCTAATTTACACTTCAGACTGAAGCTCTACAGCACCTGTCTCTTCTCATCAAATTGAAGGCTGTTGGGATTATTTGCCCCCCCTCTTCCCGCCTATCATTGCTTAGGGAAATTCATTGCCTGTCCGAAACGCCTGTCATCTGACCTGTACGACGCAACAGACGTGAGCCACGTAAGAAAATAGAGGCTGAGCCTAAACTTCAACGTAGCTTCTGGTTGGGTAATGTAGCTTGTCAGTCAGGACATGAAGCTCCTATTGGTTCAAGTGGGGTCTCCTTGGAACCGTTAGATTTCGGCGGACATTTTGATAGCGAGTTTGTAGCTGTACTCCCATGCAAACATAACTTTCTGCTAAAAACAACACTACTTTCATTCATAACTTTCAGCTGCAATGGAATTATGCAACGCCAGTTGGTGGATATTTATGGATGTAATCACGTGTTTTGGACTAAATCTTTTATGGGATTTATTTTTATTGGACCTTTACGACGTAACAACGCCGTTTTTGTTGGAATATTATGGATTTATGGATCAATATGAGGCGTCATCGGTGAGTTGTCTTGATTTTCAAATCGCTTGTTTGTTTGTTGTTGTCTGACAAAAGTATTGATTGCAGCTGCTATGGTGGTCTGATCTTGAAACGGAGTCGACAGCTAGAATCACAAGAATCGTAGGTTTCCAGAAACATATGGCACTCGTACCGAACTATAAATAGATGTACAGTGTACAACGGAATGTACAGTGTATAGTTGAAATGGGCGCCCGCGCAACAGCAGAACGTTAAGAGGTAATGCTTGGAATTCGCTACCTCCTCATATAACTCACACTGGTAATAATCTGTCATTCAAAAAACAATTAAAGGCGCACCTCAGGACATCAATTACTTAACGTTTTCCTTTGCTTTTTAAGTCATCTGATTTTCTTGTATAAGTTATGGTTGAATTGCACTAGGTATCTGACTGTACTATTTTTATTTTTATTCTGTTTGTATTATTTTTAACTGTCACGTTATGTTTTGCATGTCTTTGTATGTATTTTGTCCTTTCTGTGGACCCCAGGAAGATTAGCGGCCGCTAAGGCGTCAGCTAATGGGGATCCAGTAAATCAACTAAACTAAACTAAACCCAAGTTTGCCGCCTGCTCTGAGCACTTTTTTCTCCCAGCAAAAGATTACATAAATAAAGCCATGCTTTATTCTAATGAAGCTTTAAGTTCACGAAGGAAGACAATCCACTTTTTTCTTCTTTTCATCATCACACTGGAGATCTCCATCTCTTACACAATGCAGTGCACGGGGTGGTCCTGCCCTAAGAAAATAAAACGATTTACATATCATTTTCTGCATTCATACATGTTTTTATTATATTTCCAGCTACTTAAAAGCGACACATTATAATTAAAGACGGCTTTCATGTTTAGTGGAATCATTGTGCCGGAGAAGTGGTAAATATACATCTGAGAAAGCCGTATCTCTGTGCATGTTTAACCCACAACCCTGCTGAACATCACACGCTTCAATTAGGGATGTAAGCTATACTTTGAAGAGGGCTGGTAGATCTACGACTCGTTATTTATGGCGCTCTCTACTGATTATGTACCATTTGCAACTTCAAGCGACATATATTCTCCCACTGTAAATGAATGTGTTAGCTTTTGTTCATTTTTAAGTCCAGTGTCTACTAATCTACCGGTAAAGTTACTCTTGTCATAAACAGCTGCCTTTTTAAATGTAATATAAAATAACCACATCAGTGACCCGCTAGTTTGGAGAGTAACGGAATTAAAGGGAACAGTTCCGTGATTCGGATACAAAAAAAGATAACTGTTTCATTTCAGTTACAGATCACATTCAGTAAAAACTGGGTTTATGAGCTGGATTACAATTACATTACAAAAAGATGAATCCACTACCATGTACACATACACACACATTGCAACACTTCTCGACACCAGTCTCGCACAAACGTAAAAAATTAAACATGTTGTCAATTATGTAGCATGTAAAGTAAAACAGGGGAGCGGCATCACACCGTACAGTACAAGTTCTGCCTTCCAGCTGTGAAAATGCATGTGCGAATAACATAATTAACAAAGTCTTTAGCCCACATTTCAATGTTAATTATGTTGCAGCTAGAGACATAGTTTCATCCCAGCATTCATTTGTGTCTGGTATTTAATTCTGTAATCAAGCGAACACACTGGAATATATTTACACATTTCTCTGATGCGATCTGTTATTGTCCTGTTATGCCGTGTTCACACCAAAACAGTTGCGAAATATTCGCGCGTCCAGATTGCATGTTAAGTCAATGCACAGCTGCGTTAGGTTGCGAAAAAGCGGATTTTTCGCCGGGCGTTGCGATTGAGGCGAAACGGCGTTGCGAATATTCGCAACTCCGCTTTTTCGCCGGCGTTCAAATATTTCAACTCCAGGGAATAATTCGCATGACGCGGAGTTGCGAAAGCCAATCAGCGTTGAGAAGCTCCGCCCGGCATCACCGCCGTTACTGAATCAAACTGCTGGTCCGCTGAAGGAGCGCTGGAAGCGGCGACACTCGTCCTGGAGGAGTCGGAGCTGTGTGCGACTACGGATAATGTTATGAACCCAGACACGGGGCGGTTGATGTTCCGACGTGTGTGGGACTTCCTCAACAAGTATAAAGCAGAACTAGTGGTTATTTACCTGGTGGATGAAGGAAATAGTAAATGTTTTCAAGACACAGAGATAAGCCCCGCCCCCTTTCCCCAGCGATGGTTGCGAAAAAACGGATTAACCACATAGCGAATTTTTCACCTGCGGCGCGATATAGGCGAAGTGGCGTTGCGAAAATTCGCAACTGTTTTGGTGTGAACACGGCATTACAACTGGTAACAGCTTCTCTTAGCATATCAGACTGCAGTAAAAGCAGGTTTTCTAAAAGGAACCATGGTGCTCAGGAGCAGTACCGCTTTCCACCGCAGGGACCGCCAAAATCAACACGCAATGAAAGTTCCTTGCAGTAGCTTTCAATTGAAAGAAAATCCAACATATTGATACTTTTTATTTTGTCTTTATTTGCACACATGGTATTGAAGTAATCCAAAAAGCAATGGAAAGTAATGAGATGACTTAATGATGTGATGCTTCTATTAGGGTTTCTGACTGAGGCAATTAGTAAATGTATTGGATTACTTTTTTAATCTGAAAATCTCAATCATGGTGACCCCGCCGTCTACACCGTAGACTAAATGGTTTAAGTTAGGGAAAGATTGAAGGCGTGGGAAATAAAGATGGTGGTTCATTTTGATGTCAGAGCCACGGCTAGCTGCCTCAAGATCCTGGTCATGATTTTAAATAAAGGAGATTTCTAGGACAGAGACCGATACAAGTCGGACATGCTACACAACCTCAGAGCTTTCCTCGAGCCTTTCCACACTATCACCGGCACACATCTCCTCCCTGCGTCGCCACGGGAGTTGCAGTGTGAGGTGTGGAATTTGCCCGACATGAACACCACGAGCTGGTCGCGCGGTCCCTTCCACTTAGCTAACGTGACGTGTCATTTCACCTTTCACACAATGTCTGCCGAGGTTAAAAAGCTGCCAGATTCCGCTTTCACCATCTGCCTTTTCGCCAGTGGGTGACAAGCTAGCAAACAGACGAGGAGAGGGACCAAATATTATCCAACGACTGACTCCAGCTGTGTTCGGTGTAGTACCGGAGGGGGTGATTATCTTTCCTCCAAAGGGCCAGCCGCCTACTCAGAGCCATGCCCAGCTCCTTGGCAAAGACAAACTGAAATAGCCCCGCAGAGGTTTGAAGAGCTAAAGAAGCACGCTGATCCGCGGCTCCGGAAGGCTTCTTTTTGCACAACTCCTTTTGAAGCCGCAGTAAATTAATTACGGAAGCCGTTTTCCTCTGCGGACATCGTTGAGCTAACGGCTCATCTTGGTCAGCTCGGAGGTTGCACCCAAACAGCCGCTGGTGTTTATTTTGAGTCCCAATTAATCCAAATAATATGTTGGGATGCCCCGCTTGCAAACTTCCTGGGTAATTGGATGACACTATCATCTCAAGTTAATTTCACAGACAGAAACACAGCAAAACAAACCAAGCCATTTGGAAACCTTTTTATCAGAGCTCAAGTTCTGAGGCTCAATAAGTTCTGCCCTAGTTTCCACAATTGGCAATGTTCTTTTTCTTCTTCCTGCTGCCTCATTTAGCTGATCCTTTGAAAATAAATTCTCTTTGCTGTATTATTTGACATATCTTAATGTTTAGCAGCCAGGCGTTTCCATCTTTAAGCCGTTTCCCTCAAAATGTCAGTATTTCCAAGTAAACATGGAAGTAAGGCGGAAGAGAGGAAATGAGATTTTTGTAAGTGACAATTTGTCAGATGAAAACCGACTTGACTGCCAAGATAGGAATTGTGGTTTTTACTAAGATTGCAGGATTAAAGCCGGGGCTGCGGTTCACTCAGTTTGTGGTGAGAAGAGACGATAAAATGTTTTCTTAACTCACGGCAATCCTTAGTTTTAGTTGCCTAAACTTATTATGACCTCGATGAGAGGTAGCTGATCTGAAAATACACATTTGAGTTGTGAGGAATGTGAATTGGGTCATTGTGGAAGGCATCTAGAAACAGCCTGTTTTAGTTTATACGAACACAAACCTGAATGATTCCTTAGCTTTGCTATGGTGTAAACATTTAAGGGGAGATATTTTTACAGTTTAATACTTACATTAAGACAATGTATTGCAAGTTTTCTGAACATGTGTGTTTAAATTTGCAAATGAGGCATTTTCTTAATTATTGGCATGCATTTTCAGGAGAGAAATTCTCAACATTGGAGAAAGCCAAGTTCAATATTCTTGTTCTTCATTTTGTTGACGTATTAGAGTCAAAGGTTTTTTACAGAGGGATTTTTTATATATCTCTCTGAATGACTAAAAATACTGTCAACAGCCATAATAAAATGAATAAAATGCTGTATGAATCTGGCTATGAATCATATATGAGCAAAACCCTGCAAAATATATGTAGGAATGAAACCGGAAAGGTTGGGTGGATGTAAGAGCGATTGAAGTGGAGATTTCAGGGTCAGAGTCTGAGAACAAACATCTTTTGTTCCTGTTGAAGTAACTGTAGTTAGTTTACTCGCGTAAGTGAAACGAGGGTGTTCACACCAAACACGAAAAATCGCGGCGCGAAGGGGGCGTGGCTTAGCTCTGTCGCTTGCCTCTGTGAGAGACAAGCGACGAAGCTTTCATTTCCGCTATCGACCATGGAATAAAGAACCACTAGTTCTGCTTCATACTTGTTGTGGAAGTCCCAAACATGTCGGAACATGAAACGCCCTCGTATTTGGGTTCATAACATCATCCGTAGCCGCACACAGCTCGGTGAATTTCACCGACTCCTCCAGGAACTGCGTCTCTCGTATCTCTGTAAAACGATACCGATTATGCCATCCACCATGGAAATAACCACCAGTTCTGCTTCATACTTTTTGTGTAAACTCCACATATGTTGGAACATCAAACTCCATGGTGTCTGGGTTCATAATATTATTCGTAGTCCCACAACAGCGTCTCAATGAAGCCGCTGTCAGCGCTGGTTCAGGCGGAGCAGCAGCAGTTTCATTCAGAAACGGGGAGACGGCGGTGGTGACGGGCGGAGCTTCTCAACGCTGATTGGCTGCCGCAACTTTGCGTCAAGCGATTTCTCCGCCACAGTTGGGAGAATTCAACTCACGCGAATTCGCGCCGCGTCCTTCGCTTTGTTCGCCCCAGGTCAAACGTTCTGTTCGCGCCGCCTCAAATGCGTCTATCTCGCCACGGCGCGAATAAATCGCCAATTCACGCAGCGCGTCTGTGGATTGACTTTACACGTAATCTGGTCGCGCCGCAAATTCGCGCCGCGTCCGGTGTGAACACGGCATTAGGATGGCCATGTAGCGGCTGGATTTCGGAAGCTCGACACGGAGGTTTACACACACACGTCACCATAGAGATCATATAAAGCTCGAAAGCTCTTTTGAGATGGAACACCCTGGAGAGGAGACACAACAGAGGTAAATTACTTGAACACATTGCCTCTTATTTGACTGCACCAAGAAACAGTTCATACTTCATAGGGTAATGGAGGGTCTTCATTACTAACAGTAACTTTTTGTTGAATTTAGGAGAAATCTACGGACGCAAAAAGTAGTAGAATATGTGTGACGCCTTATTAAAGCAAAATGGACCAAATTATCCAGTCCATGAAAAGACGTTGACTGGGTTAACTCCTGTTTATGTGAAAATGACATAACATATATATATATATATATATATATATATATATATATATATATATATATATATATATATATGTGTTATGTCATATACATATATTTACACACAGTATATATCGCCATAGTCATTAAATTCAGGGTCAATATTTCTCGTGTGCGAAGGCTGTGTGGGGCTTGAAGAGCTCAATAAATCCTGTTTCATGATCGACAACAGTAATTGTAACCGTCTTGCGCAATGAGACGTTTTGAAACCGGAGCAATGGGAAACAGCAGAGCGTTATTACAGCAATACATCAACAAGAAAAACACAGCCGAGCAACACTGATGACAGCATGCAGAGCAGCAATATGAACGTTAATAATGGAATTACAGGAAGTAAAATGATGATATGACAAAACACATTAACCATTCAGCACAGACTTGTCAGACACAAATACGGAACTTGTATTATAGTAATAGTGGATAGTTAGTATTATATATTTATTCGTAGTATATAGTTGTATAAATAGTACTCCAGATGGTTTAAAGTATTACTACACTTGTATAACATCGCTTTGGGACCCGAGCCCTGGTCTCTGGTTAAATGTGCTGTGTTTGTTTGACCTCCACCTTCACCTTGAGTCGTCCTGAGCGTATTCACACACATCGTTTAGGTTGCAGTCAGGTCAGATACATGGTGTAAAATGACACAAAGAAAACAACAATGGTGTCCGTATTGCACACTACATGATTTAGAAATGGTCGTCTGATTCAAAGCCATATGGTGGACACTCGGTTCTGATCTCTGTAGAAGGTGAGAATACATTTTTTAACGTTTTAAATCAATATTTTGTTTCAGAATATTGATTTCTTTAGTAAGGCGAGAGGGTCACTATTGCAAAACCCATCGCAAGTTAGCAGCAATAATAATAACACTGTTAGCCTCAACTATTGCAAAGGAAACTAAATATGAAAAACAGAAAACTTTTTACAAATTACCAAAAAACAACAACCATTTGAACCAGTTAACAAAAAGTATTCAAAATCTCTTAAATCTCTTGAGCCACAACAAACGCAAACAACATGCGTACACATTGACGTCCATTCACAAATACTCTTTAGAGGCAAACACACACTCAGACACACAACACTGAAGCTGCAAAGAAGATTATTAGGAGAATAATAATATTGTCGCATGATGATTCATTGAAATTTCTTCCTCCCCTCATTCATTTCTCTTTATTTACTCATTCAGCCAAATGTTTTTTTTTTCTTTTTTCTACCGGCGGTCCTTGTGTTTGCTTCCATTATTTCTGTTGCCATAAATATTCGTCAGGACTCAAACATGTTTATGCCCAAAAAAGACTCCAAACGGCTTCTCAGAGACGATTATTCACCGCACATCTGCAGTTAATCTCTGTTTCAATATTCTATATGTTGTTTACTTGTATCCACCCCTACTTTTCTTTCTGAGTGGCATTCCTGTATCAACAACAATGACAAAACAACTACAATTTAATCAAAAATGTTCATATCTGAGTTTTCCTCTTGAGACATTGTAAATGTTGGACCTGTAAAATGTACTGAAAGCTTCAGAAGGTTACACCTCCCGACTGTTTTGAACACAATATATGTACCTCCATGGAAAAACTCAAACTCAGTAGCATTATGTAAACTAACAGGCATTTAATGGTATAAAATTCAGAAAATGAATGAATATTTGGTGAGTTATTGTATGTATATATATATTGCTTAATGGCCTTTTTTTGACATGCACATGTTAATTTTGTTGCCAAATTACAATGTTTTTTCCCCTCAACATAAATAAGTGTTTTTATTTTTGTTACCGTAACCTAACTTTTCGCAGAGAAAAACAGCTGCTGGCTGAGCGACACGATGAAAACAGCCCGTTCCGTGTTTTTCTGTATACACAAAACCAACAGACTGCATTTCGAGTGTTTCTCATGGCGGTTCGCACAAATTGCCAGGATAAAACACAAATATGTTCTAATCAAAGTCTGCATGTGGGGAAATTTGCAGGATTACAGCAGCAAACGGGTAAGGTGCACACAAGAGACATAGCAAAATATAAATCAAAAAACATGTAATATGAATAAACAGTAATAACAAACAGTAAGGAATGCACAATAACAATATTATATATACAGACAGAATAAAATGTATTTATATTGCACAGTTGAGGCGATTGAAGTGTTTATGTTGTGTTATCTAATGCGAGCTCAGCTGGTTGTGCAGCCTGACCGCAGCAGGAAGGAAGGACTTGCGGCTAGTGATCATTTTCACGAATTTTAGTGAGAACTCACCGCAAGCCGGTTGAAGAAGTAGAAGAATAGCTTCCTATGATGTTGTTGTTGTTGTGTACAGCTACACAAGTATAAGCAGCAGGGAAATGAAAAGGGGGTTCATCCACTGAGGAGCATCACTGTGTTCAAATGGCTGGAGACCATGAAACTCCAACGTTCATCCATCTTGCCGGTTGTCGTCGAGCCGTCTGGGTCCGGACAAGTTGTCGGGCAGACGTCCATCTATCCGGCGTGATCGATGGACTTGACTGACGTTGCTGTTCTTCAGTTGCTTGTGGGGCAAAAAAAATGCTGCTAGTATCAGCCAGCAAAAATGAAAGTGTCAGTATTCGCTTGGTAGATCCGCTTTTCCATCTCTAGGAACAGGTAGTGAAAAAAAAGAGGCTGAATTGGAAAATGATGGCACCCAGAGCCACAAAAACGACAAAACCGAAATTACTTTTTTACTGTCAGGTTCGGATAACGCAGAAAGTGAATGTGTTGAGCACCACTTCCTTCACTAGAGGCCTTCCACTCCAGCAGAGGAGTGGAGCTCCGCTTCTTCCAAAGCATTTGGCTCATTCATTTTAATCTGCAGGGCAGTTGGTCCGTTGCAGTGAAGACACACAACTTAAACGCCTTTTTAAATGCATCTCATCTCTATTTTCAGTGTTTAAATGAAAGAACATTTACGTCCACGTTCCGTTTCACCGGCAGCGAGATTTGAGGAGCTGTTGAGGGTTGAATGCTAGGAGGGATGGAGCACAGCGTGGCTCAGAGCTGCTGATGTCGGTGCCCGGCTCCACTGTGAAAGGGTGCATCTTGGGCGCCCGCTCATGCCTGACTTGACACCGCTATCCATCATCCGGTTTATCAAAGTCCCAAGTCCGAGCGGCGGTCCGGTGAGTGTCCTACAGCTGTCCATTATGTATAGAAATGGCCCTCGGATAGCGCAGCCAGGCTGCCGCAGCAGCACAGGAGCGGTTGACCTTTTACAACCAGCAAACTTCAGGGAGCAAGACGAACTCTCGCTGGAGTTCATCCAAATTCAGTAAAGGCTTTCGGCATCAATCTTCCGGGTTGTTTTGCGATGCCCTTTAATCACTGAAAACATGAAAAATAACTGGTGAAAGTTTGCTTGTTACCCTCCTTGTGACTCGTCCTAACAGACCAGGTTGTTTAAACACCTGCCGCAGGCACTCGAGGTGAAAAGATCTTTTGAAACGTGTGAATTGAAAAAAAAGTACTTGGTTAGGTTGAGTTAAAGATTATGGTTTCGGTTCAAATAAGCACGTTTGTTAGGTTACGAAAGTTCCGTAATTTCAGTAACTTCAAATCAGTCAACGTATCCTTTTTTTTGTAAATATGTTTTATTGATTTTCACAGTTTTTATCCCACCAGGGAAGAGGCTTCACACATGATTGAAATTGAAAACCTCATTCTCGACCCTAGCCACCCCACCCACCCACTGTAGGGTTACAGGCTATAGAACGTATACATTCGGGTACATTCAGGTGATGGAGCTGTAGACATAATATCAAAATAATTGCATTAATCGATCATCAAATAATAAAGTGAGAAGTTACATGTAAGAAATTAAATGGTTAAAAGCTAAAGAAAACAAAATTAAAATAATGTCAATGGCTGCTCACTGTTGCTATGGGACGGATAGGGGATCCACATTAGTCTTTGTCGAGAGGTTCTTGTAAGGAGTCGTAGTAGTCTAGAAAAGGTCTCCATACTTTACCAAAGATTTGGGAGGAAGCTCTGAGAGTATATTTAATTTTTTCAAGTGTCAACGTATCCTTAACCCTTTAAAAACGTGTGCGAATCCCCCTGTGTCTATTATCTGACAAAAAACAACAACATATTATCTCCGGAACCACGTCGTTGTAAGATAACATTTTATATAAAAGTTACTATTTTTTTCATGCGTTTTCCAAAACTCGACTCGTTACATGCATGCTTTTCAAAATAAAGTTCCATCTTCACGGTAAACGACATCGTTCGGGTTCAGGAAAAGATCTTGCTGTCTTCCTTCCTTGCTTCCTTGACTTCCTTGTTCATGATTACGTGAATAACATGCGTCATGATTTCTCAGGATATCTACGACTTCTTTTTTGGAGCTACAGCTCATTGGATGGGAGCAGCCCGCCTGGGTGAAAGTCCTGTGTTTGTTTGTTTTTACCCATTCACCAGCTTCCACTTCCTCCCCACGGGTACTTTTGTCGATCTTTATACTGCGAGGCTTAAATGTGGCAATCTTTGGAGGGAGGACGTTCTGAGAGGGTAGATTAGTTCAAATATATCTCTTGATAATAAACATTTGGAGACGTGTAAGTGACAATTAATCAGAAAACAAATATAACAGAGAGAGAGACACCCGAGAGGCCTCGGCTCACAATTGTTCTTGATGAATAAAAATCTGCTTCTGTGTCAGCTGTGTGTTACGGTTCTCCTAAATTCCACCATCAGTTAGAAGAAAATGGTCAAAGGGCCACTGTCTATATATCAATATATATATATATCAATATAACCCCACAGTCATAAGGTTACGCAGTGGGGTTAACAGTCTCCACATTAAAAGGGTTATTTTCCTAAAAAAGCCCAAGTTTGACCGAAAAATGAGACTGAAAAAGATAATAAAAACAATCAGTCAAACAAATAGTGACATTTACGTTGAATGAAAGCGAGAAAAGAAGATAACACAACATAACCACATCGTACTGGATACATAACTGTAATATAAAAAAAAGAACTCTACCAACGGGCGCTGGGTAATTTACCAAACTTGAGTCGTTTTTTGACAGCGATTGTGTCGTGTGTGTACACACAAAGTGCTTGACAATTTTCTTCACACACACACACATTCTTTCTGTTGTGTTCAACGTTCTCATGGAGCTTCCAATCAGAAGAGCAACACACCTGCGATGACATCACTTCTGTTTGGCCGATGCCTTCAAAACATTTAAGAGTCATACAGAAGTGTTGTGGGTGAAAATCCATACACACAATGACAGAAAGATATGGCATAGCTGTACAATACCTACTTACTATGTTGAAAATATAATGACACATGCATGATTTGATACATTTTATATTGTAATTCGTTTCCTGCAGGTCTGAACTTTTGATTCGATGCATTGTGTTCATTTTTCGATACTTTTTTCATTCTGCTGGAGATTAATTCATCTATTTTTTGGTTGGGTTTCTCTCTGAAGGCCCCATGATGTGATAATTATGTTGATTATATCCAGAGCTTTGACTCCATGACATCATTTCAAACCTTTGGTCTCAAAAGGCCCTGTGTCTCTGACGATGCATTCAGGGAACAGGAAAAGAGGACATTCCATCTCATTCATATGTTAATACCAAATGGCCTGTGTGCAGGTGCCACGATGTACTTTGATAAAAAAGAAGAGCTATAATAACTTAACTTTGTGTAATTTCAAGCCTTTTTTCCCCCCATGTTGAGCAATCTTTCCCCAAACTAGAGCACCGGTTTGATGCCGTCTCTCTATGACCTGCTGCCTTATTTATTTATTTCTATGCCGTTTGACCGATTGATGATCAGGGCTGATTGCATCCATCATGTTTGGGGCGGGGAAGAGTGTCAATCCTCTCTGCTGAGCGAGTGATTGAACGTGGAGGGGGAGCAGCGGTAAAAAGCAGCAGAGCTTAGCACGATATTGCCACTCAAGAAGCAATTCACACTTTGGAAGAGAGAGACGTGCCTCTCGGTTCTCTCTCGGTTCTCTCTCTCGATTCCCGTCGGCCCGTTGTGAGTCCACTCCGACCTTAATTTCAACCGCGACGCATCTTGTGAGCCTCCTGCAGAGTTCCCCACTTGACTCCCAAGATGGCCGCAGATGGCAGCCTCGATATTGTGCTCTCGTGTTTTTTTGTTTTTAACGTTTATGCCTGTTTGTATTAGTTTTTTAGCTATGCAGGTACACTACAGTTACACTGTAGAACCTTTGAATATATTTTGAACAATTGACAAACTTTCAACCAAACTCGGAAGAGTAATTAGCCCAACAGCCCCAGGTCTTCCGGGTTTGGTCCAAAGTGCTGCTTGTGTCCTGCTACTCGAACGATTGGTCTTCTCACCCCTGCTACGTGGCTGGCCGGCACAAGCCCACCTGTTTACCCTGCCAGGATCTCTCCGTTCCAGCGTGGTGAGCAGACCTGGGCCGGTCTCCGCTAGCCTCCACTGCACCGGGCCGCCAAGCTAACAGGCTGGTAGCCCCTCCAGGCTATTACTCTCTCTCCACCGGACTGCTGGCGTCCTCCCGCTGGTATGCTGTGGATCACCCCGCTGATTCTCCTGGGCTGCACATCGCTTCTTGTCTCGTGGACGGCTGGCTCTTGGTCACAGGCTGGCGCTAGCTTAATGCTTGTACTCCCCTACCGGACCACGCTTTACTCTGCGTCGGATCTTCACCACCTCAACAACAACCTGCGTCCGGACTGCATGGCCATCCTAGAACAACATGGAATACTTCGCCGAGGCCATCCTTCACACAGAGGCTCTGGCCGCATGTTCATCTACAACTTCACGTCCCAAAATTCCATCCCATCCCTCTGGTCATGTCGCAACCGCACTTCCTCGTTACGTCACCACAACAAACAACACGTGAATCTGTACAATCTCCGTCCACTTCCTCGGTCCTCACAGCCTATCACAGCGCAACGTCACCTGAAACTGGCCTTGCTCAACACCCGCTCACTCAACAATAAAGGCCTCATTCTGAATGAATTCATAACGGACAGCAACCTTGATTTCCTCTGCCTAACGGAAACATGGCATAAACCCCTGGACTATTTCTCACTTAACCAGACCACTCCCACAGGATTCACCTACATAGATAAACCCCGTCCTGAAGGGCAGGGAGGTGGTGTTGCCGCGGTCTACAGGGAGGACAATAAAACAACCACCATTCCCATTCCTGCCATTCATTCTTTTGAACATCTTGCCTTCAAACTCTCTGGTCCCACTCTCTGGTCCCACTCCTCTGGTTATTGCTGTCATCTACCGCCCCCCCAAGCCAAACCCCTCCTTTGTCTCTGACTTCTCTGATTTTCTGACCGAGCTTTGTGCCATCTCACCTGCTGTTCTCCTCCGAGGAGATTTTAACTTCCACATTGATAACACTGACTTTAAATCTGCCACAGAATTCCTGGAACTTCTACAATGCTTCAGCTTCACACAACATGTCAACTTCCCCACTCACAGCCGAGGTCACATCCTTGATTTGGTCTGCTCCACTGGTCTCACAATACCTCAGCTCTCCAGCCTTAACCTAAATATCTCCGACCACCTGGCTATCACCTTGGACATTGACATCCCTATCCCCATCCCAAAAGCCAAGTGCAATATATCCTTCAGAAATCTCAAAACTATCTCCCCCACAACTCTTTCAGCCTGTCTTGCCAGTATCATGTCTGCCTCCCCTTCACCGCTGTCTGATAATCCCTCCGATCTGGTAAACCACTACAACAACACACTCTCCTCCTGTCTTGATCAGCTGGCTCCCAGTAAAACCAAAACGGTCTCATTTACACACTCAGCTCCCTGGTATACTCCTGAACTCCACCACAAGAAATCCTGTAAGCACCAGCTTGAAAGGCACTGCAAGAAAGCAGGTTTAACAGTCCATCTCCAAGCCCACTGTGACTACCTCAAACAGTACAATGATGCGCTCATCTCAGCCCGGTCCTCCTACTACTCACACCTCATACAGTCTGGCTCCTCTAACCCGAAGGTTCTCTTCTCTACGATAAACAAGCTTCTCAAACCCAGGGACAACACCTCCAAATCCTTTACAGTTGACAAATGCAACTCTTTCCTTACATTTTTAGCATTTATAGCAACCTGAACCCCTCCCAGGCCCTTCCCATTTCTCCACCTGCACCCCCCATATTCACCCCTCAGCCCCTTTCTATGTTCTCCCCTGTGTCCCCACTGGAGCTCTCCTCCTTCACCACAGGAATGAGAAGCTCCACCTGTATCCTGGATCCCATCCCGTCTACTCTCATAAAGGACTGTCTCCCAGCCATCACACCACTCATCACAGCAATAATTAACTCCTACCTCAAGTCCGGCTCAGTCCCCGACTCACTTAAACTGGCTGCTGTCACCCCCATCCTCAAGAAACCTGGACTTGACCCTGACTCCATGACCAATTTCCGGCCCATCTCAAATCTCCCCTTCCTGTCAAAAATACTGGAACGCGTCGTCTATGCACAAATCAAATCCCACCTCATTTCCAATGATCTCTTCAACATCACTGGAACTGCTCTCTCCTGGCTCACATCATATCTAACAAACAGACAACAATTCATCAGCATCAACAACTGCACCTCCTCCACCGCTCCTCTGCCTCAAGGCGTCCCCCAGGGGTCGGTGCTTGGTCCTCTTCTGTTCATCCTCTACCTGCTCCCTCTTGGTCACATTATCCGTCAACATGGTCTCCTCTTCCACTGCTCCGCCGATGATGTCCAGCTCTACATCTCCACAAAGGCCATCACCACTACTACTCACTCCACTCTGACTGACTGCCTTACTGACATTAAATCATGGATGCAAACCAATTTTCTAAAACTCAACTGTGATAAATCTGATCTGATCATCATCGGTCCCAAATCGCTCACCAAAACCAGTCACAACTTCTCCCTAACCATGGACAACTCCACTCTGTCTCCCTCCCCACACATCCGCAACCTCGAAGTCATGTTCGATAGCAACCTCTCCTTCGAACACCACGTCAAACAAATCACCAGAACTGCATTCTTTCACTTAAAAAACATTGCCCGTCTCCGCCCATCACTCTCCTCATCTGCTGCCGAAACCCTGATCCACGCCTTCATCACCTCCAGAATTGATTACTGCAATAGCATTCTTTATGCACAACATCCAAAATCCTCAATAAACTCCAGTACATTCAGAACTCTGCTGCTCGCCTGCTCACCCACACCCGCTCCCGTGATCACATCACCCCTGTTCTCCAGAATCTCCACTGGCTCCCCGTCCCACAACGGATCCAATATAAAATCCTTCTTCTCACTCACAAAGCCCTCCACAATCAGGCCCCCTCCTACCTCACCGACCTGCTCCACCACCACACTCCATCCCATCAGCTCTGCTCCTCTGATGCCAACCTCCTATCCATCCCCCACAGGACCAAGCACCAGACATGGGGTGACAGAGCCTTCTCTATAGCTGCCCCCTCCCTCTGGAACTCGCTCCCCAAACCCATCCAAGACTGCACTGTCCTCTCCACATTCAAAACACAAATCAAAACCCACCTCTTCAGAACTGCTTTTAATGTATGACTGTGTGCTCTTATTGTTTTTATTTATCTATTTTGTATCTGTTTTATTATTATACTTGTTTTATTACATAATTTTTAGGACATTGTAATGTTGTGTAAAGTGTCTTTGAGTACCATGAAAAGCGATATATAAATTAAATGCACTATTTATTATTATTTATCTCCTGCGCCCGGACTCGCGATGAGACGCGTGAACACGTTGTTGCCTTTGAACTCCTTGAGATGTGCCACAGCAAACTTATGCATTCCATTCATCTTATTTTTAGCTAAATTTATGTTAATCTAGTTTTATCGAGTGTCTTATTTTCCATCTTATTTTGCTCTGCTGCAATTATTTTTCAAATGTTGCATTTCGCTTGATTTTATGAGTGTTTTGATGATAATGTGCAAATATGGGAGTTGACTTTCTTTTTTTTCTTTCTTTCACATCCCCTGTGGCGTCAAAGTGTTTGGACCTGCGGTGACGGTTTCCTTTGTGAGAGATTTCCTATAAAAACAATTCCTTCTGTACTCTTTATATGGATACAAAAGTCTTAAGCAGAGGTAAGGAGACCTTTTAAAGCATTTCAATATGTTTTTACTTTATTGTTGTTATTGTGATTGGTGGTTATTTGGACGCAAATACATAGAAACTACTTTTTATTTTATGTTAATTTAATATCTATTTTCCTTTATTGTAGCGTACTTTGTGCTGCATTTCTTGCACGAAATTTGCTATACAAACGCAATTTAACATGATTAAATAGTTATCAATTTATAATAAACACAGCTCCAGTCTGATTTTTATGATTTCAGTGTTCACGTATGACAAATGTCCGGAGCTCCAGTCCTCCAGTCTGTGTTGAAACTTAAAATGAAAATCTTTATAGAAGCTACTAAAACATTACTATGTCCTAAAAGGTTGGGGCCTTCCATTTACGAAGCGTCCCCAGCTCTACAATCCTCACCACGCATGAGTTGCTGCAGCCAGATAAACCCTGGCTGTAATTACACAATTAATCAATTGTATTGCTTTTCAGATGCACCGACGTAACGGGAGAGAAAAAGGCCAATTTAGCATGCGTCAAGATGAATTGCCCTATTTTCCACAACTAGGGGGGATTCCAAAAATCTGCTTTATTACTTTGAGTGCTTTCCTGAGCATCATCAGCTGTGGAGCAAAGCAATGCTCAATACATCATTTGGACCACGGTGAATACGACAGAAAGGGACGTTGGCTTTAATCATCGGCTTCACGCAACATCTGTCTCTGTTTGCACGAAACCTTTTGTCTTGTTTTAGAATAGTGGACTGAGTCCGCGTTGCTCACGTTGCTCACGTTGCTCACGTTGCTCACGTGATCCAGACAAAGCAACAGTTGGGGTTAAATTGACAGTTACACTTTGTTGTCTCGCGACCTTTTCGTTTGCTCTCCGATCCGGATGAGACCGGCACGGCTGCGTGAGATTAGAGGAGTCTGTCCTGACTTTCACCGCGCCGGCTGCACCTCTCACCTCCGTCCCTAACCGCCCTCCGTGAGCCTTGCATCCCGCGCCATCATCACCGCGTCTGCTCCCGAGGATAAGGGACAACTTTTTCCTCAATTGCCACATCACGCATTTTTTTTTTACTTCATTTTGAACCCTTCCTTTTCCGATTACATGTTCATTGGAAGAAATGTACCGCTGTGCCGAGTCGCAGTGGCTGTTTCGCTCTCCAAATGGGGACCTTTTTTTTTGGCAGCTGCAATATTAAATCTGAGGTAATCTGAATGCAAATTTACCAGAATTTGGCAGTCACATTATCAACCGGGACAGGGTGCTGTTATACACTTCCCTCGACAGATGACGGTGATTAATATACATATTTAGTAAGAGGCATGATGGGGATAGTTCTGGTGTTTTGAAGTGGGGTTGTATTCGGTACTTCTCCACAGTCGGTGTATCACTACAGTACCAGGACCAGAGCACAGCAATGCACTGCTGAGGCCGGGGGCGGGAGAAAGATGTATTTTAGACGCCTATAAATAACCAATATCAGTTCAAGTGTACGCTATATTTAGAATATTTATGTTCAGTTCGGTTCCCCGTTGTTAAAAAATGATAATATGGCACATACTTAAACTGATATATCGTTTTAGGTGTTTAGATAAAGAGATAGTTACTTTATTAATCCCGCAAGAAGACTTTTTTTTCCGCAACAGCAGCATTTATACATACAGGTAAGCAATAAAATATAAAAAATGCACAATATATGCAAAAATATTCATTTTAAATGAACTAACAAAACAAAACAGTAGTGCAAAGATGTCGCCAAACAAAACATACACTGGTATGTTTAGATAGTGCTCACACAACCCCACTTCAAAAGGTCCAAACTATCCCTTTAGTTGGGATCATTTTAAACAAAGTGCAGTCTCAAACACAACTGGAACCGTTCTTCCCTAAATTGGTAAAAATAATCCTTCACCCTCTCACCTTTTTACAGTCTATAAGGATTCCATTTAAAAGAAGGAAGTGACTTATCTCATGTCCTGATGTGCCAATAACAATTAAAAGCAACAAAAAAGAAAAGCCATTTCAATAAATCAAGTCTCATTATTGAGCTGAAGTAACTGAGCCACCTGGAGAACACTGTCAGGAACACTTATGGCAAACACCCGCTGCTTTATGAATATGGCTCAAACAGGGACCATATTTTTTTTTCCCATCATACTTGTGGAAGTGCAGTTTTTCGAGGTAGAGCCGGTCGCTCCACTAAGCAGAAGATTGGCCGTTCGATCCCCGGCTCCTCCGGTCCGCTCGTCTAAAACTGTCCTCGGGTGAGAAGCTGAACACCAGATGGATCTACCTGAGTGTGGATGTGGCCTCTTTTTCCACGGCACCTTGCATATCTCCGCAACCACAAAGTTGATTAAATTCATTTAAATTGCTAAAATGCCGTAACTCTTGTGAGATGAGGCCTGTGGTTTTGGAAGTGCATGATCAGCAGGGACCACACATCCTCCTCTGAAGAACGTTCTCCCCATGTTCTGTCCTCATTTTCGAGGGTTTCTGCATCACTACAAACACTAAAGGACGCCTGAACGCACCACCTCGTCTCCCGCTGCAGCCCCATGATGTGTAAGTGATGGAGCGCCACAATGTAATTTGACACGGGGAAGTGGAGGAAGAAGTCTAAGGATACAATCTATTTTTTTTTTTTACAGAATCACTTGTGAGGTGGAGCTGACGTGTAGAGTTCAACATGTAAAAATCCAATTTCCCCTATAAATTGAAAAAGGCCTGTGCGCACCTAAACCTGTGGGAGGAAAGCACACCTTGAATAAAAACTACTAACTTCTGCGAGCTGTCTCATCTACTGTTGGTCCATGTTTTAATAATTAATGCAGTTATTATTAATTCAGCGGACCAAAAAAAAAAAAACGTTCCAGGTTAATAAATGCATCCGCAGCGAGCGAGACGGTGTTGACCAATTTAAAATCACCTTGAGAGCGCCGACCCTGTTGAGAGCGGCGAGTCCGAAATAGAACTTATAGATTCGTGACACCATCCAATTTCATATGACTCGAGCACAGCGTTATATCAGGGGGGCAACACGGGCTGCAGTGTGACATTGTGTTTCGATGTTTTCGGGCGTGCTGCTGCTCGTCCGCTTGCTAGCCTTCACTGTTAGCACACGTGCTGTGACTGAGACCAGGGGATCCTACGGGGCTCACATCGCCGGGTGCCCAGTTCACCGTGACCTAGTTCAGAGAAGGTGCCCACTCGATAACCCCGAGAGGCGTATCAGTAGCAGAGCGGCACGCGTTCACTCCCGCTCTGTTTATATTAGGGAGCGGCTGACTGATGCTGCCGGTCGCATGGTCCTTTGGGGATTTATGGATGTATGAAATATGGAACTGGTCTCCCTGGCGTCACACATGTGTTTCTGAAGAGTCGTTGGGAAGCTCAAAGTTTGGGTCAAACAAAACAAACAAAATACATCTATCAAGCAGCTGTTATAGATACATGGGTATATAGGTATATAGACATATGGGTATATAGGTATATAGACATATGGGTATATAGGTATATAGACATATCGGTATATAGATATAACAGTACATAGATATATGGGTACATATGTATATGGGTATATTGGTATAGTATATTGGTATATAGGTATATATACGTATATAGATATATAAGTATATTGGTATATTGGTATATAGATATATAAGTGTATTGGTATACAGATATATAGATATTTGAGTATATAAGTATATTGGTATATAGATATATGGGTATATAGATATATTGGTATATAGATATATAAGTATATTGTATATAGATATATAAGTGTATATAGGTATATGAGTATATAGGTATATGAGTATATAAGTATATAGGTATGTGAGTATATAAGTATATAGGTATATAGTAATGTACGTATATAAGTATATAGGTATATTGGTATATAGATATATAAGTATATAGGTATATAGTAATGTACGTATATAAGTATATAGGTATATTGGTATATAGATATATAAGTATAGTGGTATATAGATATATAGGTATATGAGTATATAGGTATATTGGTATATAGATATATAAGTATAGTGCTATATAGATATATAGGTATATGAGGATATAGGTATATTGGTATATAGATATATAAGTATAGTGGTATATAGATATATAGGTATATGAGTATATAGGTGTATTGGTATATAGATATATGGGATAATAACAAGGAGACCGCAGTTTGTGTTCTTTATGTGAAACAGGAAGTAAATATTGACTTAATGCTTGTAACTTTAGAAGGACGGGAAGGACGGTTATTTATTTACAGTATCGTTACTTTGTTGTGGTTGTTAGTTTCTGCAAGCAGGATAGTAGGCTGGATATATATATATATATATATATATATATATATATATATATATATATATATATATATACTTGCAACATGGAAAAGTTGTTGTTGCACCGATGGTGTTGGATGTTTGCGTGAATAAATCCGACACATAAGTGACTGAAGTAAAGGTGTGTGTAAACAGGCTGTTATTAGACCACATGTGACAACAACAACAACAACAACAACAACAGCAGCTTGACTCCACCTGTGATTCTTCTCACGTGTGTTTTGGTGATTCAAATGTTGTGATTGAACCAGACGTACATATCAGGGATTCCTCCCGGTGAAAGATCTCATTGTGTGTGTGTGCGTGTGTGTGTGTGTGTGTGTGTGTGTGTGTGTGTGTGTAGCTTCAAGCACCATATAGAAAGTCGTGTCGCGTGAACTTGGCTTAACTTTAACAACACATGTTTTAAACATGAATAGAGACACTTGATTGAAGATAGCAATGCAGTACAAACAGAGATAATTACTACTGTTATTATTATTATTATTATTATTATTATTATTAATATTTCATTTAGCTCTTCCCTCTACTTTTTTCCTGTAATCTCTGAAACTAGTAAGCGTTTCTGCGATGGATTGAAGCTGCAGCCTCTCCCTCTAATGCATTCATGCTTCGTCAACTCCAGTTATCATTTTTAGCTGATAATAAATCACCCCGGGATCTGTGCACCGCTGATTATCACAAGGAATTATTCAAGGACTAGATTACAATACTTACGGAGCGGTGGATGGTAATACCGTTTTCGATGTGCTATTATTCAAATAAGAAGGTGACACCATAAATCACTGCTGGGATCACATGTAGAGTCAAGCAGATCATCAGACCTGCATTAGGAATACACTAACAATCACAGGAGTCCACGAACACACACGCATATATTCAGAGGATAAGCATCGACATATACAACCTGGTACACCTAAAAATACACATCTGCATCTACATAATTGTATTTCGATACATTTGGAGGAGGATCCCTTTGAATCCAGGGCGGGAAAGGCGGAGTCCGCCACCAGCAATGAGGAGTAAGACCTGAAGCCGTGAGCAGAGACTGTAGATACATGGGAAGGAACTTGATTCAAAGTAATGGATCGTGAATATAACACAAGAAAAAAGGGTTATATTTCATCAAAATCGCTGGCGTCCTCGATGCCGACCACCTGCTGTGATCGGCAGTGATTAGAATAATGATATGCAGCACGCGAGATTACTGTGTCGCGTCCCACGAGAGCAAACAACGTTCACAAACTCACACGCCGAAAATGTGGAACAGGAAGTTGGGATTAGATACAATGTTTCTTTCAGTTACAATATTTCAACATTGCTGGTTCTCCTCCGGTCCGTACCGACTCCCCGGCCCGGTCTGCGGCCCCCGGGGGCCCCTGTGTGCTTCCCGTGTGCGATCGGCCACGCACTTTCACTGAGATTCAAAGCCAGAGCTGACTTCTCATTAAAGCAGGGAGGCTGCTGGGAACTCAGGGGTCCTTTTCCCACCAGCCAAGGACTTTACAGTTGGACTGTTTCATTAACTTCTACTCTTACAGAAGTCTTCTGAGGGCAAAATATTTTTTCTTTTGCTGCTGGCAAAGTTCTGCAAACTTTGTGGTTTCTTGAGCTGGACAAACTCTGGAATAATTCATTTCAATAGACCCCTCTTTTTTTTTTTTTTTCTTTTTTTTTTTAACAGCCAACGTCATCATAAATGAGCCTGAACTTGCATCTTGTCTTTCATCACTCAGGACTGAGGGGAATCCTTCAAACAAAAGGGACAGGTGTTCATCTGGAAGCTCCTTGGGGTAATTTGATAATTACGGTACTTCAAAACTCTTCAG
Source organism: Taurulus bubalis (assembly GCF_910589615.1). Classification (NCBI taxonomy): domain Eukaryota; kingdom Metazoa; phylum Chordata; class Actinopteri; order Perciformes; family Cottidae; genus Taurulus; species Taurulus bubalis. Next base: position 3,747,907 of record NC_136589.1, on the reverse strand, counting down.
CGCCTGATTGCTGCATTTTGACGGATATTACACAACTTCTCGTAACTCATTATGCACCCAAATGAACACACCTACACATATTTTAAAATGATTTTAATATTCTAAGTGACTTTCCAGGGATATCATGGTGTCTTGATGTCCGTCGAGAATACGCGTCCATTATTCTGCCCAGCAACAGAGACACAGATGCTCCTCATGTAACTCCAGGACTTTCCTGAGTATCAGAATAATCCAGTGATTGTTGTCTCCGCACCCATTGGTTCCTTTGAAACAGGATCTGCTAATAGCCAATTCAGCAACATTTTAATGGTGCCAATTTGTCACAATGTGCTCCAGCAGCAATGCTGATGCTTTACATACACACCGGCTGAGGCTACAAATTGTTTTTCCCTCTTTTCTCCCTCTCCAGAGACTCTGAATCAAAATGTGCTGAAATGTATTCAGCATATAGATGAACCTTCCCAACATCAATAGATAGCAGAGGGTCATTACGGCGGTAAAGAATTAAGCAGAGCCCAGATCTCTCCGGTCCCTTTACCCTTTCTACATGTTCTTAAGTGATAACGGCAACAGACGACGTTCACGCCTCATTTCATTTCATTATCGCGTCCTGCTCGCCTCGTCGCCTTGGTTCCCGGACTGGTCTTACATCTCAGCGTGCGGGCGATCACTCATGGACAGAAAACATAATGGAAGTAGGGGGTGCGGGGGGGGGGGGGCTAATCAAAGGTTTGTGAAACCAATTTAGCATGCTCTAGAAAGAGCCCTCCAGAGAGGATGCACCGCAAACTGTAGACGAGGAACTGTGCATAACACCGAGGGAGAAGCAGCGCTGGAGGCTGAGCCTCCGACTGACAGGGGCCCTGAAACATATTACACCAGCTCATCGACTTCCATAAATGTATGTATTATTTATGTTTTGTTTACAAGCTAATGGAAACAAATGTTTCTTTTTCACCATGAAAGTAGGTGAAGTCTGTGAGTGGAGGAGTGAAATAGGTTTGCTTCCCGACATCAGAACATCTTAAAGTCTTTGATCCATCCCACCAAAAAACTAAGAAGCCCAACTCCAGGTGAGCAGCATTTTGTGGAATTAAATGACAGTTCATAGTGACGGAGAGTGTATTACAAACGGCATTATATCAAAGGATGTAGTATTTTTTGTTTTATATGTATATGTTGTTTGTATTTAGTTCAGAAATCTGCTGCTGAATTCTTTGTTTGTTATATCATTCTATAGATGATAACTTTAGGTTATTTAATTAGGTAATACGTTCCACACAAACACTTTTTCCCTTTTAAGATTACAACTGTTGCACATTTCTTATAAAGGGTGTCAGTCTTGTATCAACTCTTGATCGGTACGATCTTTTCAAAATAAACGTTCTTCACCGGAAACTCGGTTAGGTTTAGGGTTTAGGAAAAGACTTAAATACTTGGTTAGGTTTAGGGTTTAGGAAAAGACTTAAATACTTGGTTAGGTTTAGGAAAATACTTAAATACTTGATTAGGTATAGGAAAAGACTTAAATACTTGGTTAGGTTTAGGAAAAGACTTAAATACTTGGTTAGGTTTAGGGTTTAGGAAAAGACTTAAATACTTGGTTAGGTTTAGGAAAAGACTTAAATACTTGGTTAGGTTTAGGAAAAGACTTAAATACTTGGTTAGGTTTAGGAAAAGACTTAAATACTTGATTAGGTATAGGAAAAGACTTAAATGGGAGGTTAGGTTTAGGAAAAGACTTAAATACTTGATTAGATTTAGGAAAAGACTTAAATACTTGGTTAGGTTTAGGAAAAGACTTAAATACTTGGTTAGGTATAGGAAAAGACTTAAATGGGAGGTTAGGTTTAGGAAAATACTTAAATACTTGGTTAGGTATAGGAAAAGACTTAAATACTTGGTTAGGTATAGGAAAAGACTTAAATACTTGGTTAGGTATAGGAAAAGACTTAAATACTTGGTTAGGTTTAGGAAAAGACTTAAATACTTGGTTAGGTATAGGAAAAGACTTAAATACTTGGTTAGGTTTAGGAAAAGACTTAAATACTTGGTTAGGTTTAGGAAAAGACTTAAATACTTGGTTAGGTTTAGGAAAAGACTTAAATACTTGGTTAGGTATAGGAAAAGACTTAAATACTTGGTTAGGTTCAGGAAAAGACTTAAATACTTGGTTAGGTTTAGGAAAAGACTTAAATACTTGATTAGGTATAGGAAAAGACTTAAATATTTGATCATGGTTTAGGTAACAAACCACTAAGGTTTAGGAAAAGATCATTGGCTTAAAATGACTTACTTACTAATCATCTTGAGACCTCCTCTCCCGCCTGCCCCTCGTGTGCTTCACTGGTTTCTATACTTCCTCGTTCACGACGTCGTGGACAACACACACAAGTCCTTTCGCTAGATATCTCTAAATCACGGCGCATTAGTCTTTTGTGCAGCTCTTGCTATGAGCGCTTGATGAGAAGCTAGGTATTTAAAGCTCTGAATGGGTCCACTGGGTTCTGGAGGTGCCGTGACAGCGGTTGTGCCGGGTTGGGCCCCGATGCCATGTCTCTTCACGGTCCCCGTCGACTCCCCGCATTCGAACGAGACTGTTTATTAGCAAGCCAAGTGTGATGCATTCAATTCCTCTTGGCATGCAGCCTGATATTTGTGGCTGCATAATGACATGGGTGAAGGCTCTCTGCTGTTTGCACACAGTGATTCATAGCATGTAATGTAACTACACATGGAGCTTCCATGGAGAGTGTCTGAGCTCCCCGTGAGTGGTTATACATTCTGGAGAGAGAAAAGGAAAGGAGCGAAGGCACCTGGTGGGCAGCGTGACCTGTGAAGGTCACTCTTTACTCGGGGCCTCATATCTCTTCATTTGGAGGACTCATTGAGTATCGCCTGGTCAGATGGATCAGGGAAAGATTAATGGTGCGGCCCGCGGACTCATAACATTTATCCAAACACATCCGCCTGCATAGTCCTTGACATCAACCCATCTGGAAACTGTGCTCGTCTTTTTTTTGTTCATTATGTGAGATGGATTTTGTCCGTCAGCCGATAAGATCATCTTTTTCGCCACCGCTTAATTTGACGATTGCTGCGTCAATTCATTTTCAATTTTCGTCCTGAACCCGTGGATTTCGTCGGCCTCGTTTTATTGTGAGGGAAAAGAGGCCGAGAAATTCCCTCAAAGTAAAGTGTGAAATGGATCTGGCATCCACTGAAAGGCATGTGAAGAGCCCTCTGATTAAAGGAGACATCCCATCCGATCCCCTGACCGCTGCCAACCTCCGAGCGCCGGACTAATAGCCATCACCGCCACTTTTCTCGTGAGGCTTTGTTGGCTTCACCTTTTATTATTAGTCACACTCGCGCACAACAACTTAAACTTTGTGCACAACTCGGAGCAACTTGCTCCCCGTGATTATGATTCAGTGGCTGCGTCCTCCCGATCGACCGAGAGTGTAAGATTATCGGCCTGCAGGATCGATGGAAGTTATGAATTATTAGGTGGAGAGGAAAGTAATATTGGAAGACGGAGGATTGAAGACCTGCAGCAGAAATGACCAATCACTGCAGTATAAAACAGACATTTGTTTGATTTATAAGGTGAAGGGAGGCCCCTGGAGAAAGACCGAGGCTTCTGCATTGAGACCACGCCGAGTGAAGACCGGCCTCCACAACACGGAGCCACTCTTGAGTCCTTTGCTCCACTTTCCTTTTGATGGGTCATTTTCTTCCCGGTGCTGTCACAACTATACGTCAGCGTTGCCACGATGCACAAAAAACCCACAAACCCAGTGACCAAAGCATGAGTCTGCTGGATTCAATTAAAGTGGCACATACAGACGGGTTTTGCACAAACACATAAAAGCGGATGGTGCAGATAAACCTTTTATCGAACTCTGAGCCGTCGTCTCTGCTCTGCAATCTGCAGGCAGAAAATTGCGCATTTCGGGGGGAAAGAAAATCTACTTAGACCACCTGTAACCTTTTGACGGATTGCTTTATTTCAGCCTATTAAATCAAAATTATATGATTTTTGTGTTGTGTTAAAGTCGAGCAACAGAGTCAGAATGTGTATAATTTGACCTTTGATGAGTGTGAGCAAAGAGACACTCTTGACTTGCTCCTCTGAAATGAAACAGCCAGGTTCCTCGGTCACGACACAGGCGGTGCTTGTGAAAATCATTTTTCTTTTTGTGTTTTTAAGTCTCGGGGATTTATTTAACACCAAAGGCCGCTACACAGCGGGAGTTTTTTTATTTTGTATTTCTTCATGCGATTAATTTGCACATCAAAGCGTTCTTTTTTTCCCCGTCATTAGTGCTTTCGCACAGAAGGTGAAAAAAAGAGAAAAAAAAGCTCCATCATTGTTTTCGGAGCGAGGTCGGTTTTTTTCTGAGCTTTCGCGGCGAAAATTAAGGCGTCGACCAATCACGTTGAACGGACGTATTGTGAAATAAACAGCGACGCGGGGGATCAAGGGGACCGAACCAAGGCGGCAGCCTTCACTCCTTTGAACCTTGACAAAGGCAGCGCACGCCAGATCAACTTCCTCTTACCTTTCACAATAAAAGCCAGAGACATAAACTCTGCATAACTGTTTTTATCAGATGAAACTCTAATTTCACGAAAAGGAAACTCAATAAAATAGCTTACAGGAGCGTTAAGTCGACACTTATTCGTGCGCTTCTAATTTTTTTAGTCACAAATACTTCACTGCTAAAAGCAATATTTACGTGTCAAGGGATTATACAAAGAAGAACAATTCTATTTTAGATGCTTTAGAAACTTTAGAGTAAATATTTTGCAGCCAAATCAAATATTTTGCCGGATATTCCACCTTCATTTCTTTTTAATGTATATACTCTGTCACCTTTTCCTCGTGCAGAGGCCATAAAGTAGTGAATATGAGAAATGCGTTTACAGATCATTACATTTCCCTCCTCGGCATCGTGGACGTTGGTTTACGGCTCTCGGACGGCCGCACCGACTCGTCGTCTTTTCGATTCCTCACAGCTCATTGTGTTTGTTCGCCCTCTGGCGTTTTGGGGCATAATGCAGCGCAGAGAGTATAAACGCCTCCGTTCATGCTCGGAGCTCACGCTCCGTATAAACAAAGCTCGAGGCGATAGAACAGACAGACTTCTGCCAGACGCAGATACAGAAAGTTACTAGAAATACCTAGCGTGTGAGGCTCCTCACCATCTCAGCAAAAGGTTGCCGTTAGTATTCATTTGCAGAACTCTTCTTCTGCTTTAGCTCCTCTGGCGTCGTATCAGACGAGACCTTTTGAGAGTGTAAACCTTTAAAAAATAACAAAATAACGACCTGTGACTGTGACCCCTTTAAGGACAATATCAAACTTCTTCATGCATTTTGTATTAAGTTACTTTTTTGAACAATACTTGTTCAAAAGGGTGCAAAGGGATGCACGGAGGAAGACCAGCTCAAATCCCACAAAGCAGGTTCATCACCCACAGATTGCCTTCACAGATTTAGATTGTGCAGCCCGATCTTGTCCGTTTTTCACACGTAATTACTGGAAGAAACGTCAGAAAAGGTGAAATCGTTGGTTTGAACTCACACCCTGCTGTGCCGTCATCCTCATCATCCTCATCATCATCTGTCTGGTGCCCGAACAAGCAGTCGGCGTCAGTGGAACAAAGTATTGTTCTTCAGACTTGTGGAGATGGAAAGTGGATTATTACTTTTGACCACATAGAGGCATATAAATAATGAATGCTGCCGAGGTTGTGATTGTGTTTGAAGCAAAAAGCTGTAAGTGGAGCTCCACGCTGTGCTGACTTGACAGCTTTTGCATGGTTCCGCTCTAGTTTCCTGCTTTTAAAGAGCTTATCCATATAGTGTCTGTGAATCTACGGTAACCACAATCGAGCTGCAGGTTTCTCTTCGGAAAGAAAAAGCTGAGTCCTCACGCAGAATGAAAAGTAGCGCTCAGTATAATCTCTTTCTTACGGTTGAACATGTTCAGCTCTGCTTTTGTTAAACTCAGCTCATCTCCAGCTCACTCAACCATTGATTCACTCTGAAACTGTACCACATTTCTCATTTTACAGTCTGTCAGACAAAACAGCTCAGTCAACTTCCAATGAAAGCTTGTATCAACATGAACTCCAAAGGGGGTCAATGGGTGATCGATCTTGTCTCTAGATCCCTAAACGTCTCGGCTTCTAGACCCTTGACGGAAGTTCTGTGCGGAGACGGGATGGATGCTCATGGTTTACGTCTTCTTGGACTTCCTGTGGGAACGTCCCAAACCACCACCGCAACTCTCTTGATGTGGTTTCATCATCTCTCTTCCCGGTCATTGATCTGTGTTTGAACTTTGTTTTTCGCCCCCTCTTTAATATCTGTAAGGCCGTTGTCCAGATTCATGGTCGGAGGATCGATCCCCTGGCTGCAAACATTGCTCCCCGTCAGGGTTTAGCCGTGAATTCATAAGTGTTACAGAAGTTCTGTTCGGGCGAGTCCAATTGTTTATTGATGGTTTTTTTGGGGATCTTTATTCCCACGTGTTGCTCCACATGAGACCTGTGAGCAGCGATACTGCAGCCAGTGATTTGTTTTACTTTGTCTTTTGTATATTGAGTGTATTTTTGCACTTAACATTCAAGGGTAAGACTCACACTGCGAGCACTAGTAAACGCAGCACTCCACACACTGTCTAAGTTAATCTTAACATTTACCCATAGACTAGATACTTAAAAAGACATCTTCTCCATGTGCAGTCTGACTATACGCTGTTTAGATGCTGTTATAGAAATCCTTATTCATCTGAAATAAATACGCGGTGTACATAAACTCAGTCGTTGTTAATGTGATGATTACATCACGATCAATATTCAGTATGTGAAGACCTTTTTTGTTGTAGTGCTTCAGCTGAAGTGATTTGTTTTTATTTCTCACAATGGATAGTAGGTGCACGCAGGTGGAGCAAAGGCAGACATGTGGCTTGTTTCGTGTAATTATTCTCTTGTTGAGTTCCTTTCAATAGCCACAAACGGCTCAATCAGACTCTGCTCGGTTCACCTTTGTCATAATTACCAGTTCGCACTTTACAGTGTTTTTGATCAAGTAGTTCATCAGGGATAAAAGAACGAAGGTTGGAAGGTAATTGCTGGCAAACGGAAAAAAGTGCCTACGTTTATTTCATATCGTTTCCCTTGTGCCTCAGAACGGGTTCACGCCCGGAGCTTCAGTATCCAAATCGAGCCAATGTGAGGATGATGTGCTATGTCGATTATGCGACATGCCTCGTCAGGTGTGATATGCTTCCCTACGCTGTTGCAAGAGTGTACGGATGAAGAACATTGTTTAATTTGACTCCTTTAGTGGATGTCTAGACTGCTACCTACCTTGATAACTCCACCACGCGTTCATGCTACACTGGACCGTGTAGGAAAAGAGCTTTCAGACTCTTTTTGGTGATAGCAATGTGCTTGCCTAGATGAAGCATTACATTGTATAATTGTACTCATTTAGTGGCTCCCTAATTGGCTAGTTAGCATGGTAATTGCACCATTATTTCATGCTACACTAGAACGTACAGAGAATGATCCGGAAACTGATCTGATGATGGCAAAGTGCTTTTCTACGCTGTGACAGTGTGTGGAGGAAGCACTAGGTTGTTAGATTTGACTCCTTTAGCTCCGAGCTAGTTAGCTAACTGGCTAGCTAATCCTACCATGCGTTCATGCTATGGTCGGCTAGAATGGTGATACTGCTTTTAGATGGATGGATGGATGATGGATGATAGATAAATACTTTATTCATCCCTCGGGGAAATTTGTTTGTGGCAGCAGCAACAAAAAATGAAATACTCATATATATATACAACAAAACCGAATAGCAGAGCGTATTAAATTTAAGAAAATTAAACAATAAAGAAAGTGCAAAGTATATGCAGTGTATATAAGTATACAGTGACTAACTAAACAACAAAAGCGATATAACGTGTGTTCTATGTTTTTAGTGTATAGGTCTTTTATGATGATTTGAATGTGTAAAGTGTCTTTGGGTATTTTGAAAAGCTCTATATGAATAAATTATTATTATTAGATAATACCACCCCAGAGTTTCCTTGACAGCGGTCTGAGACCACCCCTTAGGCGGACCGGAGCGCTGGTGTGTGTGGTCCGCACCAAAGTTTGGATCAAACAACAAACCGCAACAAGAGCTGCAGGACAAACAATTTAGACAAAAAACAATCATAAAAATGTATTCTTTGTGAGCATCAATTTAACTCCCCCGTCTCATATTTTATTTCCTTGCAGTCTGTGTTTTCAAATATATTGTAATGTACTGTCGTTAAAATACGAAGGTTGCCCATTATATTATAACGCTGTTGTGTTTTAATTAATGTTTTTCCAACATCTCAAAACATAAATAAAAAAATCAACCTTGGTAGCTGCTGAACTGTTGTTGTTGAAATGTAAATTAACAATTTAATAATCCAGGGTGCTATTAGACTGTCTAATAATGGAGTATATACAATAATTTAAAAGCCGAAATGTTTTACGGAGGGGGAAAAAGGCAATTATGTAGCGAGCTCACATCAATAGTTTCTGCCAGGCACACAGTGATTAATTTGTCGCATCACAAACTGAATGGATATGACACAGATTGACAATTAAAATGTGTGTATTAAGACAACAGCGATGAGACGTGTTGAATATTAACTGCGGGTTGAAGACCCTTCTTCACTGGACGCCACGACGCAGCTCTAAAAAGCCGTTCCACTCAAAGAAATGATTTCTGTGCGGAACCTTGGCACAGAAATGTATAAAAGCGGATTTTAAAGGTTTGTTTTGAACGCTTGCACAATCCTGCAGAACATAAAAAATACTCAGAACGACCTCCATTTCAGCGAAATTTCCGTGGAATGTGGTCTTGAGAGAGAGAGAGAGTATTTTAGTGCAATGGGTGTTCTTTTTGTCTAATCTTTCAGAATATCGATGGTCGCTCAAAAACACTTCAGTGTGCAGTTGCTCTTTAATGTCAGTGAGATGACATGTGTTTTGTGTTGCGTTAGTCAGATCGTTGCCTTCCACACAGTCATTGTATTCAACTATAATAATAATAATAAAGTATTGTTCCTCGATATCTTTTCTGTGAAAGACCTGGATCTTTCTCTGCACTTCAGGGGCAGAAGAAAAACATTCATAACTCTGACTTAGATTTAAAAAATGGCTCAATTTATGAGTTGTTTGGTGCAGCTGCCTTGATGTGAGAGGCTTGAGCTGTTCTGTGCAGAAGCCAGGAAATAACGGCTTCAGTGTCAAAGTGCAAGTGAGATAAATGACTCGCGAGCATCTGCCGTAGAGCCGTCCTCCTCTCCCTGTCGCCGGGTCAGGGACGTTTCCTCTCCTCCGGTCGCAGTGATGAGGCCAATAGGTTGCTGGGTTACAAACAGCACACCCGACTCATACTTATAAATAAACTGCAATCTCTATTACAGTTTTCCCGGACTTTTGAACACGTGGTTACGTCGTAGATTTAAACAAAACAAATTAAAAGTACTTGTAAAACTTCACGGTGGTTTGCCGTTTGTTTGTCACGTAATTTAAAGATGAGGATGTTCATTAAAATAAGGCAACGTTGACTTTTGGTTTCCAATGGGAAACGGTGGTCTCCTGTGTGAAAGTCCTAAGTTTGGACCTTAGACTGATTCGAAATGTACTTGTAATTTCTGAGAAAATACAATTGACAAAAAAGGTTTCGAGTTCCTCAGTTGCTTAAAACATTTGTTTAACAATTATTTACCTGCTAATTTAGTTAATTTAGAATTGTAATTTCTTCTTAATTGGTGAGCAGGTTATTCTGAGAAGAAAAATAACAAAACCCAGGAAAATAAATAAGCCAGGCTCTAAAAAACTATGTAGCGGCTGAGGAGATGCATACGTTGTGTTCCCGAGGGTTGGAGGAGTTGTAAAGAGAGTGAATGTTGGACTTTATCACCGACTGGAGAGAAACACCTTCATCTGAATGCTAATGCTGCTCCGTGTCCGCTGAGTGTGCAAATAGGCAATTGTTTGCTGACATGTGAACTTAATAAGGCAATAATATATCTGGGATGTGCGCCTGTCAGCTTGTTTGTGGGTTCTAGTGCCCCCTGGAGGCCAAAACAAAGCCCATTAATGCAGCTTTAACGGTGCCCTGTGGAGTTTTCTAGCTGACAGAGTTTCTGTTTACATCGTGTGCATCCTTGTGGTCAAACAAGCACGTTGAACACATTCCCTTCCTCGTGAAATATTTGCAAAGCACATTTTTGTTACTTACGTTGTACATGTTCATGACTGTTTGTTCGCAACGGGTTCTGCCTTTGTTGTCACGTTCTTTTCGGCTGCGCAATGTCAATATATCTATTTGTCTGAATTTTGTATTTTAAGTTTTTTTTCTACTATATTTCATATTATAATTGTTTCCCTCTCTCTCTATTGAAAGACATAGAGCATGCATAAAGCATGCAAGACATAGATCTCTATTTAGAAAAGAGTTGATCGTACTGTGACCCTACTCAAGTAGGTGTGTGTAATTCTACAACAAAGCTGGAAATATATGCTAATACATTGTGTTGAGACCGCTGAAACTGTTATTATAGTACATTCAATGTTATCAATCTTAACAAGTTTCTATATATCTCCTAATAGCTCAAACACAGCAGCATCGAGGTTGAAATCATTCAACGTTGACCCAGAATCTGCAACAGAATTTAAAGCTTGGTGAGCGAGCGAAGTGAACGTTTCTATCTACACAGGCCTGCATCTTAAACTGGACCATTTCATTATTATTGTACTTGAACGGCAGGACTTTTACTTCTGAAATCCTGGACACCCTAAAACGACCCCTGCACCTTTCCCACTTTATAGAACAAGTCTTTAACCAGGTGGTATTTATTTTTCTCCTCGCCATATGTTGATTGCGAGAGTTGACAAAATACTGCCTCCAGTTTTCCACCAGACTGGATGTTGTGATGGCTTATATTTATAGTAAAACGAGCAGATAAAAGCACAGATTGGTAGTTAGAGTCACTTAGAGACGGCTGTTGTTGTGAAAGGTGGCGAGGAAAATAGAGTAAGGTCAGCTTTGCCGTGACGGACAGCAATCTGAGTGCCGACTCCTGAGAGCTCACGGAGCCCGGCGAGTCAAGAAATGTGCTCTAACAGAGGCAACAGTGGGAGAAGGTCAGACAGTTTTGAAAAGCTTGCTTCCGATCGAAGCGGTGTATAAAAAAACAAATGTACTAAGAGGGCCGCGGGTTGAAAGGTAGAACTGTAGCCACTATTTTTATCAGGAACAAACGTCATCAAACAACTTCTCCTCCATTTCCACCTCCACCAAGGATCTGCATTTCTGTCACTCTCGAAAAGATCAAAACCAACGTTATTCTCTCAACACTCTGACTTCTCAACAGCGTCTGTGACGTTCAGAGATGTAAGTGTTAAAACAAGTTTTATAAATAATGTGTTAAAACATGAGGACATATCACATTTATTTGTGACAATTTAAAGAAGCAAGGTTTTATGAGATTATGGTGCCAGTACAAAAGAAGTGGGCGACATGAGATGGAATGCCATCCCCCTTTTTAGCAAAATCACCAATATAATACATAATACATGTCAATACAAAGGTACTCGAGGCACTTTACATGGTAAAAACCAACAATAGAAGCAATAACAATGTAAACAAGAGAGATGCCATAACAGTAAGAAGTCTGCAGGAGGTCAGAGAGGTATGGAGGGGTTCAGGGTTGTGAAGGGCTTTGTATGTGATGAGGAGGATCTTTAACCAGATTCCTGCATCCCTTCTTCACCTGCCAGGAGACTGATGTTTGTGTTTTAGTTATTTTGCTTTGTGATGTTCGTGACTTGTGTTCCCGTCTTATGTTACGTTCATTTAAGGAGATGCATTTTGAAGGGAAGAATTGTGCTCTCCAGGAAATTCCTCGGGTGTTCAAGAATTGACAGTACAGGTTATATTACAATCAAGGTTATTTATTTAAGCCATTATTACACATACATGGAATGCATACCTACTACAAGGCCTTGGACTCAGCTCCCCTGATGGTCTGCTCTGCACACAGTCTGCACACAGTCAGCACACCCCCAGAACGAGAGTGGGCCCCGTTCACTAAGAGCAATGGATATTTATCCCCTTACTGCGAGACTTCCTCTTTCTGACTTCCATAATTGTCACAGTCTAAATAGCGAAAGGGAAGGGGTCCGTCTGCATATCAGACATCTAAAGGTCACAAGAGTGAATTATGTTATGTGCCACTATTCCGAGAGCATAAAGCAGAACTTCTTCCACAAGACAGGAACCAGATATTTGTCCCTGTGCCAGACCGTTAATCGGCCAAAAGTAAGCTTTCTATGTTTAAAACGCGGTAGCAGGTGCATGTAAGGCCTCAGTGGCCTCTATTTGACCTGTTCAGTCAGGGTCAAGAGGGAGAGTGTTTACGGAACTGAAACAAGAGTGGGAACTCAGACAGTTGCGTTTTCTCAGCTACGAGACACATTTTTAGTATAAGCGGGACATGAAACTTTAGTCAAAGTAAGGCAGTACAACATATAAATCATTAGTCAAAGTAAGGCAGTACAACATATTGATCATTAGATTTTCTTCAATTTCAACTTCTGAAGTGTAGTAATATAGCAGAGAATGAAGTCTCTCTCTCTGCGTCGCCATCAGAGCTTCCCCATGCTTTGTTTCCATGCATGCTTTTACGTGCACGTCAGCGGAAAATGGCGTACTGCTGTAAGTATTGTTAGCTGAAAACGTCGTACCGCTGTAAGTATTGTTAGCTGAAAACGTCGTACCTCTGTAAGTATCGTTAGCTGAAAACGTCGTACCTCTGTAAGTATCATAGCTGAAAACGTCGTTCCGCTGTAAGTATCGTTAGCTGAAAGCGCCGTACTGCTGTAAGTATCGTTTGCTGAAAATGTCGTACCGCTGTAAATATCATTAGCTGAAAACGTCGGACTGCTGTAAGTATCATTAGCTGAACATGTTGGACCACTGTAAGTATCGTTAGCTGAAAACGCCGAACCGCTGTAAGTATCGTTAGCTGAAAATGTCATACCTCTGTGTATCGTTAGCTGAACATGACGAACCGCTGTAAGTATCGTGAGCTGAAAACGTCGGACCGCTGTAAGTATCGTTAGTTGAACACGTCGGACCGCTGTAAGTATCGTTAGCTGAAAACGTCGGACCGCTGTAAGTATCGTCAGCTGAACACGTCGTACCGCTGTAAGTATTGTTAGCTGAAAACTCCGTACTGCTGTAAGTATCGTTAGCTGAAAACGTTGTACCGCTGTAAGCATCGTTAGCTGAAAACGTCGTACCGCTGTAAGTATCATTAGCTGAAAACGTCGGACCGCTGTAAGTATCGTTAGCTGAACACGTCGTACCGCTGTAAGTATTGTTAGCTGAAAACGCCGAACCGCTGTAAGTATCGTTAGCTGAAAACGTCGGACCGCTGTAAGTATCGTTAGCTGAACACGTTGGACCGCTGTAAGTATCGTTAGCTGAACATGTTGGACCGCTGTAAGTATTGTTAGCTGAAAATGTCATACCTCTGTGTATCGTTAGCTGAACATGACGAACCGCTGTAAGTATCGTTGGCTGAAAACGTCGTACCGCTGTAAGTATCGTCAGCTGAACACGTCGTACCGCTGTAAGTATCGTTAGCTGAAAATATCATGCATCTGTGTTTCGTTAGTTGAACACGTCGGACCGCTGTAAGTATCGTTAGCTGAAAACGTCGGACCGCTGTAAGTATCGTCAGCTGAACACGTCGTACCACTGTAAGCATCGTTAGCTGAAAACTCCGTACTGCTGTAAGTATCGTTAGCTGAAAACGTTGTACCACTGTAAGCATCGTTAGCTGAAAACGTCGTACCGCTGTAAGTATCGTCAGCTGAACACGTCGTACCGCTGTAAGTATCATTAGCTGAAAACGTCGGACCGCTGTAAGTATCGTTAGCTGAACACGTCGGACCGCTGTAAGTATCGTCAGCTGAACATGTTGGACCGCTGTAAATATCGTTAGCTGAAACCGTCGTACCGCTGTAAGTATCGTCAGCTGAACACGTCGTACCGCTGTAAGTATCGTCAGCTGAACACGTCGTACCGCTGTAAGTATCACCAGCTGAACACGTCGGACCGCTGTAAGTATCGTCAGCTGAACACGTCGGACCGCTGTAAGTATCGTTAGCTGAAAACGTCGTACCGCTGTAAGTATTGTTAGCTGAAAACGTCGTACTGCTGTAAGTATCGTTAGCTGAAAACGTCGTACCGCTGTAAGTATCGTCAGCTGAACACGCCGTACCGCTGTAAGTATTGTTAGCTGAAAACGCTGTACTGCTGTAAGTATCGTTAGCTGAAAACGTTGTACCGCTGTAAGTATCGTTAGCTGAAAACGTCGGACCGCTGTAAGTAACGTCAGCTGAACACGTCGTACCGCTGTAAGTATCATTAGCTGAAAACGTCGGACCGCTGTAAGTATTGTTAGCTGAACATGTTGGACCGCTGTAAGTATCGTTAGCTGAAAATGTCGTACCTCTGTGGATCGTTAGCTGAACACGTCGGACCGCTGTAAGTATCGTCAGCTGAACACGTCGGACCGCTGTAAGTATCGTTAGCTGAAAACGTCGTACCGCTGTAAGTATTGTTAGCTGAAAACGTCGTACTGCTGTAAGTATCGTTAGCTGAACACGTCGGACCGCTGTAAGTATCGTTAGCTGAAAACGTCGGACCGCTGTAAGTATCGTTAGCTGAACACGTCGGACCGCTGTAAGTATCGTTAGCTGTTCGCTCTGATCCGCTCTGACTGGTGGAGGCAATCCTGATACTTCAGAGCGACGGTCAAGGTCATAGATTCTCAAACCTCAGAAAGATCAATGAGTCAACAGATTCCACTGAACAACCGCTCTGCTACTGCGGAAAGGAAAGGTCAACATCCCCCGTTAAAAACCAGCGAGTCGCCGACTGAATATATAATATTACCACATCTGAGAGGATCTGAGAGGAATTATTAGGGGGGAGAACACTTGTTTATCTGCATAAATACATGCACCGTGGAGCCTTATACACAAACTGAATGGTCCTCTTTTGGTGGTGAAATGTGAAGATAATTCTCATGTTATTTTCTCAGAATTTCTAGCTTATTGTATGAAGACAGAAGCTGTTTGCAGAGAAGCTCAGCCTTCACTCCTGGGGTAAAGAAGCCCTGACAACAGGGAGGCCGGTCTGCAGAAAGCTTCCTTTACTTCAAACAGAGGAGATAAATGACTGCAGGAAGAGAGGCAAGAGAAACTTTTACCAAACGCTAAAGAGCATCAATTAAACGGATGCTACAGATTTAATTGGAGAATGTTTAGCTGATCTGGATGACAGCTTTGTCTTTCACCACACATACAACAGAATTAGGCATTTAACACTTGTAATGACACATCATCACAAGGCCGTGACAAAGACACATGCACGTCTTGTCAGTCAACAGTGAAGCATAATATTCAAATCTGCATCGTTGCAACACGTCTGTGCCTTGAAGAATTTAGCAGATTTAGAGCCAGAATTATTTTCCTTTATGAGTTAGTGGAGATCAAAAACAGAGTTCATGTTGAGGACATATGACTGACATGATTGTTAATGATCCATTACTACTTCCTGGTCAAAGAATTATAATTTGTATTGAAACATTATTGTATAAGTATTGACTTAAAAGGGTTTGTTTCGAACTGGACCTTTTTTTTTGTCCATGTTTTCAGAATCAGAACCACGTATGTTTTCCTGTACGAGGAATTTGTCTTGGCAGGTGGCGCATAACATTGAACACAGTGCAAGAAATAGAATATACAATTAAAATAAAGTGCACAGATGAACAGATAACAGTACTTTAGACAAATTAAATTGTGTTTCTTTTGTAACTCTGTCATATCAGCTACAATTTTTTGCAAAGTATTAATATTGCTAGTATTGAGACAGCAGCCGCTAAACGAGCTGCGCTGTTATCTATTGGGGGACAAGCTGTCACCGTCCACTAGAAGAGCCTCGTGTTCTCCTCTGATTGTTATTTTAAGTGTCTGACATTATGGAGAGTTTCTCCCTTCTCAAGTTCTGAAATCCTGTGAGATTTCATATTTGCCGTAAGACAACGGTGGAAACACAGAAAGTGTAGCTTTCCATGATTTTCAATTTTTTTATGATTTCGACAATGTGAATGAGGTCTTTGACAGTCAAGAGTATTCTGATATTCAGATTTCACGACAGATGGGATCAAGCTAATGGTAAAGTTTAATTTCTCTGTCGGGTTATTTCCATAATGTTGTCAGACACTTATAATAACAATATGAGCATGGAAAAAAAGCCCTTTTAGTGCATTGACAGGGAGGAGTGGGCTGGTGGCATTGCATTGCAGCCCGTTTAGCAGCCGCCATCTGCAGCGTTCGCCCTCAATACTGAAGCAATTAAAAAAAAGTATTGTCCCTATTAGTCACATAAGACACAGACACATTGGAAAGTAACCCTTTAAACAATCACGCCAATCTAACGACCCCTCGTGGCTCGAGTGCTAACATTCTCTAACGCTTTCCTGCAATTATTCAAATTGCAAGTTTTGTCAAAAATTACTGGTTGGAAGGGTTTTATTTTATTTTCTGACACTATAATTAAACCGCATTTCAATAAGCCAAGAGAATAAACTGTGATTATGGAGCGTGGCTCCCTCTGTGCTTGAGCCTGATCCACTAATGGTAGTGTATAAAAGACAGAGCCAAACTATGCAGACTTCACTGGAAGACGTCAACGGCTAAACTGGGAACGACTTTACTGGCACTGCGGTAAATGGACCTGTACTTAAATATAGCTTTTCTAGTCTTCCGACCAATCAAAGCGCCTTCACACTGCTTGTCATTATTCACCCATTCATACACTGATGGGAGGGGCTAAGGTTCCATCTGTCCATCAGGACTAGCTAACATTCACACACCGTATGCACAGTGCACTACAGGAGCAATTTGGGGTTAAGTGTCTTCCCCAAGGAAATATCGACATGGGCTAGCTGAGCCAGGGATCGAACCGCCGATGCACTGACCCACAGTCACCCCATACATTGTACTGCGGTTGGATTCTCCATCAGATTCCTCTCGTCAGGCTTCAAGTAATGCAAGAAACTATCGGCATCCTGCGAGGAGCTACAGGCAGCTATGGGCGTGGCCTGTGTGTGTGTGTGTGTGTGTGTGTGTGTGTGTGTGTGTGTGTGTGTGTGACAACCACGGAGAGGTAGCTATTGAGTCAGAACAACAATGACGGCAATACTTCTTTATTCAAAGAAGCGTTTAAAAGGTTTTCTCCATGCAACAGAAGTGTTTGCACTTCTACCGACTAGCTTTGGTGAAGGTTTTGATTGACAGGCGGTTCATCCAATCACCTGCCAAGTGCCTGCCCTTTTCCATTTTCCAATGGTTCTGTGCTACAGACCATCTGGCGGGTTCAGGTTCACTGCGTCGCCATGCTAGGATTTACTGCTGGTAACTTACAGACTGCTGACGACACCGAATCTGAGAAAACTGCTCAATAACAGACGGTGCAGAGAGTTATGAAACATTAAAGGGCAAAACTCCTCGAGATTTACAAGAGGTTCACATGTCCAGAGTCTACTGCACAGATTCTTGTAGATTCATTTTGAATGTGAGCAGTAAAAACAAACACTTAATAACTCCACTTTCTATTAAATTACAGCACCAGAGGAGCTGGCAGCAGGTCAGCTTTATAAAGCCATCGCGGTTTGGAGGTCACGGATATGACAGACAAGGAGAATGATTTTCATTTCTTCCTTGCAAATGAATTTAGTTGACAGATTAATTCAATTAAAACGAGCCTGCAGACGGATCAGTCGCCAATATTGAACCTGATTAGCCGACAGCTCCTCTAATTGGGATACTGAGTGGAAGCTTTCTAATTCAGATGATGCAAACCAGCTGAATTAAATTAGTTCGCAATTAGAACCCAATCCACTGATGTGTTGATTGAAGATCTATAAAGTTATACTCTGAAAAACCTTCAATAAGGTCTTCATTAACAGCATTTCATTGCTTTTTTTTCTTCAAGATTCAGCAAAAGCCTGGTTTTGCTCTTTTTATTATTAATTTGATCAGCTCGGTGTCTAAAAAACATGCTACGAACACAAGAAACATCAAATTAGACTCAATGCTGAGAGAAAATATGTTTTCTTTCTCATTGTCTGGATTTTGTGTGTGTGTTTAATACAAATTAAGATCCTTGTAAAACACCTCTAATAACATGATTTCATAAGACCAGAACATGCCTCCCTTTGTCCGGGCTGTTCTAAAAATAATTAGAAATTTGCTGCATTTCTATGGCTTAGTAGTTTACATAGTTTACTGCAGTTTGAATAATGTAAAGAAGCAGCTGCATGCGCGCCCCTTTGAACACACCTTAAATGGGGTCACTGAAAGTCTGGATAAGAAACGTCAAAACATCTCCACCGACCCATGTCCTGTATCGACGTCCTGCTTTTGGAGATCCCTAAAGGAAAGTCCGGGATTTTAGACCCGTCACAGCCGAGGAACAGGACAAAATAACGATTGTTAATACCGTGTCACCTGAGGGTCGCATGTCGCTGAAATACAGAAGAAAAGGTTCGAAATGAAAGATGTTTTGCCCCTTCAAGGCGATCGATGACTGCAAGCAGAGAAGGGCAAACAATTTAAGTTGTTTTGCGGCTCGAGATATCAATATTCATCCCTGTATATGCTCCAGTTATATCACTCGTAAACACAACGTGTTAATTTACCGTTACGCAGACGATACACACTTATATCCATTAAATGCATTAAGCCGTCATCGCGTTGAAAAGGTTAGGAGCTTTTTCCTGATCTGATGCGACACACGCGTACAAACCCGCCTCAGGAAAAGAAAATTAGATCAAAAGCATGAGGTCAAACACATGCTGTGCTTTTAACATCTGAGTCTTGAACGCTGCATCGTGGGCGGGCCTTATTGATCCGGTGCATGCAGGACTTTCACCTGACCTACTTCATGAACACCGCTTAAGAGCTTCATCATTAGATTAGACTGCAATGCCAATTCTTTCTCAAATCGTTATGGTTTGTTGATGCAATCAAATAATGTATTATTCTCATAAACCAGGTGTTGGCAGAGGTTCTGCTGTCTGGATCCCGGCTCTCTGGGTTCTCTCCAGCACCGCAACATGCTGTGTTTGTGTGTTTATATCTCACACTCCTCACACTCTACAGTTGCAGGGAGTGCTCCTCTCCCAGCAATTGTGACGCCGAGAGTAACGATGTGCAAACACGTCCAGCGTGATGACGGTTTGCTGGTAGCATGCTATGAGGACTCTGACAGGAAAACATGTGATTACCAGAACCAAAGTGCACTCCCACGAGCTGTGAGTGCCGTGTGAGAGCAGTAAAGAGCGGCGGCCGTGACCAACCAGCGGGGCACGCTCACGTGCACTAACATGCACTAAAAGCATGCACGGCCAGCATGCGTCGTGGAAGGGACTTCGCTCTCTGCTCAGGTGATCTGAGTGTCGTGTATTGCTCCTTTAATTGTATTAGCATGCGGATCTGAAGCACAACTGGGATTTGCATTCGTAGCTCAGTGGTCAAAATGCAAAAACACAGGTTGTCGGCATTAGCATATTAACCAGGCTGCTTATTTTTCAAAAAAAACATTTCAAAGTGTGACAAGAGCATTCGGCAGAGTTCGGGACAATAGCAAAGTAATAGAATAAATAATAGATTACTCAAAGCTGACTTTTAAACTGGGCTAACCATTTAAAGCATACAGAGCAGACACAGTGCTGACAGGTTTGCATTATTCATGGTGCGCACACACACACACACATACACACACACACACACACATGCTGCTGCAAAGCCTCAGAAACGGAGATGAAGAGCGGCTGGGTTGGATGATTTTTTTTCTTATTTTTTTTCCTATCGTCAGGAAGTGGAACTATTTGAACAATAATTCATGTGAATTAGACGCAGCTCGCACGTCAATAGCTTTTAATGGACGACGTTAGTGCTCGTACCGCCTATATTTCAAAAGGTTATGTGCTTTGTGCCGTCTTTTGAGACACTTTGCGACTGAAGGTTTAAATTCAGATAATTGCCTCTATGAACTAAATGACAAGATTAAATATTGAAGTAAGTAGAGGCTATTTTTTATATTGAGAGCCTCCGTTTGGTGTGGATAATCTCCAGTTAAATGCTCTGCTTGATGTTGATGTATCTCTGCAGCGTCGCCTCACAGGACCCGAAAGCAGATAAAAACGCAACACGTCACATCTGACTTTATATTCTTTGCTTTTCTTCGCTCGGGTCAATAGAAAACAAGAAAAGAGCCCTCGATTCAGCACCCTGGACAGCGGTCGAGAGCCTTCTGGGAATATGAGATTTCAAGTGCTTCACTGGGAAGAAAAAAAGGGGCACTGAAAATAAAAGTCACAAAAGTAATGAAAACAAAATGTGTTTTAGCTTGGAGTTAAAAATGGAACAAGTGAACATTTGCTTGGGAGGATTTCTTGAAATAAAATGTTGTATTGCGGCCATTTGCAGACGAAAAGAGTTCTTGAAAAGGGTTTGAGCCATGCCAGTATTAGTGTGTCTCAATAAGCCTGTTATGCTCAAACATAGTATTTTTAAGATGCATTGTCTTAAAACAAGTCACTGTATCTCAATGAAATGTTAGTTGTCAGGTTATTGTGTTCTTTTAAGTGCTATGAGTTCTTTGCTAGTAATTTGACGAATACACTTTTTTTTACAGTCTTTTCTTTTTCGACTCGGTGCAGTCTTGGAGGAGGGTGTCCAGTTTAGGGACCTAAGAGTTGCAGCGGTGCTCTCTGCAGATGACGTGGTTCTGTTGGCTCCATCAGGTCGTGACCTCCAGCTCGCTCTGGGGTCGCCTGCAGCGAAGTACGAAGCAGTCGGGATGAGACTCCGTATCTCCACCTCTGAGGCCGTGGGTGTCTGCTGTGGATTGTGCCCTCTGGGTGAGTCACCGCCCCAAGCGAGGGAGGTCAAGTTTCTTGGGGGTTTATAGCGACCGAAAGAATAAAGATTGTGAAATACGAGCGGACGAGATGAGCTTCCTTCGTAGGGTTGCTGGGAGAACGGGTTAGAAGACGTAGATGTCCGGAGGGGAGTAGAGCTGAAAAGGGCCAGATGAGGTGTTTCTGGCCTTCTGATCAGGATGTCTCCTGGGCGCCTCCCTTTTGAGGTCTTCCAGCCACGCCCAGCTGGCAGGATTATCTGGGAGTTGACCCAGAACACGCTGGAGGGATGATGTGTCTTAGCATGGGAACGCCTCAGGGTTCCCCAGGAAGAGCTGGAAGATGCTGCTGGGGAGAGAAACATCTGCTAAGCCTGCTGCACTTAAGACGAGGATAATGGATGGATGGATATTCTAAATTATCTGTCAGCATTGACGATAACATACTGGCATTGGTATTATTGTGAAATCATTACAAAAGGCAACATTTGCAACTGATAATATGGATTTCTACTGATGCAGAAATTCAGAAGTGGAAGTTTCCTGTGAAGAATTTGCAACAAACGTATGGTCCTCTTTATGCCAAATTTAGAATTTTGTGTCGTTTTCTGAAGCGACCAAATGCTGTTTATTTTTATTCTTGACCTTGTGAATCTGTGGCAAAATGATCTCATCTTTAAAGATCACACTTTTCCAGAGCTTTCAACTCGACTAATGGTCTTTCTTTGACCATATAGATTACAAGTATATTCACATTCACATATATAATTAGATGTATGATACTTATGAAAACAAACATTCATCAGTATTAGGAGAGATTATTGAGATTTAGTTTAGTTAGTCCCTGTATGAACGGAGTGTGTGTGGCCACTATTTGGTTTAAATGCGGACCACAGACTGGCCAGATAATGAGATGTAAATGTAAGCTGTAAAAAACAAATGAGTGTCAAAAAAATAATAATCATGATGTGACGTGTGAAATGTCATGATGTGACGTGTTGATTTGTGATGAAGTGTTAATTAAGTTGTCGTCTTGAGATTGCAACAGGTGTTCCTCAAGACAACACTTATTCCACTGCTTTTGTGAACCTAAGACCTTTGGTAAACCTATTTCAAGCACCAAAACAGTTCACGTGAGTAAAGTTATGTTTTCACAAGAGATATGAAGAATTTCAAAGATCGAGCTTACATTTTTCAGCTTTAGGGCCAAATTATCTCTTTACCCTTGTGCCTTCGGACACTGCTGCCTCGTTATATAGAGCTGAGATTGTTCTGCAAATTTTGATATAACACAAGGGTATGTACCTCATATGCAAGTGCCTAAAAGAGACACACAACAGTAATACCCAGGTTCATCCTTGTATTTTGGGTTTCTTCTAGAACATGCACCTTTAGGAACAGGCCTGTTGCTTGTCTCGACGGAGGAAAGTCAAGAAGAGTTTGGTTGTAGCGTGAGCTTATCTAAACATCCGGCAGCAAAAGTGAACCACAGCCGATGAGCGACGGCCTGAACGGACAACATGTTCAAGTCAACAGAGCCCCGAAGATCCGTTTTTTCTAAATTGCACTAAATGTAACGTATAGGACTCCATAAGGGTCTCGAACAAAACAGCCATCAAGTGTGAAGCAGACCGCGAGAGAGCTTCTTGAGACATGCAAAGTACACACAGACAGACTGCTTGCTTTTATAGTTATTTTATGAATACTGTAAAAGTCGGGTTACGAGCCGCTACTACCTTCGGTCAGTGTCCCCGTTAGCACCCTGCTGTAGCCAGCTGGGGCTCCTGCTAGCGCTCCGTTAGCTCTCCACTAACTTCCGCTAGCTCCCCGAAAACCACCGAAGGTAGCGAGACCAGGCTCGACACCCGACTTGGGTAGAGGGGACGCGGGCAGTAGCAGCAGCGCTAGCTAGCAGCAGCGCTAGCTAGCAGCAGCACTAGCTAGCAGCAGCACTAGCTAGCGCTGTTCCTAGCTTGCTACAGCGGGGACACTGACCGGAGGTAGGAGCGGCTTGTAACCCGACTTTTACGGTAATGTCACTCCCATACTTGCGACTTGCTTGAGAGGATCGATATCATGAAAAAAAACAGCCTGTCTCTGTCTACAGGTAACTATATTCGCCTACCTGCTCCTCTAAAGCGCTCTAATCATCATGTTTTTATCCATAAAAAAAAACGAAGTGTAAAAAAGACAAATTGCCTCTTTTTTTGTCTTCGGGGTTGTGTGTGTGTGTGAGTGTTTCTTGATCAGAAGCAGCTACCTGACAACGAACAAAGACTCCAGGATTCTTGTCCCGACCAAGAAATGCAAAGTTCTCCCCCTTTTATTGTTGGTTTGTTATCTTTTGTCATTGATAAAGCTTGGAGTCACAACACACACCCAAAAAAGAAGAAAAAATAACTCACCCACACTGTCTGCTAAATCATCCCATCCTATTTCTGACTGTCTCTCTACACTCTTGTCTGATGTCTCCCACCAGCGTTGATTGAACAGGTGCCTGAAAAACTTCCTCCAGCCAATTTATTCTCCCAGACATCTGCTCATCACCGCGACGATGCCAGTTTCTTCCAAGACACTCTGCACACAAACAGAGCAGCTTGAATTTAGCCCGGCGACGTTCACAGATCCAGCTCATGGAGGGCGCGCTGAAGAAGTAATGGACTTGATCGAATGTGTGGGATGAACCGTTCAAACTCTATAAAATACAACACAAATTGTTTCATTGAAGAGGGATGATGTTTATACAATTACACCTCGGTTTTGACTCAAAGGTTGCATCGAATGGACATCCTTGTAGAAAAGGAAGTCGCTCGTTTTCGAAGAAGTTAAATGTTCAACATATTTTTTTTTATTGATCAAACCTCAGAAAAAAGTGATACAAGCTGTGATTGTAGTTAACAGGGTTTTTTTTTTTTAAACCCACAAATTCAAAGGAAATGGCAGACAGAGGAAAATAAAACTACATAGTAAAATAAAACAAAAATACAAAATAATAGAATGAGAGAAACAAAAACAACAAGCAAACAAATGAAAAAGGGAGGGGGGGTTAGCTGTTGGCAGAGGGCTGGCTATTTACATAAGAAGGGAAAGGGTCCCAGGCTTTATGAAATTTCTTCAGAGATCCTCTGACAGTATGTTTGATTTTGTCAAGGTGTAAAAATGACATTACCTCTTCATACCAGGAGTATGTGCTAGGCGGCTTTGGGTTCTTCCAATGTAGCAGTATCTGACACTTGGCTATCAGAGCAGCAAATGCAAGAACATCAGCCTGACGACTAGTAAACCTTCCCACAACAGGAGACACACCAAATATAGCAATCAAAGGGCATGGAGACATACGAATATTAAAGACTGCAGAAAGGGTATCAAAAAAAGATGTCCAGAAAGAGTGTAGTTCAGGGCAGGAGAAAAAAGTGTGTGTGTGATCTGCTGGAGATTGAGAGCACCTAACACAGAGTTCATCTGTTTCAGGAGACAGCTTTTTCAGCCTGGCCTTTGTGTAGTGAATTCTGAAGACAACCTTGAATTGGATGAGACGCATACGTGCACAAATACAAGTAGTATTAATTCTGAGCAAAACATCACTCCACCAGAATTCATCTAGTGTAACACCTAGTTCCTTTTCCCAAATATTCATCAGCCCTACAAGAGGAGGAATTTGAGATGAGAGAAGACCATGGATTGAAGAGATACTGTTTTGTGAATCTGGGGAGGACATGATGTCTTCTAACAAAGTTTTTTCAGGCAAAACAGGGAATGAAGTGAATTGTGTTTTGGCGAAATTGCGCAACTGAAAATATCTGAAAAGACCTAAATTAGAAATACCAAATTTTGTGGTTAGGTCAGTGAAGTTTCCGAAGGTCCCACCTACATAAAGGTCATTAAAAGAGACAAGGCCCATATTTTTCCAGTGTGCAAAGGTTTTGTCTATGCTTGACGGTAGAAACAGGTGATTATTGCATATGGGAGTAAGGGCAGAGGGGGATTTTAGCCCATAATGGTACCTGAACTGTTTCCAAATTTTTAGTGAGGAGAGAACAACAGGATTATTAGTGTATTGGGAGGGCCGTAGAGGGAGTGGTGCAAAGAGTAGTGCAGAGAGTGAGGTGGAAGTACAAGAGTTAGCTTCCAAGACACACCAGACAATATTTGGACGATGGCACCATTTTTTCAGCATTTGAATGTTAGCGGCCCAGTAATACAAAGGCATATTGGGTAAGGCAAACCCCCTGCTACTTTGGGTCTTTCTAAATTTCTTTTCTGAATTCTTGGGATCTTGCCAGCCCAAATGAAAGACAGTATAACAGTGTCCAATGACTTAAAAAATGATTTGGGAAGAAAAAGAGGGGGGGTCTGAAAAAGAAATAGGATTCGAGGTAACACGTTCATTTTCATTTTGATGGTTTCAATTCGGCCAACAAGTGAAAGGGGTAATTTGTGCCATCTTTGAAGGTCTGATTTGATATTTTCAGTCAGCTTTATGAAATTATCTTTATGCAGGGACTTGAGAGAGTGGGAAATATTGACACCTAGATACTTAAAACCGTTGGGGGAAAAGTGAAAGGGCAAAGTCCCTGGGGCAATGAATTTGGCTGGTTGATTAATTGGGAAACAGACCCAACATATTTTGACCGGAATCTGTTCTGGTCGGGTTTGCCAGACGTCCATTCAGCCAAAATCTGTGGTTGTGTGGCGGTGCCTGGCCATGTGGGCATGCACAGATTATTCTCGCTCGGCACAATCACCGAGAAGTGGACAAAGTGATGACACCCGTTGGTTTTTGCTTTTTGGCCCATGAGAGGGTGGGGGTAATTTAGGTGACCAAAATGTGACACTTCACTTTTATAAACTGATTAACACAAAGTGAAAGTTGGAAGACAACAACACAATAACTCCCAGACTGACCTGTCAATCACCTTGTAGCCCCGCTCTAAAGCGTCCCCTGCTTTATGGTCTGTTTGACTCTAAATGACCACAATTTACTAAATGAACATCATGCTGTATTGAAGAAGACTTGAAACTAGAGATTGAGACATAAACTCATGTTTACAATGTTTACTGAGGGAATACATCAAGAGAAGTAGACTCATTTATATAGACTTCTATACAACCAGAGGAGTCACCCCCTAGTGGTCAGGAGAGAGAATGCAGCTTTAACACATGAAGCATACACTTCTATACAACCAGAGGAGTCGCCCCCTGGTGGTCAGTAGAGATAATGCAGGTTTAACACATGAAGTATATACTTCTATACAACCAGAGGAGTCGCCCCCCTGGTGGTCAGTAGAGATAATGCAGCTTTAACACATGAAGCATACACTTGTATACAATCAGAGGAGTCGCCCCCCTGGTGGTCAGTAAAGAGAATGCAGCTTTAACACATTAAGCATACACTTCTATACAATCAGAGGAGTCGCCCCCCTGGTGGTCAGTAGAGAGAATGCAGCTTTAACACATGAAGCATATACTTCTATACAATCAGAGGAGTCGCCCCCTGGTGGTCAGTAGAATCAATGCAAATGGGAGGTACTTCCCCGTTGGTTTGGCTGCCTGGTCGTAATGGAGAGCCGCTCTTCATGCCCAGCATGCAGCGTCTGCTCAGGAGACTCCACTAACAAAGTTACAGTGTGTAGACGCACAAGCCGAGTGCAGTCGGAGGGCTGCGGCGCTCCCCTCGGTGTGCAGAATCTCTGATAAATATTGATGATGGAAGGCAGCCCTGTTGACATGGCAAGTGGCTGTGACACAGTTTCAGCTGGCAGTGAGCTGGGGAGCGCTGCACTCTTGGCACTCATCATTCTCTCTGAATGCTGGTAGTGCTGAGCTGTGCAACAAACCCCTCTATATTAGATCACAGTAACACAATGACATCAATCTCCATTCCTGCGTGCAATGTCGGCATTTTCTATATATATGTAATGCATCTTAAAAACGTACCAATCCTACAGCGTGCCTGCATTCAATTTACTCCCTTTAATTTTGGGTTAAAATGACGGGTACTTTCATTCAGACGCTTTCATCAACGGAACAAAAAAGATGAGAAATTGCTCGTTTTGAATAAAATCTATTTATTTAATTGTTTTGAACTTCAAACTGAATCCAGTTGTTTTATATTCGTCATATACGAAACCCGCTTTTTAAAAGTATAAATGGAAGTCTGCTTTATGTTAAATAATTGATTGAATCCAATGCCGTCCACTTTATTTCAAAAGCATTTCAGACTGAGCCGGGCAATCACAGCGAGTCGCCATTTTGTTTCACTTCACTGATCCGCTGAACAATCCAGAGATGTGGGCGACGATTAAGAGGTCTAGACTGGAACCAGGAGGACATGATTCAAGCCTCTATTGGATGCTGGCATCAGCGGGGTGAGCGGTGCTTTGCACGAGGACCCTGTGCAGCAGGAATACTACATCGACACGGATAATAAAGAGCAGCAGACAGGAACACATGCAACGCTGAAACAATAAGAAATACCAGATTAAAGAAAAAAAGTAAAAGAATACAAAAAGGCTCCAAAGAAGCAATAAATAATTTAAAAAAGAACAGGAGAACAAGCCGAAAATACTTTTTGGCTGGATGAAGTAATATTCTGTAGGCCGTAAGCTTTACAGAAATGTGTCCTAAATGAGCGTAGCATCAAGCTAGAATGACGAAAATGAATAATTTCTATAACTTGGGGAGCTCTCGAGTCACGTTTGAGTCCTCTCAAGTCATACTTATTGTTTAGGTTAATATTTATGGTTGAATTGTGTTTTAAACATGTACAATTGACGTATATGCTCTTGTAAGGCCAGGCTGTTTTAAATATTTGACATCAATAGTTCTGGAATTAATTCGTGGCTCTTATATAAGGAGAGATCGTGAATTAGAACTCAGCCTCCATTTGTGGGGCCTCTGGGGCTCAGATTGAACCCCCATAAGAACTACAGTACATGTATTGTAGATGAGATAATGAAAAACAAATGTGTTTGATAAAATATTAAATAGGAAAAAATCACAAGCATCAACATCCGATGTTGTTAATTTCAGATGAAGCTCAGTTCAGGAGGATGAATCGGCACAAAAAGAAATCACCAACCACACGTTGACATTGATTTTTTAAAACAATCGATGAAACGGTGAATCCTGCTGCAGTACCTGCAGTGTGTCCACACCTGCCTGTATACAGAGCAGGATCCTCACAGCACAAACCCAGTGAAGCGAGGCGGAGTGCGTCGGCATCATTTCCATATCGATGAGTCCCACCAACTTGAGCTATGTTACCATGGAAACCGATTCGCCTCGTCTTGATTTTAGTTGTAACTATTTTACTTAAAACAAATTTTGTTTTTGAGGAAACGTGACGTGATGCAGGTTACAGGTTTCTGCAATGCAGATGTCACAGGTTTGTGTTCACAGAAAAAGTGTGGACTATTTTTGTGTTATTTTTGTCCATACTGTTGTTTTGCCATATACAAAATGTGTGCCCTTATTTTGAATGTATAAAAAAACGTAAACTATTTGACCAATAAAAAATAGTCCACACTTTTTCTGTGAACACAAACCTATGAAATCGGCATTGCATATATATATATATATATATACAGTATATATATATACTAAACTATAAATGCATTTGATTCAGTATAATTCAGTTCAAAATGCCACAAAAATATATCTGAAGATATCACAAAAGAAAGGATAGTCATGTCATGTCAAACAGTCCATAATCATGCATTATATCAATAAAATAACATAATTTATTCAGCTCGTCCGTGGCCTGACGACATGATGCTGATGATATGGTCCATAATGGTGTCGTAACATGAGCCGTAACTCACACGATCCAGGATTTAACACGGCTGAGTCCAACATGTGATAATTAAATTACAGCCCTTTAGTTATTAAACCCCTCTTTGCTGATTAGGGAACAATAGCACCCCGTGGCCCTGCAGGGCAGAGGGGAGGGGCCTCCCGTGATCCGGCTCGGCGCCGGCGACCCGGCAGATGCAGCCTGCTCGCCTCCAGGGAGCGGCTTGTTTACAAAAGCACTGCCTCTCGGTGTCTTTGGTGTTGTTACGCCGAGATTCGTTTTTTTTTATTGTTCAAAGAGGTCTGATATTGCCATCAGGGTTTATATCTCATCACAGAAATACATCAAAGGGAGATGAAGCATCCTTGTGATTCTTTGGAGTGTGCCTTCTGGAGAAAAACCCGCTCCCTTCTCCTGGGTACCAGGGACTCCTGAAGATCTCCTGTCCTCCGTGGGCCAGCTCTCTTTTTTCCTCTTCTTCTTCTTCTTCTTCTTCTTCTTCTTCTGCTTCTTCTTCTTCTTCTTCTTCTTCTTCTTTTGGGGAGAGATGGCTTTCATTTGATTTCCTTTGTGCCGTATCACTTGAGAGGGAGAATGCGAGACGTGTGAAAAATTTGACCGAAAAGTAGCTGCAATCTTTTGGCGTGAACTTCCCGAAACTGAGATAATCGAACGCTGTATTGTGACGTTGGTGTCGATGGTGTCGTTGGTGTCGTTGGTGTCGTTGGTGTCGATTGTGTCGTTGGTGTCGATGGTGTCGATGGTGTCGTTGGTGTCGTTGGTGTCGATTGTGTCGTTGGTGTCGATGGTGTCGTTGGTGTCGTTGGTGTCGGTTGTGGCGTTGGTGTCGATGGTGTCGTTGCTGTCGTTGGTGTCGATGGTGTCGTTGCTGTCGTTGGTGTCGATGGTGTCGATGGTGTCGTTGGTGTCGATGGTGTCGATGGTGTCGTTGCTGTCGTTGGTGTCGATTGTGTCGTTGGTGTCGATGGTGTCGTTGCTGTCGTTGGTGTCGATGGTGTCGATGGTGTCGTTGGTGTCGATGGTGTCGTTGGTGTCGATGGTGTCGATGGTGTCGTTGCTGTCGTTGGTGTCGATTGTGTTGTTGGTGTCGATGGTGTCGTTGGTGTCGTTGGTGTCGTTGGTGTCGATGGTGTCGTTGGTGTCGATGGTGTCGATGGTGTCGTTGCTGTCGTTGGTGTCGTTGGTGTCGATGGTGTCGTTGCTGTCGTTGGTGTCGATTGTGTTGTTGGTGTCGATGGTGTCGTTGGTGTCGTTGGTGTCGTTGGTGTCGATGGTGTCGTTGGTGTCGATGGTGTCGATGGTGTCGTTGCTGTCGTTGGTGTCGTTGGTGTCGATGGTGTCGTTGGTGTCGATGGTGTCGATTGTGTCGTTGCTGTCGTTGGTGTCGTTGGTGTCGATGGTGTCGATGGTGTCGATGGTGTCGTTGCTGTCATTGGTGTCGATGGTGTCGTTGCTGTCGTTGGTGTCGTTGGTGTCGATGGTGTCGTTGGTGTCGTTGGTGTCGTTGGTGTCGATGGTGTCGTTGGTGTCGATGGTGTCGTTGCTGTCGATGGTGTCGTTGGTGTCGATGGTGTCGTTGGTGTCGTTGGTGTCGATGGTGTCGTTGGTGTCGATGGTGTCGTTGGTGTCGTTGGTGTCGATGGTGTCGTTGGTGTCGTTGGTGTCGATGGTGTCGTTGGTGTCGTTGGTGTCGTTGGTGTCGTTGGTGTCGATGGTGTCGTTGGTGTCGATGGTGTCGTTGCTGTCGATGGTGTCGTTGCTGTCATTGGTGTCGTTGGTGTCGTTGGTGTCGATGGTGTCGTTGGTGTCGATGGTGTCGTCCTCAACTGTGGAAACAATTGTCGTGACAGTCGTGTTCTTTCCCCTCTGGCTCCACCAGCAGGTCGATGATTTTGGGGCTTTTAGCGAAATACGCCAACAAATAGTAGATGTGCTGCCATGATTAATTGACATTCATGGTGCTCAGAGGACTAACCCTAATGGCGTTGCCAAGTCTGCGTGTTTTCTCCGCCAAACTGGACTTTCTTTTGAAGGGTTGCTGCCGGTCGAATCGACTTATTGTGCAAAAAACTAAAAAAACAAAACTAATCCGATCCGGCTCTCCACACACCTCGACCCCGGTGGAAAAATTTAGCAAAATACGGGAAGAAATTTACAAAGGAATGAGAAAGTGAAGAAGTAATTAAAGACGACAGTAATTATATATATAAAGTAAAAGCAGGCAGCAAGGAAGAGGTAAGAGGGAAAAGACAAAGACTAAAAGACAAAGCAACTGGTTAGTTTCTACGTCACAGAGTTATGTTTTATTCAGGTTAATATACTGTATCACACAAGGCCGTTATCAGATGCACATTTAGCCATATGGCAATGCAGCGGCATATCTTTGAGTTCTCGTATCTGTTTGTTTTTCCGGCAGGTTTTAATCACACAGATCTGGACTCCTCTGACCTTCTCCCTCAGTGCGTTCTCATAATCCTGTAAAATATCTCCACTACAGGATGGAACGGCACAAATGGTTTGTGCAGACACTCATTGTCTCATTTCCATGACTTTGGTGATCTGCTGACATTTACCGTCGAGATTTATTAGATTTATTTATTCAGCGACATCCAGAAAAAAAATGTCCCTTTGTCTTATTCTCTGGTTTATGACTAAATACCCACACAACGAACGACCTCATCGGCCTCAGTGGTATTTGTGGTTATTGCTAAACTGTGAACGTGGTCTTTGGACCGCCGGTCTGAACTCAGGTCCGTTCTGCTGGTTAGAGCAGTCCGTTTGGGCCGGTGTGAAAGCTGTCAATCAAATATGGTGCAGAACAAAACGTCTGAATAGAGATCTTGAGAAAAAGAATCTCAGTCTGCTTCCTGCAGATATGTGATTTTTTTTTTAGCACGATTTAAAAAAAAAACTATTAAATCCATCAGCTGTTTGGGAAGCCTGTTCAGGAGGCGTTCTTATAATAGATCATGCGTATGTATGTATGTGTATATTTATATATATCATTGGGTAACCATGGTAACATGTATGCATGTCAGTATGCATGTATTTTCTCCTGATTTGGTTTGGTAAAAGCTGAGCTTGTATCCAACTCTTTTGTACTTTTTTAGTTCATTAACGTTAAAAAGTGCTTGACAGCGATGCCACAGTAGGATCATGACTCTATTAATATTATTATTATGATTATTATTATTACTGTCCTTTCTGTCCTGCTTCCACCTGTTAGTCACGGCTCACCGAATGGAGTCACTTTGTGTCTCTAATGATACTAATAACGCACATAATCCGTTATTTCTTCATGAGCTTTCTGCGACGGCAAAGAACATAATTATTCACATCAGAAGCATTTTATTTTTGATACTTAATATTTTATTTTTTACAGTTGAACAAGAAATAAATCCTTTGGAAGTAAGAAATAATTAAATAAATTAACCATGCATCTGGCCAAGGAGGGCCATAAAGAAAAAAGAAAAAAAATCTTATTTTTACCTTTTAAAAACCATCCTACTTTTAGGCTCTTTCCTCGAAAATGTCATACCCAAACTAAAAAGGGTGTATCTCTGCAACCACTGGGGCTATTTGAATAATGTTGGTGTTATAATAAAATGTACACATGTGAGATTTTGTCCAGATGTGTAAATATCAGTCTATATGTTACTGGTTAAGAGTAAATGAAGATGACACACAGAAACATGAAAAGGTTTCAGGTCCGCCTATAAATAAATCACTTTCAGGATGATTATTTCTTTAAAATGATGCAGCTGTAAGGTCCAACTCTAACCCAAATCATAGCTCAATATGTGAACATTCTCTAACCCAAATCATTGCTCAATATGTGAACATTCTCTAACCCAAATCATAACACAATATGTGAACATTCTCTAACCCAAATAATAACACAATATGTGAACATTCTCTAACCCAAATCATAGCTCAATATGTGAACATTCTCTAACCCAAATCATAACACAATATGTGAACATTCTCTCTGCAAAGGTTGACTTTGATAAAGTGAAGCAGAACAAAGTTAGAGAGGGTTTAGAACAGAGAACATTCAGGCGAGGTCTCAAACATTTGCATTTGGGCACATTTTAATTTTCTCATGTACCAAACCATATATTTCACTTGTATATTACTTATGGTGTTCAATACATCCAAACACAGCAGTTTGGGGCTTTTTTTCTTCATAAAACAAGCTATGATTTACAGTTTTATATAACAATCGCTCAGTCTGCCCCTCCTAATGTTTTAAATATCAGAAGCATTTTAAAGTGTTTATTAATTTCCCCTCACATAGAAATGCAGACAAAACAAGATTACAATCAACGAGTCGCCTGTCAGTCTGTTTACTTCATGTTACTAAAACACATCATTGTGAACCGGAACCCCACAGGAATTAAAATGCATCAAACTCATGTGTTTTCCCATCTTTGTGCAGACCAAATGAAGGCGTGAGTTTACTTCTGGGTTCTCAAAGACGCTTTAGCGCT
This sequence comes from Taurulus bubalis, assembly GCF_910589615.1. Classification (NCBI taxonomy): domain Eukaryota; kingdom Metazoa; phylum Chordata; class Actinopteri; order Perciformes; family Cottidae; genus Taurulus; species Taurulus bubalis. Next base: position 3,714,532 of record NC_136589.1, on the reverse strand, counting down.
GTTCTTACTATAAATTAGTGAGGCTGATTCCTGCTGTAGTGGAAGCAAGGAAAAAGGTATTTTGTGTTTTTTTTTTTTATCTCTTTGCAGCTCACATGGATGCCCGAAGCCCTTCCTCGTTACGGGGTTAACACCTTCAAGCTTTTCACAAACACACCACAGACTGTAAGATCAATAGGCGAGTGCGGCCAGAGGCTTTAGGAGGAGAGGGAGAAGCTATCAGACTCTGATTGGAACAAGTGAAGTGAGCGTGACACCGGGCCGTACAGCGCCGGCCATAACCCCAATTTCTGACCGCCTTTTGTTCCTTTGAACGACCGTCTGCGTTCATTCTGTGACGATAAACAAGCGCTTTGTCTTTTTTCGGTCGCTCCATTGAGGACGGCGCGTTGTATATAGAAAGGTTACGCCAATCAGATGCTCCTCGTGCTCCCGCGTGGCGATCTCTTCCTCGCGATGCGACGCCCAGACCCGAGACAGGAAGTCAATGACGAGGACAGGAGTGTAAAACCACGCTCAGGCTCAAACTATTCGTCTGCAGAGTCGTTATCGCCGATGTAAATCTTTTTTTATAAAGCAAGCACACTTTCAATTATCAGTCGAAATAACGTTTATATGCAAGTTGAAACACATTTGGAATGTAAATCCTCTTAACTTGAAAGCCCACATACTAATAATACAGCTTTTTGGAAAGATTAGGACCTAAAGAATCGGAATCTGGAACAAAAATCTGAGTAGAACACAACATTTGGGTGTTCAAAGGAGTTTCATTCAAAACTTAATGGTTACTTTAATTATGTTTCACACCAGGTGTATCTTCTCACAAGGGTTGCGGTATTGTAGCAATTTAAATGAAGTTGAACAACCATGTGGTTCCGGAGATAATATGTTGTTGTTTTTTGTCTGATAATAGGCGCAGGGGGATTTTCGCACCCTGTTTTTTAAAGGGTTAAAGGGACAAAAAGTTCACTCAACTCATAATGTTGAGACAATTAGAATGTTGTAGTTTCATCAACCTTATGAACTTTCATTTCTCAGTTGATTTGAATCAAAGGGAATTTGAAGTTGAGTTAACTAGCTTTTTCAAGGCAGCAGGTGAACTTTGGTTTGCGAGTTGATCTGGCTTGAAATGTTTTACAGTGTAGGCCAGCTTGGAGATGAGCGCTGGCTTTCTCCAGCGTTTACAAATTGAACAGGTGAGGTATCAGTTGAGAGACGCCACCACACACATTAATCCTGCGGTGTTTCTTCAGATGACACCGAGCAAAAGGTTTGGCAGAGCGTCTGGCTGCTCAATCAACGGGTGAAAAGCCGAAGCTCTCGCAACGTCTGACGGGTTCCCTTCACTCTCACGTCCAAAAGCAGGAAGAACCGGAGCGTGAACATTTCACACCAATTAAACGACCTTCAGCTTCACGCCCAAGTTGACGACCGTCTAATAAGATTAGAAACTAATTAGCACCTTCGCTGGAAAATACGAGACACCTTTTAAGATGTTTTTTTACATCCTAACAGGATTGTGCAGAAAACAATAATACGAACAAAATTAAGAATCACATGTGGCGACGCTCACAACACCAGAGAGGTTACTGTTAGTATTCCAGCTACCGGTGACACATCGACGCTCCACACAAAACTTTTCTTTCTTCTTCTTCTTCTTCTTCTTCTTTTTCTTCTTCTTCTTCTTCTTCTTCTTCTTCTTCTTCTTCTTCTCCTTCTTCTCCCTTTTCTCCTCCTTCTCCTTATTATTCTTCTTCTGCTTCTTCTCCTTCTTCTTCTCCTTCTTCTCCTTCTTCTTCTCCTTCTTCTCCTTCTTCTTCTTCTCCTCCTTCTTCTTCTTCTACTACTTCTTTTCCTCTTCTTCTTCTACTCCTACTTCTACTTCTTCTCCTTCTTCTCCTCCCTTTTCTCCTTCTTCTCCTTCTTCTCCTTCTACTACTTCTTTTCCTCTTCTACTCCTACTTCTTCTCCTTCTTCTTATCCCTTTTCTCCTCCTCCTTCTTCTCCTCCTTCTCCTCCTTCTTCTCCTTCTTCTCCATTTTTTCCTTCTTCTCCTCCTCCTTCTTCTCCTTCTCCTTCTCCTTATTCTTCTCCTTCTTCTCCCTTTTCTCCTTCTTCTCCTCCTTCTTCTTCTCCTTCTTCTTCTCCTTATTCTCCTCCTTCTCCTCCTTCTTCTTCTACTACTTATTTTCCTCTTCTTCTTCTACTCCTACTTCTTCTCCTTCTTCTTCTTCTCCTTCTTCTCCTCCTCCTCCTCCTTCTGCTTCTTCTTCTTCTACTCCTACTTCTTCTCCTTCTTCTTCTCCTTCTTCTCCTCCTTCTTCTTCTCCTCCTCCTCCTTCTGCTTCTTCTCCTTCTTCTCCTTCTCCTCCTTCTTCTCCCTTTTCTCCTTCTTCTCCTCCTCCTTCTCCTTCACCTTCACCTTCTTCTTCTTCACCTTCTTCTCCTTCTCCTCCTTCACCTTCTCCTTCTTCTCCTTCACCTTCTTCTTCTCCTTCACCTTCTCCTCCTCCTCCTCCACCTCTTCCTCCTCCTCCTCCTCCTCCTCCTCCTCCTCCTCCTCCTCCTCCTCCTCCTCCAGGCAGCCTGGTGTCTCCTTGTGAAGACAGAACTATAAATGGATGAGCTCGGTCCACACACAAATAGCTAACTGTGTTTAATTATCGTGGCTCGTTGCGTTTTAATGAAGTTCCAACCCCACGCCGCTCGATGCTCTTTCAAGGTGTTGAACCTGTTAATCTGAGAGATGGAGAAGGGGAGGGCTGTACAGCAATGTGTTTCCTGCTGGAACATTCATGGGGACGGTGAACAGCAGACGGGTTTCAGACTTCTCCCGTTGTCCTCGTGCCTTTCTCGGTCTCCTCGTATATTTCCCCATTTCCTCGCTCGAATTCCACATTGAAGGAGAGCGTTGGAATGGGGAAGTGGTGAAGGTCACTCAAAGGCACTTTGCAGGTAATGTGAGATGGAAAGTGAGCGACTCTGAGGTGGAACTCTGGGGGGGAAACTGCACCCTCTGAACCTCCAGCAGTTTTTGGAGCGTTTTTCTTTCCTTTTGCTCTCTGAGGTGCAATGTTCAAGAACAATCACGGCCAGAAGCAGAGAACTCACACATGTCTTCTGTGCAGAACAACACAGTTAATGCCATAAATCATAAGGAAGGACGTTGAAGGAAGTCGAATCTCTTTGATCATTTATTTTACAAAAGTTGGAAAACATTGGCATCTATATATATATATATATATATATATATATATATATATATATATATATATATATATATATATATATATATATACACAACATTTTCTCAAAGCGTCCACCAGTGTTACCAATGTTGAAAAAAAAAATGCTTTATATATATTGAACTATTCACATTTTTTTCAACCTCTTCTGCCCTTCAATGTGTTAGTTGCTTTGATAGAAGCGTTTGTCGCACATGATGCGTTCAAGGACCATCGGAAATGAATGAATGAATGTATACTTTATTAATCCCCAAGGGGACATTTTGTGTCGAGAAGCAGCCATTTACACAGAAAACAAGATAATATGTAAAAACAACAGTGATGAGAGATATATAAGATATATACAATAATAATACTAATAAAAATAAAGATAAAAATAACAATAAAAATATCTGGATGAAAGAAAGAAGAACAGAGTATTAATTTAGGAATTAAATTAACTCAAACAGTAAAAGTGCAAGAGTGCAAGTATGTATGTGCATATTAAGTGTGTGAGGTGTACATCAAAATAATAACAACAACAACAAACAATAGGAGAGTGCAAGAATGCAAATAATAATAAGATGGTCCTTGAACACATCGTGTGCTTCTGGCTGTGATAAACCTCGTAGTTTCATCGATTGTTTAAAGAAAACATTCTTAAATACTGATCAATACAATTGTCATAGTAGGTTCAATGTGGAGGATGATGATTTAGGATGATTTATGTTTGATTTATGGCGGCTTTTTTCTGTCCTTGTCTGATTGTTCGTATATTTGTGTCACTGTAACTTGTAAAAACGTAAAAGAAAATGATTGAAAGACAGAAAGAAATCATTCTTTTCAATCCCGCCGGCTGGTTCTGGGCTTCAGAGGGTCACCTGACTGACAGTGCACATCTTTTGCAACCGCTATCCGCTCCTTCTCAAGGTCAGATTGATGATGATGATGATATTGCAGCGCAAACACGGCCATAAAGTTTTGCAGCTGAGTGCAATGTTCCCCTCTTCCCCCCGCGCGGCAGTCTGAAGGTTCTCCAGAACCGTCACGCCTTTCCCTCTCAGGACTTTTAACTTCTCTATTTCACGGCGGCCACATAGACGTCCGCTCCGCAGAGCACACAGCCGAGTGAATAACAGATAAGAGTCTTTTTAGACATTTGAGACCGTTTTTTAAAGTTTCTCCATTAGGAGAGCCGCTGTGTGCATTTACGCTCCGGGCACCGCAGCATAACTTCATTGATAATTTAAATCTCCCTTTTTCTTTTCTTTTTTCCAAACATGACATGTAGAGGAGCTTTATTCATTAATCTTTTATGCCACAACTGTTATTGCATCCCCGTCGCAGCTCCTTTATAAATGTCTCTGAAGACGCTCATTATTTCACTGTAACTGTACGCGGATGAATTGAACGGTTTTGTTTTGCTTCTCGTTTGAATGGAAGTAAATGGCAGCTTGTGTTTCCTTTTTGTTTTGTTTGCACAGTTTAGATACACTTCATAATAACTGCATGCTATGAAGCAATAGTTAAGTATGAGTATGAAGCATTTCACACTTTATAAATGATGGATTCACCATTTGTAAATGCAGCGTTATTTAATGCTTCATAGTGTGCAGTTATTATAAAGTGTTACCGTTTATTTGTGTTTCTCTCTCTGGTCCTCTGGCTCGGTAACACTTTATAATAACTGCACGCTATGAAGCATTATATAATACTTTATAAATGATGAATTAAGTGTTTACTCATACTTAACTAATGCTTCATAGCGTGCCGTTATTATAAAGTGTTACACACAGCGGCCCAAAAAATAAAGAAGTAAATAAATGGCGCAATCCTTTTGGTGAACTCGCCCACGCTCATGGAAACAGAAATATCAAATCACACAGATAATAATTTAAAAATGTCAAAATGTCAAATGTCAGCTAAACTGACATTTGAGGAAACGGCACATTTTGGGACAGCTTTCGGTTCATGTTGTGGTTCTGTTTGTTTGTTGGTTCTTCTACTTGGTGGAAGAACCCATTCAACGGACTGGAGGAGACATGAATCATGGGGGCGGATGCACACACCGTTTCATGTTTTTTTAAACCTTTTTGAGAATAAACAATCATTCCCAGTGTTGGAGGAGAGGAGAAGAGGCTTGTCTTGGCAACAACATTTTAAATTGCATTACGAACACGGACAGCAGAGCCAAGTTTAAAAAAATGAACAATATGCGGGGAAGTTAATCATGTCAGCACACAGGATGCAACGCATTGTTATCCCGATGAATGCAAACCAACACATATGAAACAGGTGCCTGCAGGAGAGAGAGCTGATTACTTCAGGGCCGAGGCTGCACAGGTGAGCCGCGCCAGCTGACGACGCTCCCACCTGTCTGTCTGCAGCAGCGTGGGGGAGGGGCGGCTTATTGCATCACGGACAGTCCTAAATGAAAGAGCTAAATCACTGTCAGGCAGTCACACAGCTGCTAAACACCACAGAAGAAGAAGAAGAAGAAGAAGAAGAAGTCAGATTGACGTTTCCACGTCGTGAAAAGACAATTACACTTGCCTTTTGAACACCCAGCCATCTGGATGTGTATATATAGAAATATATATATATATATATATATATATATATATATATATATATATATATATATATATATATACATATATCATGTTGTTCTTTTTGTGTTATGTCTGTAACAGTGTGGACCAATTATACCACCTCAAATATGGCACAGCTATGCCGCCTCGTTTTCTTCGTGACATGCGTCATATTATTATCTCCGAGAGCTATGTACCCATTTAAAACACAAATAAGTCGACGGCGGTGCGGCGCAGCTCTCCGTCTGAGGTGTTCAGGGGGGACTCATTACCGCGGTGATGAGAGAGAGAGAGAGCACTGTGACGGTAACTAGAAACTTCTTTGTTGTCTTTCTTTTTTTCGGGGGTCTCAGCAAAAACCGGGCTCCAGTTATGACAAGGTGGTGTGATTTGCCAGTGTCAGCCGGCCGCGGCGCACAATCCCCAGTCGGGGAGCTCAGCCGCTTTCAATTAAATCCGCGAGCGAGCACTTTGATGGTGGAGGGCCGCTCGGTGAATTAGCCTCCGTGTGAAGCTTTTGTAGCTCTGCCACCGGCTGAGTGCACTCAGGCTGACCTCCTCTCTGTCCTCCAGCGAGGAGACAGGGAACATGATAATGAAAAGGCAGCGGTGTCACCGGGAAAAAAGTATTTTATTATACACCTCTATAATAGAAGACTGTGAAAGAGGTTTAAATTATAACACTGCTCTTTTATGAAGTCATAATGCCGTCTAAAAAAAAATAAAGTTTTCATCAGCAAGTAGGCTTTGGAGCGCTGCGCTGTGGGATTTTCTTCATTACCTTGATGAGGTCTCGGGGCGCTGGACCTTTTACAGCCAGAGGAAGTGAACGCGTTGATGGAAGCCTCTGTGTTCACCGTCGGGCTCTGAAGACACTGCTGGGACACTCCTTTGTCTCAACACATTTTTACGTCATTTTTACGCCATTGCAAGCGGTGCAGTACAAACAAAATGAGAGAGATTGCTTCTGAAGGATGGGTCAAACAAACACGAGACTTTCAGCCAGGATACCGGTGTTCATGTCTTTGTTTTTGAAGTTACGTTTGTGACGTGTTGTCCGTACTCAATCTAATTAGGGGACCCTTTTATATCAGGTCACATGGAACAAATCAAGAAAAAAACATGGTATAAATCCCCAAAAAACTGGGCTACAATAATATATAATCCCCATGTACAACCTCTAAACACAACTCAAACAATACATAGGATTAGGGGTTAGGGTGAGGGCTTAAAGGGCTCCGTTGTTTTATGTTTTTATTTTCAGGATTCATACGTCTTCCCATGAGTTCAGGATGCTTTTAGAAATGCTGGATTCTGAGTGTTTGTCAGCTGGTGAGAGGTGGATTTATATTTTCTTTTGTTGAAGTGGAATATCCATACCAGTTCCCAGAAGAGTGTGAAGGGGAATAAACCTCCCAGGACCAACGCCGGGGGCCACGGCTCTCTTGTGTCGTCCACGTTGCTGCTGCTGCTAACAGACCTTTTTACTGCATAGTTAGTTTTTCATATCGGACAGAAACGTTCGTTTAATTTAATTATTAATGTCATATTTAGACAGAATAAAGAAGCGTGTGCTCAGTTGTAAATGATAATAATAGTAACAATCCACAAATGAAATATGGTACTCTTGAAGCATGTCAATGCTTTTTCCATTTCACAAATATTTCACAATAAAAGCCTTGTGTTTACAAAATAAAGGCATTCTGTCCACAGGAAGACACCAGAGGGCTTTAATTTTGAAATAGGAAACAGGAAGCGTTGAGTTAAAAAAAATGTATAAACTTTCTCTACGTTGATGAGATACAGATATCAAAACTCAGTGGAGGGACGTGGATTTTCTACCTGGGCCTTCAGTGGATCAGCTGTTCGCGGCATGAACCTAAGTTAATATATCCATTACTTCATTATTAAATATAACAAGACAAACTTTTTTTTTTACAACTGGCTTTATGCAAAACCAATGCATAGCCCCGCCGCCATGCCTCCAGTGTCTCCGATGTTGAGGACACCTTTTTTTAATTCAACACCAGCGTCTAAAATTACTGTCAAAACCAAACTTTTTGTTGACTACAGAGAACAATTCATGAAACAGTGGTAAACATCATGTGTTTGCCAGTCGGACCGAATCAAAGGGAAAGGGGCTGGTAATGTTGCATTAATGATCAACGACAACAACGCGGGGACAAACTCATCAGAGAAACTAAAGAGAATGCCTAAATAAACCAGAATACAACTCCAGCCCACCGCCTCCGAGCTCTACAGAGAGAATGCATCAGCCGGTTTGCCAGCAGCGATGTATCCTCTAACTGGATAATCACGCACTCTTTTAAAAACAAACCGCTCCGGGGGGTCAAAAACATCCCCAAACTAACTGACTAGCTCACTGGAAGAGCCCAAACTATTGGACCTCAGTCACAACGCACTGCAACACGGAGTGGAGAAGTTGTGCAGATAAGTCAGCTGCTGGTGCAATAATTAAGTGTGGCTTCAGCTGCAGGGGTCATAGCTTTGCTGCAGGGGTCATAGTTATTGATTCTTTATAGATCAAGGACAATAGGGGCTGGTATTCATATGTAATCACGTGATATGTTGCAGCAAAGTGCTGTCCTATTCACATTTACACCATCAAGCCCTCATAGCTAATGTTGGCATATATATATATATATATATATATATATATATATATATATATATATATATATATATATATATATAATGTACCTCAATAACACATCTCACTACCGGTAATGTATATATATTGCGACGTCTTACGGCAGTAGTAGCCACACTTTCAAAATTTCTTGTGAAATTTTCTAGTTATTAATAGGCTTTTATCACAGCACATGTTTTAAACTGTTGCCACAGTAGGAAAATTTCAGGCGTCACTAATAACACCATGGATGTCTCTGTTGCATTCAGTAAGAGGAACTTGAGATCAAATTCACACCTTTGCTTTTGACGCTTCAACATGTTCTCGGTGAAAAAAAGAAAAAAAAGCCTGTGCAGCTTTGAAGAAGGTGCAAAGTCAATCTTAGAGGGTATTGTGAGTGCAGGGGATTGACGGAGATCTGGAAGGGACACAAGCACCTTGATGACTAACAATCCAACGTGGAGATCAAGGTCTGGACCAGTTCTGTTCAGCGGCAGAATCATCCAACAAATCCTCAAGGTTCTTTCTGCACACGCCATTGTTCAACAGTTTTTCCCATTATGTAATTATCATCTAAATATACATAAATGAAACAATATTATGGTTCAGTATTAGGTCGATCTATCCATCTATTTAGCAGCAAGATAGCAAAGTAAGTGACATCCTTTGTAACTCCCACCTCTGCAGCTAATAGAAAGTGTGTATAGTGTGCCTTATTTTATATATTTTATAGCAATGTTTTTTGTGTTATTAATTCTAATTTATTATGTTTTTTACCTTAAGTTTATTGTAATTCTGTTTGTAAGGAGCAAAATAAGTAACTGTCTGTTGTCTGAGCATATGCCAATCAAAATATCGTGAATCTTGAAAGGAACATTTAACGTGAATATGGCTCGAAGATCATTCATTTTGTTTTCATCCGCTTTCAAAGCTGCAAGAGAACAGTTCATTTAAAAAAAAAATATCGAATTGGGAAAACGCAGCACGGTGTTGCCAACTCTTTGCTCATGAAAGTGGCAGCACGGGCGCCAGAAGTCGCTAAATCGAGCAAAAGGTAGTCTCAAAGATGGCCGCCGGGACAGCCCTTCAGGTCTCCTTTCAAAGCCACGCCCCCAAAATGATCTTCATGTGTGTAAACAACGCTGCTTACAGTGATCAGTATAAGTGGATGATTGTTATGATCATTAAAACCTTTTTGTTGTTGTTGTTATTTCTCCTGCAGATTACCATCTGATTGACATTTGTATATTAGTTACATGATTACAATGAAACGCAGCAATTTACGCCATGTGCTGCGATGGTGCGGACCACAGTTTCACTTCACGTTATTAAACCTCTTGAGGGCGGCTTAGGGGTCGGGGCACTTTTTTTTTCAGCCACGTCATACCCATGGTGCAGAGCCACAACGACAAGCACTTTGGGAGGAAGCAACATTTCATTTTCACAGAATACAGCTGAGGGCAACTTACGTGACAGGGCAAGAACTTCAGTTGGAAGTTTGAAGCTGCTATACCGCACAGCACTACTAGTCCGTCCAGGGCCCAACCGAGTCCCAGAGCGGGCCCGGCACCCCAAATCCCGCCCATAGTGCCGGGCCTGGACGGGTTACTGCCAGGGCAAGTATCAAGGAGTCAAGTAAAAATCACAAAACAACAACAAATTGTTAGCTTATCGTAGTTTTTAAAATCCTTTTCCACATGTAGTCATGTAAGAAAAGCCCCAAAATGAACACAGTGCGCGGAATACTTGATTAGATAAGCGATTGATCACACAAGCAGGACTTATTGATTCCTCTCAGGATGTTCAGAGAATTCCAACAGACATACAACTAAAACATCTCTACCTACCTACCCGAGCTTTCAGCTTCTCTTCTTAATCAAATTTATTGTTGATGCTTTGGCAATATGGTCCTTGTTACATTCGTGCCAATAAAGCATATTGAATTGAATTGAAATTGATCTGTAAAAGAGCAGTTAGAGCCCTTCAGGACTCTCTGTGGTAAAATAATATACTCCAGCCTCTGATTCACTGTGTGTTTGTTTTTCCTCTTTTACCGCCCACAGTGTAGTCACACACACACACACACACACACACACGCACGCACACACACACACACACACGATTGCTCCCAGACATACAGCGAGTTGCACCGGCTTAATCTGCAGCTCCGACTGGTTCAGGTTTGTGATTTTCAGCCAAGGTCTTTCCATCCCCTCCCTCTCTGTAATGTAAGATGGTGGGAGCCCAAGTATGACAAAGAGAGCATGTCTCCGTGTGTGACAGGGTGACCCAGTGGGCGAGGAGAAGCCTCCACGACAGAGGGGAACGCATCTGGCCGAATCTGTATTATGACAAATCTTCCTCAAAATGAGAGTGCTCTTGCAATATATTACAGCGCTGGATGGGAGCCTCGCGGCCCAGAATGATTCCAGCTGCTGCGTCCACCTGCCTCCTCCATTATCTGCTCCAGAAAATGACAGTGAATTGGTCCTACAGTAGAAATATGACTTTCCTCCAACTAGCAATCAAAAGGGATTTATTCTGGATCTCAGCAAAAGGAGGTCAAAGGAAATAAAAACAGCCAATAATGGAAAAAGAAAATTGGATTGTGAAAAAGCACATTATTCTTTTTTAATTGAGGGGCTGATCTGTAGAAAACTACTTGGTTAGGTTCAGGCAACAGAATTGCATGTTTAGGTTCAGGCAACAGAATTGCATGTTTAGGTTCAGGCAACAGAATTGCATGTTTAGGTTTAGGCAACATAATAGTGATGGGAATTCCGGCTCTTTTTAGAGAACCGGCTCTTTTGGCTCGGCTCACTAAAAAGAGCTGGCTCTTTCGGCTCTCAAATGGCTCTTCAGATTTTTTGGTGCTTACATTAATTTATTACCAACAATAATGTAAAATGATGCGCAATATGAATTACTAATGTAAAAAAAACATGCACTATATCAAATGTGTATTATATGAATACACTTTTATTTATACACTCTACAGAGTGATACAAAACAAATTAGAAAGTGTAAAAACAAACAAATTAAATTAACTAACTTTTAACTATTTGAAACTTTTAGCTTTTTAATACTTAACACATTTAAAGTGAAACAACATACAGAAGCTTACAGAATCACACAACAAAATATAAATTAAAATGTGTAAAACAAAAAGAAAAAAATCAGCATCCAGAGTGTTGTCCTTCATTGAAGGTTTACATTGAGAAAGACCAGGTGCCTCAGCTTTGAGGGCTGATCCTGTTTCTTCTCTCCACAATGATCTGCCCTGTTTTGGAGAAGCTTCTCTGAGGGACTGAAGTTGCTACAATGCACAGTCTCCGTGCATCACATGAGTGAGGCGTGGGTCCCTCCCTCGCCTCACTCATGTGCACTCATGTGCTGTGTGAGAGAGAAGAAAAAAAGCGGCTCCCAATCAGGAGCCGGCTCCCGTCGTTCACGTCAAAGAGCCGGCTCTCAGAGCCGTTTCATTCGCAACCGACGCATCACTACAACATACCTGCTTGGTTAGATTCCTGCAACATACCTACTTGGTTAGGTTTAGGCAACATACCTACTTGGTTAGGTTTAGGCAACATACCTACTTGGTTAGATTCAGGCAACATACCTACTTGGTTAGGTTCGGGCAACATACCTACTTGGTTAGATTCAGGCAACATACCTACTTGGTTAGGTTTAGGCAACATACCTGCTTGGTTAGATCACTACAACATACCTACTTGGTTAGATTCCTGCAACATACCTACTTGGTTAGGTTTAGGCAACATACCTACTTGGTTAGGTTTAGGCAACATACCTGCTTGGTTAGGTTCGGGCAACATACCTACTTGGTTAGGTTTAGGCAACATACCTACTTGGTTAGGTTTAGGCAACATACCTACTTGGTTAGATTCAGGCAACATACCTACTTGGTTAGATCACTACAACATACCTACTTGGTTAGGTTTAGGCAACATACCTGCTTGGTTAGATCACTACAACATACCTACTTGGTTAGATTCCTGCAACATACCTACTTGGTTAGGTTTAGGCAACATACCTACTTGGTTAGGTTTAGGCAACATACCTGCTTGGTTAGGTTTAGGCAACATACCTACTTGGTTAGGTTTAGGCAACATACCTACTTGGTTAGGTTTAGGCAACATACCTACTTGGTTAGGTTTAGGCAACATACCTGCTTGGTTAGGTTTAGGCAACATACCTACTTGGTTAGGTTTAGGCAACATACCTACTTGGTTAGGTTTAGGCAACATACCTGCTTGGTTAGGTTTAGGCAACATAACTACTTGGTTAGGTTTAGGCAACATAACTACTTGGTTAGGTTTAGGCAACATAACTACTTGGTTAGGTTTAGGCAACATAACTACTTGGTTAGGTTTAGGCAACATAACTACTTGGTTAGGTTTAGGCAACATACCTGCTTGGTTAGGTTTAGGCAACATAACTACTTGGTTAGGTTTAGGCAACATAACTACTTGGTTAGGTTTAGGCAACATAACTACTTGGTTAGGTTTAGGCAACATAACTACTTGGTTAGGTTTAGGCAACATACCTACTTGGTTAGGTTTAGGCAACATAACTACTTGGTTAGGTTTAGGCAACATACCTACTTGGTTAAATTCCTGCAACATACCTGCTTGGTTAGGTTCGGGCAACATAACTACTTGGTTAGGTTTCGGCAACATAACTACTTGGTTAGGTTTCGGCAACATAACTACTTGGTTAGGTTTCGGCAACATAACTACTTGGTTAGGTTTTGGCAACATAACTACTTGGTTAGATTTAGGCAACATAACTACTTGGTTAGGTTTAGGAAATGATGGTCGGTTTGGTTAAAATAACTGCAGCAATGGCGTTTCTTGAGTACGGAAGTTACGTGATAAATGAATTGACGTTGACTTCTGTTTTCACGGGACAAGAACAACGGTGTTTTGGGGGAAAGACCTTTTTTTAGTTCGACCCATCCGCCTCCTCTCCTACCCAAACTGTGTGTTTTACAGTCTTTATACTATGTGGATTGCATCTGAATTAATTTGTGGGACATCTACAAATTACAGCACATTCATTTCCGTGGATAGTCATCCAATCACATACAGGTGTAACTGAGTCCCTGATATTCCAAGACAATAATGAACTTTATCGTTGAAGAAAATGTGAGGGGGAAAAAGCAATTAATTAAAGCACAAGCAATGCAGCAATCTCTCATCTAAACTAACATTGTCCTGGTTGTTTTCATTAAAGCAATCCCTCGTGATCCCAAAACTACAAACACTTTATTTATTTGTTCTGCAGCTGATTTCAATAACACATCATCCAGCCTCGGGTCAGTTTTCCCTCCCAAAGCACAGGCACTCTGAATACTTCCAGTGGGGAAAAACAATGCAGACGTGTGGAGTTGCCATCTGTATTTGCTTGTGTGGGGAAAAAAACAACAACCTTGTTACACGTTGAACCAGCCTCATTATTATCATTAAGTCGCTTTGTTCATACCGTATTGTGCCATTAATTACTTAGAGCTGAATAATGTAAGTGTAAAGATATGGTACCTGTTTTTTTTCTTCTTCTAAATGAATAAATAAAATAGATGCTGCTCATGTTTTGAGAATGGGTTCAGGAGATCATTATAAATACCATGCTGAGAGTGTGTTGAAAGTATGTCATCATCATGTGATATGTTGAAACCATCCACCATCCATATGTCGATGGTGCTTGAAGAAAATTGCGTTGAAGCAAAAATACGGAGGATGACTTTGTTGTCTGTTGTATTGTGTGATGGAGTCTGGTGTTTTATTGCTCCAGCTATTCATCCATCCTTCACTTAGTTTGTGAAATGGTGAGAATGTCCAAAATGTCAAAGCAAGTAAAGACCATAATCGTGTGTTTCATGTCCTCTTATTCCCTGAAATATCACAAGCCCTAACAGGAATAAGTGTTATGGGTCAAGAAAGAGATAATCCTTTTGTAAATGTAGGCATCATTTTGGTTTGCTTTCATATCTACATATGAATTTAGTAGATCTATTAAAAATACGTGCAGCAACCGTACTTTTTATTTTTGGTTCTTTCGAAGTTTATTGTGATACAAAATTTAAAATATGACAAGTTTCATTGTTATTATTGTCATTATTAAACCGCATTTGTCAGGTCAGACATGTCAACTAAAGCTCCTCTTGTACTGAAACAGGACATGTATGAACAAGCTAGTGCAGTCAGCTGGAAACAGCTGCACCTGGCAGTTACTATGAAACAATATTTAGAGACAACTCATTTTACGAACCGCTGATACAGGAAACTGAACAATACAACACGATGTTTGTCGGATGTCAAAGAATTCCCATCATTCCGGGGTTTTCACATTTTTATTTCAGCATCAAGGTTATTCTTTCCCATGCAGCCATTAATTAGGAACTTGCAGTACAGCAGGTATTTATTCTAGCGTGAAAGCTTTTATTCAGCTTTGAGTCTGCAGAATAACTGATCTTATCTCACAGCCTGTTAGAGCCGTTCTCTGCTGCTTATGAGATATGGAAGTGATGCATGGATCTGAAACTGTTACAATTACAGGCCATAGAACCGGATAATGAATGACATATACTGTTTGGTTTTATTTTTTATTTTTTTCATTTTAACCAGATTTACTGATTGTGACTCCTTTGTCACAACTTACTATGTATTAGGTCCTGCAGTGTTCTGTGGAAGCCGAATCGCATAAGGAATATATATACGGTACAGATGGACAAAAGCAGGCGGAAAAAACAGAAACCTGCAGTTCAATAAGACGAAGAAAAACCTGTGAAGAAATCTTCCTGAGGACATTGGGAGGCAAGTACATATATGTGAGCAAATAGATGAAAGGCTCCAGCTCCATCAATAGGAGAGCGAGGTGTCCTGTGAATCCATTTAATTAGCTGCTAGATGAATGCACTGCCGTCTCAACATGGTGAGACTATAACATAAACATACATTTACTTAATGATAGTTTAGGCTTAAATAAATAAAACTACTTGGATAAAGTCAAATAAAAGCATCATGGTTTGTGTTCAAATAACGACGTAGCGCAACGACGTAGCGCAACGACGTAGCGCAACGACGTAGCGTCTACAACGTAGCGTTACAACGTAGCGTTACAACGTAGCGTTACAACGTAGCGTTTACAACGTAGCGTTACAACGTAGCGTTACAACGTAGCGTTTACAACGTAGCGTTTACAACGTAGCGATACAACGTAGCGTTACAACGTAGCGTTACAACGTAGCGTTACAACGTAGCGTTACAACGTAGCGTTTACAACGTAGCGATACAACGTAGCGATACAACGTAGCGTTACAACGTAGCGTTACAACGTAGTGTTACAACGTAGTGTTACAACGTAGCGTTACAACGTAGCGTTACAACGTAGCGTTACAACGTAGCGTTACAACGTAGCGTTACAACGTAGCGTTTACAACGTAGCGTTTACAACGTAGCGTTATATTTAGCGTAGCATCATACTGTAACAAAACAACATATGACAAACAATTCTCCTTGAACAGCTACTCACTTCAAATGTATCAGGGTTGTTTATTTCTTGTTATATCTTCAAAGTGAATGTTTCTGCTTTTCCTTCAGATTTTTAAAAGGACTGTTAGCGCTCTGTTATTGACAGGAACGACAAAGCCCTTTGTCTATGTGATAAGAAATGCAAGTTAATAACAAGGACTCTCTGGTTTAGGGACCCGCTGAGCCATTAGGCCCCCTGGGACCGGCTCCGTAATCCACCCATGCCTCCTGCCTGCCCTTTGTGCACTTTCTTGCTCGTTATTCTAGCTATTAGAGCCCGTCACTTGCTTACCTCGGTCACTCAATATACTCCGTGACCTGCTTCTGAGCGAATGCAGAAACGTCCACATTCAAGGTGCCGACATTTTCCCTGGCGATGGAGCGGCTTTAATGACAATGGGACGACTCTAGATTTCTTCCTGCTAGTAGGAGGAGGAAGACGTGGAGGTTAGAAAAAGAAATGAACAGAGAGGAGCACAAATCACACATCCGTAGATTATTAAATATCTGAAAGGAAATGGTGCGGAACCCCTCACACCCAGTGACTTCAGCTCCCCTGTCAAATATGATTCTCCTGCCAACTACAGCAGAAGCATATTGTTTGGTGCACAACGTGACACGGAGGAATACAGCCGACCACAGCAACAATGTAGGTGTTAAAGGTGGGAGTCGTGTGAGCTCGAGTATAAATTGAAAAACCAGCGCACACAGCCCGGTGTGGGCACACGTGTAAAGGTTTAATTTAAATTACAAAATCACCTCGTCATTAACTTCAGTCTTTATTTCAGCCATTTTGGCACAAATTTACATTCAAACCAGAATACAGGCACGTGTCACAGTGTCTGACGCTTCCGTGTCTGACGCTACCTTGTCATGTTTCTTAATTTAGTCCAACCGTTTTTATGATTTTATTATATTAAATGGTTTATTTTTAAGTTTATATTCATATTTTTATTGTCGCTATTGTTGGCATCGGATCAGGAGTTGTGGAGATCAGGACTTCCCTGAGGGCGCTGCAAGGAGCTGAGGAGACGCGACGTGATTAAAAGCATTGGGATGAACAAACACAATATACAACCACAGAAAATTGTTGTTTTGTCCTCTTCTCTGCTATTTGCTTCTTCTTTCAAAAATGATTGGATATGCTAACAATGAAGAAATGAAACAAATTTAATTGCATTTTTTTTCCAATTATGATTTCCTACTCTATTCTTTCACAGACGTCTGAAAAGGGAATGCAATGAGTTCCACCAATACATATTCACAAAGACATATGTATAAATACATTCATTAATTGGATTAAATTAATTCAAATTAATGAATACGCAAGTAAATTAAAGGCTAAAAACAAAGAAAATAATCACTGTGATTTAACGGATGCAAGGTGGATTTAATTTTCAAGTTACCCAGAACGGGACTCTACCTTCTGAGAGATCTGTAAAGTCTTTTCAACATGCTGCCTTGTGTCTTGGCCTTCCTTTTGTTTTATTATGTTACATCTTGTATTGCATCTTTTTGTCTCTGTGTGTGATTTTTTTTGATTAGTTGGTTTCCTCTAAAGTTGCTTTTGTGGCTGCGGAGCGAGTCATGACTTCATTTGCTTTTCAAAGACTTGGAGAGGCTATCTCCCGCCGTCCCCGGTTTGACAGTTGATATTGTCTCCCCCGGAGAATAAAATCAAGCACTTTTTGTCAGGTTACAATAGAGGACGGGGGGACTCTTCTGTCGATGCCGAAACTACGCGATGCATGTGACAAAACAGTGGCTTGAAAGAACTTTAATTCCATCCAGGTTTTGTGTGAAGAAAGACAGATTGTTCGGCTAACCTCCAAGCCAGTGGATTCCAGTCAGCAATAAAGACCTCTTCCACATTTCCCATGTGGGGCATTTTTCTCGGGGTGACCGCAAAAAGCCATGCGATTCAAATGAAAGCGTGGAGGGACGTAATTGGCTTTTCAGTGGAAAGAAAAGCTATGAGAGAGAGAGCAATAAAGCATGGAGGAACGTGAAAGGCAATGAAACAAGAAACATTAGCTTTGGAAACGAGCTCCATAATCCATGCAATTAAAATGAAGTGGCTGACAATGTCAGGCGGCCATTTCCGTTTGCATTGTCCGGGTTGAGCTCCTCGCGGCGACATGCTCCTTTGATCCTTTCATGACTCTCTGGAGCTCCATACAGAGGAGGGGAACATTTAGGAACATTTGTTTCAATGACTACCGCCAGAGGCAATTTGAATATGAGAACTCTGTTTGCATTATGCGGACGCAGAAGCCCAGATAAAACATAGAAAAAACATTAGGGCCATTCAAGCTGAGACTAATTTCCTTTCTGGTGCTGGAATTGCAGGACTTTTGTCCACTTGGCAGCTGTGAAATGGTGCCGCTGAGGCTATCTAGGGGAGCAAGGTGTATGCGTCCCTTTTTAGGGGCTCACATATCACCGGAATCTGTGACACCTATCTGATTGCAGCTTTGTCAGGACCCTCTATCTGGCACAAAAACTACTGAGTGCATCGTCCTCTGATGCAGCCACTGTGGAGAATTTAATTTGGGAAGCACAGACACTGCTGAGAATTTCACTCTTGCACATGATGGATGAGCAGGAGTTTTTCGGATGCAAAGAACTCTCATATTTAGGCGGCAATGGTGTCCTTGAGGGGGAGCAAGTTCTCCTTCACAAATCGCTGTCCAACTAACCAGAAAACAGGTGGAAGTTACAATTACACTTCCCAGCTGTGATGAAATCCTCCTGCCGAGTTCAAGGGCGGACGATACCAAGAGCACCCAGCTACGAGGAACCAGGACAGCAAAGTATATGCTCTGGTGCAGTGGTTCTTAACCTGGATTCGATCGAACCCCTCGGGTCGGCAGGGGTCAAGACACACACAGTATAGCCCGGTTCACACTAGCAATGTCGGGCCGCAACACACCATTTTTCTTCTTTTTGTCGCATTGATTTGCAGTAAATATTCATTTACTTTGTGTTTGATTTTGTGTGCAACTGATGCATGGTTCATTTTGTGCACTAACAAAATATATACCTATGTTTTGAAGAAATCATATTTTATTTTTCAAATTACAAAAGGGTTTCGGTGAATGCACTGATTAAGCTTGCAGGGTTCAGTACCTCCAATAAGGTTAAGAACTACAGCTCTAGTGGAAGCTACTTCACCAATCAAAAGAATGAAACAAGGGTCGGTGGGCATTCCGGAGGAAAAACAAGCTAAATTAAAACGTGTCACAATAACTGGGTAATGGTTGGCTAAAATGGGAACGCTAGCATGAGAAGCAAAGAGCCATAAAGTCTGCAAACACTGACGTCACTTACGCAGAAATGTCTATCTTCTACAAGACGCTGGTCCTGCCAGACAAAGTAAAGCTGCAGCAATAAAACCCACCAGCATTTCAATCATCAAGAGAGTGTCTCATCAACCTGTAACACTCCCAACTCCTCAAATACCGAGGCTCTCGACGTCTGATACCGACAGCTTTTACCGTCTGTGTGAGACTTTCGACTCCAACGTTTTCACCCAAGTCGTTATTAGACGGTGAGAGCAACCGGTGCATTATATCAATCAGGAGAGACTTCCTTAGAGAGGAAATTGTTTTTAATTAAACATGCATGATGGGATGAATGGTTAAGAGTCTTTGGCAGTTGGACTTCATTATGACGTTGTATATTAAGAGGGTGTGGCGATGCCGAGGTTAGATCAGGAGTATTCCCCCTGGAGTCCAGGCACTGGTGGTGATGGTGGTGGTGATGATGATGGTGGTGGTGGTGATGGTGATGATGGTGGTGGTGGTGATGGTGGTGATGATGATGGTGATGATGGTGGTGATGGTGGTGGTGGTGGTGATGATGATGGTGGTGATGATGATGGTGGTGGTGGTGATGGTGATGATGGTGGTGGTGGTGATGATGATGGTGGTGGTGGTGATGGTGATGATGGTGGTGGTGATGATGGTGGTGATGGTGATGATGGTGGTGGTGATGATGGTGGTGGTGATGATGATGGTGGTGGTGGTGATGGTGATGATGGTGGTGGTGGTGGTGATGATGATGGTGATGATGGTGGTGATGGTGGTGGTGGTGATGGTGATGATGGTGGTGATGATGATGGTGGTGGTGGTGATGGTGATGATGGTGGTGGTGGTGATGATGATGGTGGTGGTGGTGGTGGTGATGGTGATGATGGTGGTGGTGATGGTGATGATGGTGGTGGTGATGATGGTGGTGATGGTGATGATGGTGGTGGTGGTGATGATGATGGTGGTGGTGATGGTGATGGTGGTGATGATGATGGTGGTGGTGATGGTGATGATGATGATGGTGGTGATGATGATGATGGTGGTGATGATGGTGATGGTGGTGGTGGTGATGGTGGTGATGATGATGATGGTGGTGGTGGTGATGATGGTGATGGTGGTGGTGGTGATGGGAAAAGGAGCAGGACTGGCACTGGATGTGTTGGAGACTGGAGGTGAATGGCAGAAGAGAGGAGAGCAGTTTTAAAATTCACAGCAACTGTGATTGGCTCTGGGAAACAGGGCAGAATCTGATTGGTTAACTAAAAGTGACAATCAGCTGAGACGATGAGATTTGCAAATGAATGGGAGTGTAAAGAAGAGTCAACGTTGACTATTTTTACCCTACTTTTGTTTCATAACTAAAGTACTTTACTAGCGCCGCATATTTGTTGAAATAAACTTACATATTTGTATCAAACTACAATCTTTTCCGTGATGTAATGTTTTCGTTTGTAGCCTAAACCGAACCAAGTAAACTAGTAAGCTAGCTGCTAGCTAGCTATGTTTTTTGGGGGAAATACACGATGCATTGAGTAAAATGTCATTGAGGTTACAGTCCAAAACCGGCACCAGAGGGATACCTAGAGCGTCATCATTTAAAAGGTAGGGCCACTCAAGCTTTTCCAGTTTTCGACAAGCTGGGAGTGAGAATGTGTTGGTTTCATTGCTTTTTGAGTTCCACTTTGTGTTTTTTAAAATAAATAATACATGATTTCTTCTTTCAAAAGTAGGATACTGTCGCTTTTAAAGCATTCATAGCAAAGCTCGCAGAGTGTCAGCTGACGCCAGTTTTCACCGAACTTTAATGACTCCGTGACTGGAGTCAGTCGGAAGGCGCTATCAGTACAGCACGAGAACAAGGGTCATCCCACAGAGTCAGCAGCACACACAAACAGACGGACATAAATATAACATATTGCACAATAAATAAATGATTCTCGTATTCCAAAGAAGCAGAGAGCATCTGGATGTTCATAAATACAGGGGAACATTCTTGAGTGTCCTCACTTGTTAGTGGAAAGCACTATTGCCGCAACCTCCGAGTTATACGGACAACGATAATGCAGAAAGAAATAAAAATACATCCAAGGGGAAGCAATTACCTGTGTGAGTGGTTGAAGACATTTCCACAGTCTCTATTTAAAGCTGAAACTTCTGGTTGTGTAAAGTGAAAAAAGTAAGGAAATGCCTTAAAATTTAATTATTTCTAATGTCCACCAGGGGGCGACTCCTCTAGTTGTATGGAAATATGTGAGAAAATGACTCTACTTCTCTCATATTTTATTCCCTCAGTAAACATTGTTAAACATAAGTTCATGGTCTCAATCGCAAGTTCAGTTTAAACTAGTTTGATTTCAATTTAGTAAATCATATAAATGCCCAAACTAGAGGCTTCAACCCCGTGAATATTGGAGCTACGTCGGTAGCATGACGCTCATAGTAGCCTGGTATCCTAAAAAGTATATTTCCATACAATGACAACTGCATTGTCTGTTACGTTTTGAGGTAAACATATGTTCTGTGGGAAGACGTTTGTTTTTGATGAATTTCAAATATAAAAAGACTGAACACACACACACACACACACACAGTTGAAACAACTGACATGTACAAGTCCCATTGTAGACTAATAATATCGTAATTTTGGCTTGTGCTTTATTTCAGTAGTTATTGATTCCCAGAGGAAACATTATTCTCCTCATATGTCATTATACACTCGCCATGACACACTCGTTCCATGTCCAGCTGGACAATGACCCTCTTGAGTTGCACTGGAACTAATACCCTGGCAGTGCACCAATTGGACATTGTCTCCCTTTCCTCATTTTTTTTGTACCACACTACATTTTCTTTTTCCAGGAACCTCCCGATGAACCTCCATTTCCATGTCAGTTCCTTTCTAGTAAATTATAGGAAATTGGACCCCTTTTAAAATGAAGTGTCGCTGTAGTGGAAAACACGCGCAGCCATGTATTTTTTCTATTTGATTTATTAACGGATCAGAGTGTCGGAGGGAGGACATTTATTTCGTATGGAGAGGGAGCTGTCCGCAACCGTGGTGCTGAAAAGATTTACAGCAGAGTGGGAGGGGCTCCTCTTTTGGATTCCTGCTTGATATCTCCTCTCCTCTGCTCCTCACATTACCATTATGTACACACGTTAAACTGCTGTATATCTCAACTCTCCATATCAATTTTTAATGGATATGTCCGCAATGATTTGTCCGTCATTATTGTGTGCTATGTAGCATAGTAATGAAGTTGCATACCAGGGAACGGCACAACATCGACACACTCGGACTAAAACAAAATTCAACATTTACTTGGGGGAATAAACTGATGCTGTTTGGGAAGCAGCGATATGTGTCAGAGCCTGAGGGAAAACCAGTGGAACAACACTGCTGTGCTTCTTCCAATCTGACTCCTCTCCTTGTTTTGTTTTTAGGTTTCAAGAACCACTTGCAAACTATATTTCATCAGATCATGTTTAACCTTTCAGTAGATTAATCGTAACGGAGCTTTTTTGTCATTATGGTGAATTAACATAGTTGATTTGCTGTAATTATATAGTTGTGTCGTGTAGTAACGTGTATGCGGTGTAGAATATTGTATCTTGTGTAGTAATGTAACAAGATGTGCTGTCTTTTCTTATAACATTCTTAATATTAGTTTAAAAACTATTACAAATGCTTTGACAACACTGCTAAATATAAATACAAATAAAAAAAGATATAGTTTCCTTGTATTTTTCATTCCAAAAGTAGAGACAACATCACCAATCGGAAATAGCTGAAAATAGTCAAATCCATAATTGAACCAAAACTGATACATTGTTGCCCAGTGTGGCCGTCGTAGCGTCACAAAGGTCTGCATTGCCAAAAGAAGAAGACGGAGAGAAGTTCCCTGCAGGGAAGAGAAGAGTGCTCCAGCCGGCAGACATCTACAACATATAAAACTAAACCTTTTTGTATTATTTACCACTGAGTGGACAACTCCGAGTGGTGGATTATCAGTGCAGCATGAGCAATCAGAAGCTAAGAAATAATTCATCAAAAAAAACTGAGTGACCACACAGGCGACCAGCAATTGGCTGCAGCGTCTGGTTGTCAAGAGAAAAAAACTGGCAACCCGCGGAAAAACAGACTCGAGTCCGTTCTGCCCGCGACGAGATGTGGAGACGCAGCAGCACTTCCTGTTCCACTGCAGCACAGCAATCAGCTTCTCCAGCTAAAATAATACCCAGATACCAAGAATATCATCCTCTCTCAGGATAAAAACAAATGCTGTATTTAATTGGGGGGGAAACTGACCATGCCTTATAAAAACCCTCCACAGGGTAAAGCAGCATAAAGCTGTAATGAGCTCTAACCCTAACCCTTGAAATCTGCTTTCTCTTTAGATTTTTATAATCTCTGGTCCTCTATGACTCACTATTACCATAGCATCACATTTAATTGTCCAGCTATATCTATATTTGCATTGTATTCCATTTTAATGATTTGTTGCAGCAGTTAGGTTTAGTGTAAGTGTTAATGTGTATATTGTGCTGGAATGTGCAAAACTACAACACTACTGTATTTATTGTTTCTTTTTTGTTAAAGTTTCATCTTAAAATGTGAAAAGAAAACGTTAAAATATCTCAACTTGGAGCCAACTGTCCCCGACAAAAATACTACAACAACTACAACTGACTCATTTATGTCAAACTACATCAATGAGGGATTTTTTTTGGGAAGAATCTTGTGTTTGGAAAATGAATATAAAAGTCCACCAAAAGAGCAGAAGGAGAAGGTCAGGGGCCCTTCAGGGGGTTCCAGACGGACAACCCTCAGGGACACTAGATGCATAGCACACGGCACGGTGTTAACGTTTTATATGTTCTACTTGACTAAATACAGTGGGGAGCGTTTTTAAATGAGTAATAAAAGTAATAAAAAATATAAATATATGTTTAAAGTAGGGACGAGATGGAGATCAAACCAACCGTGACGCCAAATTAAAGCAGCAATGGCCCCTTTCCCCACTTCCTCCCTTCCAAGTTCCGATGCTCGAACCTTCTTGCCAAACCATTTTCTTGATTTTGAGCTCAACTGCACACGTCGACATCTCACATGGAACCCTCCGTAGTCTGTATGGAACATGGACGTAGTCTTCTAGACGTCTCCGGAGAACAAAAAGAAGCCGTGGTCACCGTGGCAGTGGCGAGACGGTCCCAAAAATGGGCAAAGAGGTGGAGCCTGGATGGAGCCGAGGGAGGGCCGAATGAAGACTTGTTGCTTTTTGGAGCCGACCTCAAGTAGACATTTGATGAACTGCAGGTTTAGCTAACGTTAGTTTTGTTTTTTCAACATTTGGAAGGTAATGTAACGCTTGGAGCCATCGAACTACCAACCTCGGGGTCGTCTTTGGACCTCAAAGGTTGGCGGTTGGATCTCCCGGATGATGGCGTCCGCGAGTCGAAGAGTCCTTGAGGGAGACACTGAAGACCAAGACTTTACAGCAGCTGCTAAAACGCTTCAGATGGGTGCAAAGCAAATAAAAAGCCACGTATGTTTATTACGATTCCAATAAAAAGTCAACCTGTAATGTTTCGTGTCGCCAAATTGCGCAAGCGGTTAAAAAAGCGGGGTTACCTCTAGAGTTTGGGGACACGGAATACAAACACGACCTCCTCTGCGTGTGGTATGTGCACATACCGCATCGGTTGTTTCCTATACAGCGGTCCGCACACAGACACGCACACACAAGGTGAAAACATCAACGGCGGCGTCGCTGGAAAGTCAGGTGTGATATTATGGGCTGTTTAATGGGGCCCTTCATAAAACCCGCTATGGCTACGTAGACTTCTTGTTTATGCACATATTACAGGACTCACCTTGTCAGCCTTGCACTTCAATGCCAATGAAACTCATTTGAGGTAAAAAAAAAAAAAAACAACACTTCTGCTCTCGGCACAAAATAGAGACACATTGTTTTGTGTCACAACCATCAGCTCCCTGGCACAAAAGCAACCACTAGTGGTACTAGTGATAAATAACATCACGACTAACATGCCAGAGCTCACTCACACTGTACTTGTTATTATTTCAAAGTTAGCTGGATAAATAGAGGCATTATAGGAACTGCTGCTGCTGCAGACAGCGCTTTCCCCTGTGGAGCTTTTCCCTTCTGCAAAGCTCGGACACCACAATGCTGCGAGAGAGAGAGAGGGAGGGAGAGAGGGAGGGTTGCGCCTCACAGTGAGGGAGTGTCGTCGTCGGAGCGGTCTGCCCTTCTCTTCCACATCAGACTCCTTCTATCCCTCCATGCTGGAGGAGCGAGGAGGAACCTCTCCTCTTTTTATTCTCTCTCTCTCTCTCTGCGGACACACGGATACTACCCGCGCCACCACGGCTGGAAAGATGGTTGTTCTGCTGCATATGGTTACCCTTTACTCCCTGAGCGTCTTAGGCGGAGCGTCCGCCGCCACTCACTGTGAGTATTCCGCCTCCGCGCTCACCTGTTAAAGCCTCGCTCGCGCGCGCGCGCTCCGCCACCACCGCCGGGAGGGACGGCGGAAGTTTGTGTCGCGCGGCTGCTTGCTTTGCTGCGTGTGTCCTCGGGAAGGAGCCTCGCGACCGCGACAGAGGCGGCTCGCTTCGCTGCTGCTGCTGCTGCTGCTGCTGCTGCTGCTCGCCCGGTTCATGTGCACTTCGTGTCGCTGCAGAGAACAAGTTGTCGAGGCTCGTTTGCTGTCCGCGCGGAGGGAATGGACCCCCGCGCGCCATGAAGGTCAAGCAAACAGGTCCCTCTGCTTCCCCGCGCGCGCAGCCGGCACACCTCGGCTCCATGGCACAGAGAGTCCGGGTTTTAGTTTTTTTTTTTGGGGGGGGGTATGTCTTGCTTGTGTGTGCGTGTGTGTGTGTGTGTGTGTGTGTGTGTGTGTGTGTGTGTGTGTGTGTGTGTGTGTTGTGGTGGACACAAACTGCTGACTGGCCACAGCTGCACTGCACAGACAGCTGCTGGTAGTGGTCGACTCCCACCAGCCTCCATAAAGACAGACTACTAGCCCACCTTCAAGATCTCACACTGTACAGCTCTAGTTTTGGTGTGTGTGCGTGTGTGTGTGTGTGTGTGTGTGTGTGTGATTGGAACAGCCTGAATAAACCATCAAGTCATTGTTCCCCGCTGCTCGGTGTGTGAGGCTCCTTTGCTTCCTACGTATCAGCGGATTTTCAGCGTTCATGGTTGGACAAACGTTTTATTTCCACGGCCCAAATGAGTTCTCCATTAAATAGGAACATGTAATGCACACGATGCCTCACAGCGACATATTTCTTGGTTTCCCTTCAAGCCACGGGTCCTTGCAGTGGGAGTAATGAGCACAGCTGACATCTGGGTTCAGACACACCTCAACTTAAAACAAACCCTCCAGACTTGTGAAGAGAAGTGTGTGTGTGTGGGGGGGGGGTGGGTGGGTGTGTGTGTTCTGGACAGGTTCGAGGTGTTTCTGTTATTTCGTACACCCCCGCTGGTTTACTGTGCTTTGGGCCGTTTAGTTGGGTTTACAGTAGCCATGAGGTGGATCCAGTAAACCGGCGACGGAGCCGACTTTTATCGTTGTGTTTTATGGTAAATGAAACAGTGGCGTCCACAACCTCCAGTGAACACATGTTTAAAGTGGACGGCACGCGGAGGGAGATAATGGATATGAAAGAGGAGATCGGGTCATTAGAAACACAAGCTGCCAGCGTTAGAGCAGACGGGAGTCAGTGCTGGAGGAGCTGGAAGGAAGGAATATTCAGTATGTTTTGCTTCTGCCAGTTGCTCTAATTTCCCCACATGAACCTTCAAGGAAACTACACACAGGACGTTATGTGTTTTAACAGAGAATCAGTATTTTGAGTGACGCGTACAAAGACAACCCTGTATTTCAGCCAACGGATATCCGGATGTAGACTTTTGTTTTTCCACTAAATTTCCACTAAATGCGTGATGATTCAGGGTTGTTTTACGGTCATGGAAAACCTGGAAAAGTCATGGAATTTGAAAATGGTTATTCCCAGGCCTGGAAAAATCCTTGAGAAAAACAAAATCCCAAAAGGTGTAGTAAAAGTCATGTAAATGTGTTATATTCATGTGTTCATGACGTTCATTTACGCTGAGTTTGAAATAATTAACATGCTTTTCAACATATAAGCAGGCATACGCTCTATCTATAAATGTTTATTCTTTTAATCAAACTATTGTCTCATTCATTTGTGTCATTTAAGGTTTACTGTATGCTTTGTGTTCTCATTGTTAGTTTAAATACTACATTTACTCACTTTTTACTGTAAACACAGAGATTTCACTAAATGTTTGTCATGGACATTTGGTTTAAAGTCATGGAAACCCGTTGGTGAAAATGTGTCTGAACCCTGTGGATCGTTCCACATGGATCCGGATTACAAGCTCCTCCTGAAACAAGAAGCTCCGCCTCTTTGTAACCTTTGTGGCCGTTCACGCTCCCCAGAGGATGGACCTTTCCGTTTTGGACGAGCTCCAGTTTCAGGCCAAAATGTCAACTTTGCACACGATATTTAACAAAATAAATTAGAATCTTATGTTCAGATTTCAATGTTTCTTGCTTCCAAATGGACATTTTGTTTTATTTTAGTGGCTCCATCACCCTTTTTCCCTTCTAGCTGCAGCATTTGATCAAACGTTTGATCTATACGAATAACAACGTCATTATTTACTCTGCTCCTTTTTGCCAGACATTGTTCTACGCTGGAATGTAAAGAGAAATAATGTGGCTTTCTAGCGGCACTCGAGACCTTTCGTGCCCTTTTTCTTTGTACATTGTGAGGAGCGATTCCCGGCAAGCAAATGAATCGCCGGCAGCGTGACACCATGTGATCTTTCGGGGTTTATCTTCGCTCTCTGAGGGCGACTGTGACACCGGGCTTGTGTTGGGTTTTTGAGCAGTTTATGTTAAGCTGAGGAGCTGAGCTAAACTGACAGCTGCATTACTCATTTATGGCAGTCCTGCGGTTCTCAAATGTGTGCAGTGATCACGTCTGACACACTGTGCCGAGATGAAATGGTGAGATGCCGCTGGAGGTCAGAGAGCTGCTCTCATATTTACCAGCGAGAAACACAAAGGGAAGAGGAGTGGAGCGGAGCTGCGTCACGGCTGGTTGGCGTGGCCTTGTCAAAACGGCAGCCACTTCCTGTCAGGAGTCCCTCTGCTCTTCACAGAGAGACGAGGACGTCAAGTCGGTGCGACCGGCCTTCGATCTGGAGCCCTCGGCTTCCAGCTGGAGTTAATTGATACCGCACCGCTGCGACCTTTGCAGCAACGGACAAATGATTGGCAACCGAGGAGCCGCGTGCAAATGGGTTGAAACCACGATTTCTTCCTCTGTATTTTATTAGTACCAGTGCCGCTGCTTCACTGGTGGACATTTGTCTCGACAACAGCAAACCACAAGGTTCCCTCCAGCAACTGCATCGGTAACAGAAGAGCTGAGGAAGCAGAGGGTTGAGTGCTTTCTCCTCAAACGTATTGAGCGTTGCGTTCAGCGCTGTGCATAATTTCCCAGCTGCTTCTGCATTCTTTAAACGCCTTTAATGTGGCCGCGTTGACCACTTCAGCCAGAGTGGTTTTGTATTTACAACCCAAGAAGCCCCGTGTCAGGGTTAGCACTCTTTTTACCAATGCTATGAACTAGGGCTGCAACTAACGATTATTTTAATAATCGATTAATCGGTTGATTATTTTTTCGATTAATTGATGAATCGGATAAAAAAATGTTTTTATCAAAAAAGCGTTCATTTCCAACCCTTTATTCCAACACAGAAGTGACAGTGCAAAACATCTTCAGAAAGCACAAACAGGTTGCTCCTTGAACATCCCTGAGCTGTTAATTAAAACAATAAAATGGACTAACACTAAAAACATACACAAATATGCTTTACATCTGCCAAATGTGAGCCCTTTTTACTGTAATTGATCCCTCCAGAGGCTGCATTTACATACCCTGCTTTATCAATATGTATGAAATACTGGACAGAGGGAAGCTGTACTGCTCCATATAGAGCGTCCTCTTCCTTAAACTCTTTCATTCTGGGTCTCTTATGACCACGACGTCACGTTGTTGGCTAAGCCCAACGACGTGATTTGATTCATTCTACTTTGAGTAAAAAAAAAAAAAAACCTGCAGCCAGATCCTCCGGTGAGCCGGTTTAACGTTAACGAGTGACAGCGTGAACTGAACCAGACCGGGGGGTTACGGCATGTTTCATCACGTTACGTTTTTTTACAAGCAAGACTGAACTGTAACGGAACATAACGTAACTTTAACGACAATACACAACCAAACACGTTAGCTAACGTGATAGCAAGCTGACTAGTAGCTTCCATTAAAAACAAGTTTGAGGAACATGAAGACGCTGATTGGCCAAGACTCGACTTGTCAAAGATCTTCTATTTTTGAGAGGATCACGACCTCAGCTTTTCTCGTGTCTCACTCCAATCTCAGAAACGCTGGCCGGCCAGTTGCTCTGCTCCGCTTTTTTTTTTCTTCTCCGCGACTTATTGCCCGGCGTAATAATCGCGCGACACAACGAATCAATAATGAAATTCGTTGCCAACACTTTTGATAATCGATTTTTATCGATTTTATCGATTCGTTGTTGCAGCCCTACTATGAACAGGCTAACACCCAAGCTGTGTGGATTACTGCAATGTTGAGTGCATTTTATTTAAGGAACGAGAAGTCTATGGGATTACAATTTAAATATAGTTGGATGAGAGTGTTGGTGACAGTTGTGTCTTGGTGCATTCAGTGAGGGATTTAGCTTAGCCTAGCTTGGGTGCTGGAGGCTTTTCATATGTGACACTTTAAAAATATATCTATAAATGAGGAAAAACATCACTTTTTATTGTATTCAGGAATACCTTTTTGTTTCTTGTCCGTCTATTTTTTTCACTCCAACTTTTGAAGTTTCTAATTATTTGGTAAAGCGACGCAACATTGCGGCGACCTCATCGATGACCTCGTGAAGTTCATACAGCAAGGAATGTGCAAACATCTGTGTGTGTGTCTTTTATATTAACCGGACCATAAAACAGGGTATGCTTTAAGGCGGGGCTTCAAGGTGATTGACAGGTCTCTACCGAGGACGTATAAAGCCGTCTCTACGTCACTCCTCCTCACTTCCTGTTCACTGGTTGCAAAAAAACAAGATGGCGACGGCCAAAAGTTCGAACTCGAGGCTTCCAAACGACCGTCCACAAACCAACGGCCGACGTCACGACGACTACGTCCATTTCTCACACACAATATATGCCTCATCCCGCGAAGATAGCAGCCAACGATACGGGAGAGGGAATGAGGACGCTGCTAACGGTCAGCTAACGGTCCGCTAACGGTCAGCTAATGTCGCTCCTTGCTGCCACTCCTGAGGGAACGAGTGATTTAAAGAGATATCGTTCAGTAGGAGCAGCTCTGGTTGTTGATTATGGTCCTGATTAATGGATTAATCATTGGGTTTGTGTAAAAGTAGAACATTTAATCAATCACAACTTCCGAGAGCACAAGAAGACGATTTCATTTAAAGAGGAAACCAGAAATTCACAAATTGATGAATCCTTTTTACTTGAAAAATGAATTTTTAATAAATAATTGTATATAGATATTTGTATACGCGTGTATGCAGCCCACCAAGGCCTTGTCACATGAAAAACGAGGCAATATTTCCCGCTGTGAGAGGAGATTGTTGTACTTCCATCACATATAATATGATAATCTCCACTACAGGTCAGTGGGAGGAACGCTGCTCCGCTCGCAGCAGGTATAGAGACATCCATCTTTTATTAGCCAGAACAGTTCTGGGTTTAGTGACGCACCCCACACACACACACACACACACACACACACACACACACACACACACACACACACACACATATATTATCTTTAAATTTCATGTTTCAAGGAAGCCCAGCAAGGAGATACTTCGCAGCTAATTATTTCCTTTCTGAAGCACCTGCAACGTGCTGGAGCCGAGCCGGCATTTAGCATCACTGCAGAAGTGTGTGTGTGTGTGTGTGTGTGTGTGTGTGTGTGACCACGCAGCTGCAGATTCACTCGTCTAATGAATGTGAAGTAGGCACTCAAGGAACACCTACCGCTGTACATATTCAAGGCCTGATGAATTTATCAGAAGGTAAATGAGGCAGCGCGCCGCTGTGTGACAGAGACGCCACTTTTCCTCATGTTTAAACATCCGGTTTCCTTCTGAGAGGAAAAAGCAACTGGAAGGAATGTGGAGGAAATGAAGGAGTGACGGTACAGATATGGTGTGTGGTTATGTCATATATGAGGATTACTCTCCTCATCATGCTCTTCATCCTCTTCCCAGAGGGAAATTGAATCCTTTGTGCAAATAGACTGAAGTTGGGTGTAATTTATTTATCTATATAAATATTTTATTTTTAGTTCTATTATGTCATATTTTCTATTAGTTTTCCCATGAAAGTAAGAAAAATCTCATCCTAATATGAACACAAATAATTCACTTTGCAAACTAAGCCCACGTCGCCTTACACACGTCATCATATTATTAAAAACTTGTTTTCACAATCAATATTTCTACACAAAACGCAAACGTTTAGCTGTGAAAAGTCTCTCTGTGCTTTCACAACGTTTAAAAAAAAAGAAGGTATCTAACGATCACGTTCAAAACCCGTTGACTTGCGCCCATATTTAAAGACCAAGCTCTTTCCTTTCACAATAAAAGCCCGAAACTAGAACATTTGCGGTCGCGTATCTCCGGCTCGCTCCCAGTTTTGGAAAGGCCATAAAACTTGAAAATATAACAGGAATTAAGTCGTGGCAGCATTTTTAATACTATGTCTGTTGAATAGAAAGAAAACCATAATTAGTCGTAGAACATCTTTGAATAGTTAATCTAAAAAAATTAGAATAAGTATTAGATATGACTGAGAGACAATTGTTTCATCTTTTTTTTAAAATACTGTATATGAACGCGGTGTCTCTACATCTTCGTGTTTGGGTTCTGAACACATTAATGCACTGATACCGGTTCCATCCCCACAGGAGAGACTTGCGTTTCCAGGAGGAACGCAGCGCTCTGTTACAGTCGACGGTGTTTATCCGGTTAAACCGAGTAAACACAGCGTCTCTGCGTGATCCCGACCGACTGCGGTCTGCAGAGACATGAAATGACGACAATCTCACCTGTTATTTTCCTCCTTTTCTTCATCTCGGTCAAAGCATTTTGTTTCTTTCTGAAGCGTCCTGTTGAGTTATTTGGCTGGAGACACAGACTGCTGAAGTTGTTTACTCTGTTTCTGGTGTCACCTCATACAGAGTCTCATATCACAGTATGGACGAAGACAAATATACGGGATTATTGAATACCCTTTTTGGCTAATCCTGTGCATGCAATACCTGCAAAATGAACACACTTATATGCAAGAATTACACAAAAACCTAATGAGCAACGATGTTGCTGTATTTATCTCTACTTAGTGGATAGAAGCTGTTAAAATGTGTTTTACTGTGTCAATACAGTCTGACGGGTGCAGCTCAAAATACTTTTTGACTTAAAATATGATGGACACTCGACATAAGACTATTTAGAGGAATAATTTTCTCTCGGGAGCAGGATTAAAAAAAAGAAAAGGGACTCTATTGTGATGAATGCGGCGCCGGCGGAGGCCCCCTTTTCCATTTCCAGCTGCATTGGCGACGCTGCACCAATTCCCGATCCATAGAGTGCAATGAATACGCTTCAAATAGCGGCGCAGTCTGTAAGGTCCGTTCTCCGTGTTACTGGCAGAGAGGGTGTTAAAGGATTATCAACACCCACTTTCTATCGACTGCGCCAATAAGATTGATGCAATAATCGGCAAGGGACGGTTACACAGTGATGAAAAAGCCGACAGAATAGAGGAGAAGAAAAATTATTCCGCTTTGAGGCTCGAGAACGAAAGAAAAAAAAAAGAAAGTGTCAAATTAAAGGAATAAAAAAAAAAAAGCCAAGGCTCGCTCAGTAGATTTCACATTCTAGTTTTTGTTTCCAGTTTATTATTGCGTGTAATTACATAGCGTGATTACCTGTGGATCCGACACGGGCCTGCTGTGTGATTTGATATTGATCACGATGCGTTGGAGCAAACGCGTGTCATCGAGGACGAGACGGTTCTCAGGAAGGAGACGACTAAGACGCCGTCTTTCTGTTCATTTCTGCAGATCCACAAATCCCCTCCAGATCAACAAAATGAAACATGAAAACTGATTGCCTCTGGTGGCTACGTCCGTCTGGATATTAACGGATTATTTTGTCTTTTATTTTGAAGGACTTGTGGCATTCTGAGTGTTTTTACCGCTCTCTGCGTTGTTGTTTTTGTGGCTCATTCCGTCTTTCTTCCGCCTGTTGCAGCAGCTCTCGACAAATAAATATCTGGGAGCAGATTGAGGGCAGCGGCGGGGCTCAGGCTTCATATCTATAAATGTGTCGGGTCTTGAGTGACTGCTCACGCGCGACCGCACTCACATACCGAACGCCGCTCGGAGCCGAGAGCAAAACTCAATCAACTCCCCGAACTTCCGTTCCTTTTCAGGAAAAGAAAACGGGGTTTCCGAAAAACCTCTTTTTGAAAAATAAATAAAAATCTATAGCACTTCATGTAGAAACCACTCTCCTGTTTTTCTTCCAAAGTGAGACTACGAAATCAATATTGGTTCTTTTTACTAGAAAGTAAACGTTGCCTTTATAGATTTCTTTATATTGAGATGATCCCCGATAGTCAATTCAACCGCATCCTAGTTTAGGACCTTTTTAAGCGACCCCCATCCTGCTATCAGGGCTGCAGCTGCTGATTTATTTTTATTCCGTGATAAAAACAAACATTTTTGCTTCATTAAGGAGCCGTATTCGATGTACAAAAGAAGAAATGGAACATTCTTTGGCCTTCTTTTTTTTTTTTTTTTTCCTGACATACAATAAAAGCATCTGTCAAAACCAAACCCTTTTAGTATGCACTTAAGAGCCACATTGCATGCTGGGATTCAAGGTTGCAGTTTTTTTTCACTAAGAAAGTAAATAACTTGTTTTCCTTTTACCTCGTTGTCCTTCTTTAGAGATTATTTGCATAAAACACCCACAAAGAAATTTGCATCCATGGAAATGGAAGTTTCTGGAGGAATCGCTTCAGCCCTAAAATACATTAACGCGGTATGAATTTGTCTTTTATGACGCATTATTAAGTTATTACGGAGCAGTTCTTCCCTTCTAATTTGACCCTGTAACTTAAAATGAACCCTTTTTATCACAAATATATGATAAACGGCTCCATCAAGACCCTAAAGGTTTGTAATCACCACAGCACGGCCCATCATTTCCCATTATTACCCCGAGAATATATAACCTTGTCTTAATGGGAGATGCTCCCACAAACCTGCTTCAGTCCTGAGTGAAGGGGGTGAATAATTAATGTTTGGCAGAAGAGATGTGTATAATCACTAAAGCTGTCGATCGGCCAGTAAAACATCCCGCCGGCTGCCTGTAAGCGCTCACGGGTCCCTTTAGATTATATCTGCTGCGTTCAGGGAAGCCAAGTGCTGCAGTAAACCACGCCGTGTCTCGCAATCATTCTGTATCGACGTGCGCTTCCTTGAATTCGGCCGGCGTTCGGGACTAATTGTCAGCCGATACCCGGGCTCTACTCGGGGCCCGGCGGCGAGCAGAGGTCACCGGAGCCCCCGGAGCCGGTGGGTGTCATATGAAGCTTCATCGATACCACGCAGAGGGCCGAGGCCGGCGCGTCACCAGATCCCGTCCCCTTTGATGTTATTGACTCTGCGGTCGGCGTCCGCTGAACTCCTGCTCCCTCCGACGCGCGGCCTCCGCTATCAGGGAGTTAATCACTCTGAAGGTTCTGTGTGGGTTCAGTGTTGTATTGGGTGTGTATATATATATATAAATAAATATATATATATACAAATTAATAATATATATTTAAAAATATATATAATTTTATATATATACCTGTGTGTATATAAAATATTTATATATAAATAAAAAGAAAGAAGATATATATATATATATATACTGTATATAAATAAATAAAAAAGAAAATATATATAAAATATATTTTATAGATATACAAATATATATATATGTATATATATACAAATATTTATATATATATATATACATATATATATATACATTTTTTATATATATAAATAAAAAAGAAAAGATGTATATATACTTTATATAAATAAAAAAGAAAGAAGATATATATATATATATATATATATATACTGTATATACTAAAATATATATATATAAATATGTATATAAAAGTATGTAATATATACAAATAATTATATATATAAAAAAATAATATATAAATCTATATGCCATGTATTGACCATGTTTCATGTTGAATTATTTATAGCAGTAGTTAACCGAGGTTGACTGCTTTGGCCTCACTCACCACTTCCATCCAACGATCAGTTTGAACCGAAATACTCCAGGAGCCGCCTCCCTTTATGTGACTTGAAGCACCATTTTTCAATTTTGTTTTATTCAATCAGCGTATCAAGGTTACCATTAAGGTGAATTATAACACCACGTCAAAACACATTATAGATGAGAGCACTGAAAAACATGTGGTTGGCAGCAAGAAAGCTGCCATCCACACGTGAGTTAAGGAATCAATAACCCGACCAGCCCGTCACCGATCGTGTTCACGAGCCATAAACTAACAAGAAGGCAACGCGTACGAGCCAATCAGACGCGAGGAAGGGGGCCGATCGATCAAACGACAGTAAATAAAACACCGTGGCTGTGAGAGGTCACATGGTGCACATTGGTTAATTGGCGAATTGAGTCACCGGCATCAAAATATCTGTTCGGTCGTCGAAATGGATGTTTCAAGAGCAACAGGCGACCGCGCTAGCTAGCCGGCGGCTCGTCGAGTCTTTACGATCTGCGTAGACAATAAACACAGATGAGTCTTATTCACGGCTGATTTAAGAGTTTCACCGCGCGTCCTGTGGGTGTTCTCAGCAGCTGCCGTCACCGGTTGGACTGTTTGTGGCGGCCATTTTTAAAACCCCGTGAAGATAAACCTCTGAGTCTCTGTCGGGGTGTTAGTAGAATCTCCTGGCTTCCTCTCTGGATTCTCTGACTAATGC
The DNA here is from genome assembly GCF_910589615.1 of Taurulus bubalis. Lineage (NCBI taxonomy): Eukaryota > Metazoa > Chordata > Actinopteri > Perciformes > Cottidae > Taurulus > Taurulus bubalis. The sequence goes on along the minus strand of NC_136589.1, from coordinate 3,678,006 downwards.
ATGCTCACATCTGGACGCTGGCTGGAGGCTTGTACCCGCTCACCGGCAGCACACATCTGTCGATGCTCTTGACAAGCTCGTGCACTTCCTTTGCCAGACTGCGTGCGAACACTTTCCCGCGTCCTCATTGTTTACTAAATGGGGAAAAGGATCAATATGGTTTTTGATCGATACCACTGGAGTATCGGTTGAAGTGAGGGATATTTAATTAACTGATTCCCGGCTTTTAATAATCTCTCTCCGGCCCGTTGGCTCGGCTGCGCGTTGCCGAGACATTAGTCAAAATAATCACTCGCCGAGCGTTAGCTTCATGTCAACGGTGATGAATGCTGGAGTCGTTCATCAACTAGAAAATACAAACAAGTCTCTTTCACGGCGATGTGAATCTCTGCTTTTAGCACAAACGTATGCTGTGGTGACTTGAAACAAGGCTTTGGTATTTTATACACTAATCATTTTGTTGTTTATTAAAATATCATTACTGTTGTTTTGAACCTTTTTCTCAATTTTCTCCTGAGCATTTTCACTCCCATTGGACCACTTAAACAAATGAAATAAACAAATGAATGATTAATCTGTTAATTAAAAATGAATAAGATAAAGGTGTTGTCAGTTGTCTAATATAAACTGATTACGCAACAGACACTAGCGGCTCTATTTCCTTCAGTGATGGAGGAGTCTCTGTGCAAAGAAGGACAGGCGGAGGCTTTAGCATCTCTTTTAGTCTCTTCATCTACATTTCAGTTCTATAGACTACTTGTGCTGTAAGAATATTAAAACCCCAAAATGTAAATATGTTTTATTATAACAAAAATATGTGTTTCTTTAACATAACCAACACAAACTCCTGTGTGTTGTGTTGTGGATCAATGGATGTATTTAAATATAGTTCCATCACTGCATACATATACATATTAATATCATTCTATTATTGTACGTAATATATTTTTTGTATTTCTATTTTAATTCTTAAATTAATGTGTGTAAACTGATTTGTAATAATCTATCAAAATAAATCTCATTTTTTAAGTTAAGACTTAAAGTATACTTAATATACATTTTACATAAAATGGAAATACTCCATACATGCAGCCGCCACTGCTTAGCAACATGTCAATTATTAATCAGCAGAAGTTAAATATCCGAAAAAGTAAATCAGCTAACTAATAATCTCATTGCTGGCTTCATTGTTTTATTGCAGTGAGTCCAGATGTTGATGTCACGGTCGCTTGGTTTTGGGGGAGTAGTAACGGATCACGCAACTCCCAGTTGGGATCGTATCACGGTTTTGAAGTCACGGATCGGATCAGCAGAAAAATATAGGAGCAAAAAATAAAACTATTATAAGCATCGATCACGTCGCGTTTGACCTCGGGTGCAGATTGCGATCGGCGACCATGAGTCACGTCGGCCGATACTGATCGTTGTTTTTGTTTCAGCAGCTGGAGCACGAGGCTCCAGATTATTAGTTTTCACCTCCGCCTTGAAGAATTTATTCTAAATGTTATTCTTTCACCCGGTTATAGTCGTATAGATTTGCATAAAACACGCAATTCCCAGGGTTCTTACGCTCATGGAAAACCTGGACAAGTCATGGAATTTTAAAATGGTTATTTCCAGGACTGGAAAAGTCCTTGAAAAAAATACAATCCCAAAGGTGTAAATGTGTTATATTCATGTGTTCATGTCGTTCATTTACGCTGAGTTTGAAATAATGAATATGCTTTTAAAAGAAAAACGCTCAAAATATAAGCAGGCATACATACAGGCATCTATATAAATGTTTATTCTTTTAATCAAACTATTGTCTCATTCATTTGTGTCATTTAAGGTTTACTGTATGCTTTGTATCCTCATTGTTAGTTTAAATACTACATTTACTCACTTTTTACTTTTTTTTGTTTACACCCAGATTTCACTAAATGTTTGTCATGAAAATTTGGTTTAAAGTCATGAAAAAAATCATGCAAATCCATTGGTCAAAATGTGTATGAACCCTGAATTCCAATGATTGGGAAATAAAAAAAGATGTCATTTTTATTGATGAAGAAACGTCCGTACGATTCTCTGATCAATACGGTTTCCCCTGGAGCAGTTCCTGCAGTACTGTAAGAGAAGGAAGTATGTGAGTCGCAGCCTGATTTTGCAGCTTTAACTTTAATCACATGGGTTTGAGGATCAGGTCTCTGCCCTCAGACTATCTCTATTCCATGTTCTATTTTGAGGAAATCCCTTTTGGCATTTTCTTACATCCCGACTGTCCGTGTGTTTCCTGAGAGGAAGCTCGGGCTTCCTGATAATCCGGAGCGCCGTGTTCATTTGATTTGGGCTTGTAGTTGTCTTCAGGTACGGTAATGCCTCCGCAGCGAGAGCTTGAACACATCCAGCCCAACGCCAGTTACGAATGGCGCTTTGTCGTGATAATTGAGTTTAATTTCTTTGTGGAGCACCATCTGTTTGTGCACTCGGGTTAAGATGGCTCTCTAATGAGCAAAGAGAGCTGGGCTGGATGTATAGCTGTAAAACACTGTAATGTGCTTCATAAATAAACGTCCCTTCCCTTCCCTTTACTGGATCTTATGTATACCTGGAAGTAGATGAGTGCGTAGTTTGAAAGATGTTTGTTGTTTCAACATTCAGATGCGTCATGTCCTTGGATTCAAAATCTTATTTGTCTGACGTTAATCAGAGACTTTCATCTTTTGAAATGACAAAGATGTTGATTAAATCTTCCAGGAGGCCAGAGAGGAGAGCGACCGTGTTTGCAGTCGTTTCGTTTGGGAACGGATGTTTAAGACGAGGACGTCTTCTCTTTATGAAATGAAAGCAAAGACGATACAAGGATATGGAAGAAGAGCATTAAAGGATAAGGCTGGCAATATGCTATATCTTGTTTTTATTGTCACGAAATCCCGTGAAAAGACGAAAAACCAAACAAAGAATTGATCCTGTTAAGACGCGTTGTCCGTGAGTCTGATTCCCCCGTCGCTCATGCCTCCGTTGTCGCTCTTGAAAACACATCGGTGAGCCGTGACATGTGCCTTCGTTATGGGGAATGCAGCGTTTGTTTATCTCGGGGTTTCTCTCACATCCACAGTTCTAGTGCTGTCGACCAAAAGGACCACATGTGTATTAATCTACAGTTAAAAATAGCCTCAAACAAACGCAGTCTTTCCAGGGCCGGACAGCGATTCATCTGAGGGGATATTATTCTCCTTGGGTGACGTTCACAGTGGTCGATTGAGATCTGGTGTGTTACGTAGATGTTGCGCTTGATAAACATTGGGTTGGTTATGTGTTATTCAGACTCTAACGGCAGTTGCTAGCATATTATTTGAACTTTATTTAACCAGGTAAAATCAATTGAGAACCAATTCTCATTTACAATGATGACCTGGCCAAGAGGCAGCAGCACAGTCCACACAAGTGACACAAACAGCGCAGATACAATACAGAATGACAAACACATGAGCTAATGGCTAAACGCAACATAGGTCAATTAACAAACAGTATGTACATGGCATTGGACGCCACCTTTTACTGAACCCAATGTATGTTTCGTGAATATATGATTTTATATCAGCCACGTGGCTAAAGTCGTGAAGCGATTGGTTCAGTTTAGTGTCAACAAAACCTACTTGGTTAAGGTCAGAAAAAAAGATCATGTTTTAGGTATTAACGTAACAACATAACCACGGGAATAAAGAAGACGCCGTCCTTAGCGGACTTTCTTAAGATGCCACGTAACGAGTGTAGTTTAGTTTACACGCAGGACAAGAACAGCGGTCTGTCCTGGGTGAAAGTCCTGTGTTTGTTTCATCCATCCCCCACCTTTCCTCCCCACCCGTAGTGGACTTTCTTGCTTGTTATGCTGCGTTCACAACGAACGCGTGAGTTTACTCGCTGGAATGCGTTAATTGCTCTGACAGACATCTTCTTTCAGGTTTTGCAGAAAGCTACGACGCCAACACGTTTCTTTTTGCCGATGTGTCTTGGCAACGGGCGCCGTGAGCACATGTGGTTTGTTTAAAAAAAACCCGAAGAACTAGCAATGCTTGCCGGGTGGGATTACTAGACTGTGTCAGGAGAAAGATCCGTGACAAGGACATTGCATTCCGTATGAAAGACACAAGAGATGAAAGAAAGCCCTATTCATGTTTCTAATTGCTTTTACATTTAACTACATTTAATTAATGCTTCACGAAACAGAAGGTTTTTCTTTTGTCGGGCTGTGTAAGGACTGAACTCTGGTTCTCATTGAGAAGGCAGTTGTATAACAGATTTGAAGGCTTTTGAAGCAGTTATACAATGTAAAAAACATTTTATTTGAAAGAAGGTCATAATAACAGGTTCTTTTATAAACGTGTATGATTTAATTTGTTGAATATGCTGAAAGACTAATAGATTTAAGTTATTTTTTAGAGTGAAAATATGTACTTTCCCTGCCACAAAAGGGGAATAATTAAGATGAACAAAACATTGCATCGACCAAACTATAACAGCTCAGAATTTCATCAGTGAATCCCGAACTAGATCTTCTTTGAGGAACATTTCCTAATAACTACAACGCCCGGCTGACTTGAAATTAAACTAAATGTATGTGAGCCGTTACAACTGATCATTTTAGACAGAGCCGGTGAGATGTTGGTCCTTTAATGTGATAACCGAACGGAGAGATAATGCAGGTATGAAATGTGCTCATTTATATATTGATTGTGGCATGAAGTCAGCATGAAGTCAGCATGCAGGCGCTTCTTTTGTTTATCCCCAACACAGGCTGTGATAACCTCCTCCTGCGGTCTGCAAACCCAAGAGTCACCGTGACACCAGCACTTCTGTGAAAGGAACTAAAAGCTCATCCATATCAGCTGGTGTACTTATGATTTCAAAAGAGATTACGCGTTCCCTCTCCGTGCACGTGTTTGCGCCCGTGCATCCAGACGCGGTCTGCCTTCATTTGGCTGTAAGATTCAAGCCTCTGAGCCTCGCCTCGAGATCGCGAGTCGGCTTCAGAGGATTTTCAGTTATCCCACAGGCCAAGGAGCAGCTTTGCAGGCAAATCATCCTCCACCCGTAAGTCTCCCTGACTGACAGTCCGGGCATTTGGCTCAAGACAAAATCTGTAAACAACTAACAGGAGTCTGTGAGACGCACACGGGGAAACTTTAACTGCAGCCACACAGCTGTCGGCTGCGAGGACATGCTGTTAAAACTCCCAGCTCGTTATAAAGGTCAGCCTGGTGGCCCATTAAAGCGGGGATTCAGGTGATGTAGGAAAAAAGAGCGATGATGATGAAGGAGGAGGACAGACTTTCACCCAGAAGACCAGAGTCCATGTCAAAAGACTTATGCCTCATTGTGAGTTACGTTACATAACGTTAGTACGCTGCTTTCGTAACCTAGCCTACTTAATTACATTACGCAGCGCTATGTTACATAAAGTTTTGCTTATGTAGTCTTTTGCTACGTTAGCATAACTAAATGTAACCTAGCCTACTTAATTACATTACGCAGCGCTATGTTACATAAAGTTTTGCTTATGTAGTCTTTTGCTACGTTAGCATAACTAAATGTAACCTAGCCTACTTAATTACATTACGCAGCGCTACGTTACATAAAGTTATGCTAATGTAGCCTCTTGCTAAGTTAGCATAACCTAATATAACATAGCCTACATAATTACATTATGCAGCGCTATGTTTCATTAAGTTTCAAGAAGCTACATTAACGTAGCCTCTTGCTACGTTAGCATAACTTAATGGATTCTAGCCTACTTAATTACATTACACAGCGCTATGTTACATTAAGTAACGCTACGTACATAACTTTGCCTCTTGCTACGTTAGCATAACTTAATGTAACCTAGCCTACTTGATTACATTACGCAGCGCTATGTTACATTAAGATATGCTAACGTAGCCTCTTGCCACGTTAGCATAACTTAATGTAACCTAGCCTACTTAATTACAATACGCAGCGCTATTTTATTAAGATATGCCAACGTAGCCTCTTGTTATGTTAGCATAACTTCAATACGTTAGCATAACTTCAATACTTAAGTAACGCAAGCTGCTTAACTACATACCAAACATACTAATGTTTTGTCTCAAACTACAATATTTTCCCAAACCTAACCAAGAAGTTTTGTTGCCAAAACCTAACCAGCGTGTTTCATTTCTCCTTCTTTAAGCTGTCGAGGTCTCGTTGTTGTTTACGGTCGTGTAAATGGAGGAATGAATGAATGAAGGGCCGAGGCTTTCGTCAGCTCTTAAGCCAGAGGAATTAAAAAGAAGATAGGAGCAGAGTGAGAATTATCCTTCAGGGATCAAAAGTGGGACTCGTGAGACTTTTGACAGATTAGGCGAGCGCTGTGCTGTGTTTGCATAATGACCCCCCCGGTTTCCGGCAGCGCTGTGCTACGATGGGACGGCGCTCTCCTCATTCCCCCAATGAACATCTGCAACCGCAGCTCAGGCATAATTTGAGTCTTGGACTAAACAGCTTGATCCACTTTAGTCACACTTGAAATCAGGATTAGAGAAATCTCTTGGCAAGCGATCTGAGAGCAGTCAAATCAGGTCAGGCGAAAATTTTCGGTGGGACGCCCAAAAGGAGAAGGAGCTCACGCTGACAGCTCCGCTGTGCTTTTGTCGAGCAGATGGATGGCCAATTGCCACTCCAGATGTGCTCAGAATCCATCTGAACCCGACGTAAAGTAGTATCCCCAAAAAAAACAAAAAACAAAAAAGCCCCTCGCACTCAGAGGAGTAAACCGCACGCTGATGGAGAGAGTGCGCGGATAATTGTAATCAGGCCGGTGCCAGTTTTCATTACGCGCTCAGATACGGGCCTTAATGCGGCGGCTCTGCACTCAAGTGGAGCCAAACACACGAGAGAGGCTGTTTGTTGTTCGGCTCGCATGCTCTTATTGTGGCGGGGAAGGCTGGATGAGACTGGCAGGTTTAGATCACTGGACTCCTAATCTGTTCCCGCCTGTTGGACGTGATGTAATCTCACACTGCGGGATTAAAGAAAAAGAACACACACGCGCTAACACACACACACACAAAAGGGAGCCGTGGAGTTTTTCCGTGCTGTTTCCGAGGGTCACTGCATGGGTTAATAGACTGTTTGAGGTATTTGAGAACTGGATAAGTGAGGCAGCCCTGTTATTCTCCCCTCAGTTCTTTCTTTAAAACTCCACCGACAGGTAAAGATGCACTTTGAACCAACATGTTTAACTCCCCGAGGATATATTCTAGGATATTTTCTATTCTATCAGTCAGCTGGATAAATAAATCCAAGCATGGCGAGCGATGGAAGAAAAACCTTTCAGAGCCGCCCTTCAAACGAGTCCGACTTGCACGTGAAATACATTCGATGAACGATACGCAGCGAGGAGGAGAAGAAAAACACACACACACACACACACACACGTGTTGAAACTAATGGTCTCTCTGTTTGCCTTCACAGATAATTGCAATGGTCCTCTGGTGTCCACGCTGCCACAGTCCTCATTCCAGAGCTCCTCTCAGTCCTCCGTCAGTTACGCCGCTCACAACGCCAAGCTCAACAGGAGAGACGGTGAGTAGGAGACGATCCTTTGTGTTCCTTCAGAAACACAGCGGTTACCACCAAGAAGAAGAAGAAGAAGAAGAAAATCACAGCCCATGCAACCATTTTTGTAATGGTTCCTTGTTTTTTTTATGCAATGTCAAAGCAGCAATGAAGTGCAACGGATTTACCACACGTTGTGGTTTAGTCGTTTTATTGTTGTGAGGAGGTGAGAGATAGACGGCTGCCTGTGGAAAAATATCTTAATTGCTATTAAATTGCAATTGTGACATGATTAGAGGAAATGATCATGCTCACATCATTAGTCTAATTTTGATTGGAAAACATTAAAATAATTGTTTTTATTCGGATTATACCAAACAGTAGGATATGATGTTTAGGTCAGGACATCTCTGCAGCACAATGATATATTTCATTTTAAATGTATATTTTGGCCTTTAAACTAATTGTGCCCACAGCAATTTTAAAATTGCTTTTCTAACACACATGCATTCTTGGTTTCATTATAACGCGACTCAAATACAACGGCAGTGACATGGCAGAGAAAGTGACTTAATCTTTCTCGCTGACAGGTGGATTTTCAAAAAGAGGGTTTTATTTGCAGTAAAACAGCAATTTGCAAAAGTATGCAACGCTGGTCTGGGATCTGGATAAAGGACTTTCACCACGGCTATGTTGACTTAAAACACTGATCAGAACTGAACAGACCGAAAAAGGGGGAACATAAAAACTGTCTTTTTGAAACAAAGTGGTAAAAAAAAGGACAAACGCCATCACCTCAACTACAAAGAAAACAATACAAAAGAACCAACAAACTAAAAGAAATACATTTCCAGACCCCCATGATGTGGCGGCTGCTTTGTGCATCCTGATTGGCACTTCCTGTATTTAAGAGCTCTGCTTTAGGGAGCGCCTCTTTAGCTCCCGTCTGACGAGACGTCACATCGACAGCAGCAAAGAAATATAAATCAGAATGACTTCAGGCAAACGTATACGACGAGCTAAAGAGTGAGCGTACGCAAGTTAAATACATACCTGCACTGCCAACGACACTGGATACACAGGGAGAATAATCATATATATTTCATTGCTAATATCAACCTTTCATCTGCATTTAACTGTGCATGTTCCGGCCATCATCAACGCAGGAAGACGTTGGCGGGAAAGCTGAAGAGCCCGCCCCTTTTAATTGATTTGATTGGCGGCCTAAGCCTGTTATTTGTACTTTTATGCACGTCTAAAAACTGCCTCGAAAAAAGAAATCCAGGAAAATGGACTTGCAAATGGTGACTGCACCTTTCTTACCTTCTGACCACTTAACGCTTTCACACTAGCTGTCATTCATCAGCCGCTAACTAACCACTCACACATTCATTACCCAGAGGCACCGTCTTCGGGAAGCTATTTTTGTGTGTTGCCTAAAGGTTGTCTCGCCCGGGGACACGTCAATCTCCCGATTGGAAGACAAGCTCTGAGCCACATCCGCAAAAACAATGGAAATCAATGGTTGATGCTGAATATTTTGGTTCAAAATAGAATGCTCATTATTACTTGTATTTAGGATGGACGTGACTCTCTTTACCCCCTTTGATACAACTACAGCACCAAGGAGCTTTGGACCAATACGCAACCTTGTTTAAGGTTGTAGAAAAAGGTGCTAAAATATTACCAGCAGGTGTATTTCTCGTTTAAATGAACAGAAAACCCACAGTTTTGCTTCAATGATATCAATTTTGATATCAGAGAGGAAGAGAAATAAACTCTCTGCTCTTCTTTTTGAGTGCTTGAGAGCACATTTCAAAATGACTCAGCCATTTTTCCAAGAAGTGAGACGTCTGACCTCCGGTCGGCTGGAGTGTAACTTCACCTTGAAGCCTTTCAAATGCAAACCCTCCCAGCCTGTATTCACATCAGGGCTTCATCCTTCTTCTTCTTCTTCTTCTTCTTCTTCTTCTTCTTCTTCTTCTTCTTCTTCTTCTTCTTCTTCTTCTTTTTTTTTTTTTTTTTTTTTTCTTCTTCTTCTTCTTCTTTGTTTTGCAACCTGAGCATGAACCAATCCACATCCACAGCATCGGTGTCTTAACGCTCGTCTCTCCCCCAGGAGCAGGAGGCTGGTCCCCCGTTGTGACCGAACAAGAGCCCTGGCTCCAGGTGGACCTCAAGGAGCAGATGGAGGTGACGGCCGTGGCCACGCAGGGGCGTTTCGACAGCTGGGACTGGGTCAGCGGTTACCTCCTGCTCCACAGCGACACGGGCCGGGCCTGGAAGCAGTACAGGCACGAGGACGGCGTCGGGGTGAGTTTCATTGGATTCATTACCGTGGTTTGATGCCCCAGCTCGGGTTGGCGATCTTGAGAAACTAGCAATGATACGCTAGATTTCCATGATCCAATCATGACATCCAGGCTGAATGAAATGATTGGATGGGCTTTTTATAGTCCTGCTACAGCCGCAGATATTATATGTTTTAGTTTTATACAGAGCATTTAATGTATTGATTGCTGTCCAAAGGATTGATATAAGTTGTGTGTTTTATTTTTGCTTTGTTCGACACTTCTGAAAATGAGGAAATGTTCAGATACGGAAGAAACAACAGTTTTATTCTTCGTTCATGATTCAAGGGATGGAGCGACGTTTTGGGGACTTTGCTGATTTGCTTTCTTGATGAGATTTGGAAGAGAAGATCAATCCCGCTCTTGTGTGTCTGCATGAAGTACGGAGCCAGCAGACGGGGTTCAGTTAGCCTAGCTTAGCATAAAGACCAGAAGCAGGGGGGAAAGCTGCTCACATCTCACTAGAACACTTGTTTGTTGAATCCTTACGCAAACCGAAATGTAACAAAGACAACTTGAGGTCTCGGAGGGAATATTAGTTCAAGCCTTAAAAATCAGGCCCACATGATGATCTTGTTTCAGAAAAGTTTTTAAAAAACTAGAATTTCCATTGCAAATATTTACAAATAAAGTGGAGTCTGTTCAAGGCAGCGTGACATGATTGTCAAGCAGCAGCGAGGAAAACCAACACAATACTTGAAATTGTGGAGAAAAAAAAACAGCGGGGTTTGTTAATTAAAGCGCAACTTATTCCTGCTCAAATTCCAGGCACCATTAAAAAAAAATGTAAGATCAAAGTAAAAGTAAGACAACAAAGTAGCTAATTAAAAACACACGGGGCCCACCTCCCCACGTAACCCCCCTACGTATTTCTCCCCATAAATTAGTTGGGACTTTTGGTTTCTACGTCCACAAACACATTTTTATTTTTGAAGCACATTTTACTAACTGTTTCCCCGCTGCTTCTACTAGCCAATCAGCTCCCTCGTCTCGCTCCGTATTTAACGCTCAGAGCGGACGCTTATCGACCCCGACAGCTCAGACGTACGTTCCCTTCTGTCACCACAGATATCATCATCCCGTTCTCCGCGCTGCTATTTATTGACGACATTCCAGGTCCCGGGCCGGATGACGCATCCCCTCACTTTTTTTGTTTTTGACACGTTTGGCGGCGCGGGGGAGTGTCGGGTGTCAACGCAATTACGGCGCCGCTCCCTCGGCCCCGCCGCGCGATGCCACGGCGGCACGAGCGCTCGAGGTCGAAGAGAAATAGCCTGATGTTGGCTCGTTTTATTAATCCTTTATTGTGTTTCGTCCCAGTTATGTCAAAGGCTGCTGACAAGTCCTTTAATGCTTTTCTCTTTGTGAGTTTTTTTTATACTCTGCGGTCCAATTAGAGAGAATGTGTCGCCGCCGACTGGGATGTCGCCGCCGCTATGTCTTCTTTTTTATTTGGGTTGATCGGAGAGAGCACAGACAGGTGGAGTTTGTACGTTGTGATGAGCGTCGTCTTTATCTATTTATCTTCCTGCATCTTTTGTCAAAAAAAGATAGGTCGGGAAATCGGTGTTCGGGGTTTCAGTTGCCTTTTCTTTCACTTATTAAATTTAATTTGTATCATGCAAAAAACAGTCAAAATCCACAAAAAAACAGAAAAAGAAGACGCAGGAGGTCTTACAGATTTACATTTTAGTGAATACTTTTGCAGCCAAATCAAATATTTTCCAGGGTATTCAACCTTTGTTTCTTACAATGCGTTTACTACTTGACTTGTTTCTTGCACAAAGGCAATAAACTAGCCCATGAATATGAGATATGAGCTAGCAGATCATCACAATCCCTCCTCGGCATCGTGGACGTTGGTTTCGGGTGTTTTGCTGGTTGCATTTTGTTTGTGCGCCCTCTGGTGTTTTCGGAGAGTTTTGCAACCAAACCTTCGCACGTGCTCGGACCTCACGCGCCGCCAGCGGAGGCTACGCGGTACGGAGTGTAAACAAAGCATTGTGGTGTGTAGTAATTGGGCCTCGGGTGCTCTCAAACTTTTCCTGAAAACCGTGTGTATTACCTGGAGGACTCTCACGCTGGAGCACTAAGCCTTCTGTAGAAGCGAGGAGCCCCGGTTGCCTTTTAACAAGGCAGTTCTGACAACTCGGAAACAGGTTGAACCCCGTTTTTTGAAGTGGAGTCAGAATCCCCTCTTTCCACAAGCTGCATTCACTAACACACGGGCTATGTATTTATAGCTGAAAACAGTCAGCAAATACTCCCAGTACACCGGCCGCACGACTCCATTACGATTCCAATGCACAACAATGTGTTGTATCCTATCCTCAATTTTCTGTATCACTGCACATCATCATTTTTCATCAATCAATACAGATAAATCTTTTTCAAAGTGCTTTGAGAATTCTGATTACAACTACAACAGTCCATAATGTAACACGGCGTATCTTTTCAATGTCAGTGTCTGTGTGTGTGTGTGAGCCACCTCGGTACCCACACTTTACAAAAGTAAAACATAAATCCTTCTGCAGGGCATTCAAAGTGTGATTAAAAAATAAAATAAGGTTTTCACGTAGCGGCTGTGAGACGGGCCACTTCCTGGATGCCTCGGGCGCTTTGCACTGCATGAATTAGCTTAGCGGCTCGTGGACTTTTCCTCACTCGTAGCTCTGATACTCTTCCTGGGTTTAAAGTCTGCCAGCAGAAAAAAAACACGACGGTTTCATTACAGTTTTCAGTTTGTGTCTTATTGAAGGTAGACGTGTCTTATTGACGGTAGTTGTGTCTTATTGAAGGTAGACGTGTCTTATTGAAGGTAGACGTGTCTTATTGAAGGTAGATGTGTCTTATTGACGGTAGTTGTGTCTTATTGAAGGTAGACGTGTCTTATTGAAGGTAGACGTGTCTTATTGCTGAAACGTGTCTTATTAAAGGTAGGTGTGTCTTATTGAAGGTAGGCGTGTCTTATTGAAGGTAGGCGTGTCTTATTGACGGTAGATGTGTCTTATTGAAGGTAGACGTGTCTTATTGAAGGTAGGCGTGTCTTATTGACGGTAGATGTGTCTTATTGAAGGTAGACGTGTCTTATTGAAGGTAGACGTGTCTTATAGAAGGTAGACGTGTCTTATTGAAGGTAGATGTGTCTTATTGAAGGTAGGCGTGTCTTATTGAAGGTAGGTGTGTCTTATTGAAGGTAGACGTGTCTTATTGACGGTAGTTGTGTCTTATTGAAGGTAGACGTGTCTTATTGACGGTAGATGTGTCTTATTGAAGGTAGATGTGTCTTATTGAAGGTAGACGTGTCTTATTGAAGGTAGATGTGTCTTATTGAAGGTAGGCGTGTCTTATTGAAGGTAGGCGTGTCTTATTGAAGGTAGGTGTGTCTTATTGAAGGTAGGCGTGTCTTATTGAAGGTAGACGTGTCTTATTGAAGGTAGACGTGTCTTATTGACGGTAGTTGTGTCTTATTGAAGGTAGACGTGTCTTATTGCTGAAACGTGTCTTATTGAAGGTAGGCGTGTCTTATTGAAGGTGGGCGTGTCTTATTGAAGGTAGGTGTGTCTTATTGAAGGTAGGTGTGTCTTATTGAAGGTAGGCGTGTCTTATTTTAGGTAGGCGTGTCTTATTAAAGATAGGCGTGTCTTATTGAAGGTAGATGTGTCTTATTGAAGGTAGGTGTGTCTTATTGAAGGTAGATGTGTCTTATTGAAGGTAGGTGTGTCTTATTGAAGGTAGATGTATCTTATTGAATGTGGGCGTGTCTTATTGAAGGTGGGCGTGACTTTTTGAAGGCAGGTGTATCTTTTTGAAGGTGGGCGTGTCTTATTGAAGGTGGGCGTGTCTCTCTGCTCCGATCCCTGTTTTTTTCAACATGCAGATGTTCGGGTGATTTTCACCCGCCGTTAGTGATAGGGGGTGAAAACAATTCGATGGGTTTTAACATTGAAGGAGACTTTTCCTTCACAGGAGAAGACTCACATGTCCCAGGAACCTGTGGACCAAAGAACAAGTTCATAGCTCCTTTATTTATATTTGTAATCAGGTTTTATTAACGATTCCCTAATTTTTCACCTGATTTTTTGATTTTTTTTTAGGGTGCCCCCATGATACCTGTTTTTATTTTTATGAGAAATTCTATAGGGTAAAATAAAAGAAGAGTACTTCAATTTACTTTGTATTGAGGTATATTTGATCAGGTACATTATATCGGGTGAAATATTCCCGACATTAGTGATGGTGTTATATATTTGTAATGTTAGTTAGTGTTCTAGGGTTAAGCAGCTACGGCTGCAGATTTTGCGTACCATCTGGAAAAAACGTTGCACAATTGTTTTTATTGTCATTTTAGATATTTAACCGGAGATTAATTTGTCTACGTAAACAAGAAAGTGTCGTCACGTAGTTTTTGTGCGAAGACTTTATGTACAGATGTTACCGACGTGATCTGCAGCTGTCACTTTGTGTGAGTGACCTGTGAGAGAGAGAAAATAGAGAGAGGCTAAGTATTTTGCATATTGAAATTAATATCGCACTCAGCAGTGTTTTTAACACCAGTCACAACAGCGTCCTCCAGAACTTGTCAAGCAGTGACACCGGGCGTGACCGAGCTCCATATCGACTGATGCGTGTTTATTTCACGCTCACGAAGACAATCTAAGCCTCCCACCTCATCTTAGGTGCTGATGTGAATTTGGATTCATAGTATAATTTATATAGTGCAGGATGAATGTCAGCCAATTAGTCCGAAATCTCTTATTCCGAAACACACACTGGAGCTGACTAACTACAGCGTTCACCGAGACCTTTGGCTGAGACTTACTCACATCCGTCTGGCATTTTAACAAGTGGAGCTCCAAGGTAACGGCTCACTGCCAGAAACTGAACTGAGGGGGACTAATGAGAGAGCAGCAGCTGCTGATATGACTGCTAGCTCTCAGCCGTTCTTAACTAACGCTGAACCAAATGAGCTCCATTAAAAAAAATAAAGAATGGGGAGAAAGGTCGAGAATGATGCTGGCAAACAAAGCCGGATCCATTAGCTGTTGTCCTTCCAGTATTCTGGCTTAAGGGATATATAATGTATAATAATAGTAATAATAATAATAATTAGTATTATAGATAATGAAATAAATTAAAATAAATAATACTTATATATACTTAAAATATCAATGAAAATATATATGAATCTTTTTTTTTTCTTAATATATTAATTGATATTTTGTTGCAATCTTTGACTTTTTTCACTTAAATCTGTCTTTTTTCAGATTTAAATTGGGGTAAATTCCTCCGCTCAAGAAAATAAACTTGTGTTCATCTTCATTCTTGAGCTCAAACACGTCAAGAACAAGTAAAACTGAATGGAAATGAAATCACATCAAGGCTTTAACACATCTTTAAACACACACACACACACACACACACACACACACACACACACACATATGTGTATATATATCATCATCATCATCATCATCATCAAGGCTTTAACACATCTTTAAACATACATATGTATATATATAACCTCATTATCCGGTGCGAACATTAAAAAAGTTTCCTGAGTTTCTCCCTTTGTTTAACTCTAATGACTCACTCTATTTTTATTTTTCCGTAGCAGTGTTGACATCAGCGTCTGTTCCTGCAAACAGCCTCCTGTCTGTGGGAGTTCGATGAAGCTCAACCTTATAAAGCACAAGAGGAACATGTGAAACTACACGACGGTTCTCCTCTACAAGCTGATAATAACCCAATTAGTGGGAGTCAGGGGAGAGAATCTGTGAAGATAACTCATGTCTGCAGAAGCATTTAGGAGGGAAACATGGTCTTTTATCAGCTCGTGTGCTGGAAAACTCCAAATGTGAACAAAATTAGCTTTTTGCTCAATGGTACTTTTAAAGTTAACTCTTTAAAAAATAGCACAGCACCTGTTTTAAATCCCGCTTTAACCTAATTCCTCTGTACAATATTAACACTCCATGGTGAGTGAATGATGCTCTTTGCAAATAGTCATAGGTGGGAAGAGGAGAGGATCCTATTCTAGCGGGGGGCTGGGGGGTTCCAGATTACCTTCATTATCCTTGAAAAGCGTTATTCAGAAATCTATTTTTAATGCGGCTGTGAATAAACGTGTGAAACAGATTCTTGTCCATGAGGGAGGAGGAATTTGCACATTCATTTCCACGCTTGTTAGCTGTTCAGGTAGACGGGGCTCTAACAAGGATTAAAACGGGCTTGCATGATTGCTGATTTTATCTGAGTAATTGTGTCTTGTATCATGATTGCACTTGGAATATTTTACAGGAAATTCAAACCATCTTTTTTGGTCATTATGTGTCTTAAATCGGTGGTTGAATCCCGCCGTCTTTGGTGATCTTGACACTTGTCCCCCATAGCGCCACCTTGAGGTGCTACATGTGTGGGTCTCCAGTGAAATATCTCGACAAATGTTGGATGGATTGCCGTGAAATGTTGTACAGATGTTCAAGGTCCCCAGAGGATGAACCCTACTGATGTTGGTGATTGTGGCGACGTCGTCACATCAATAATTTAAGTTTTTGCAATATATTCAGCACCAAATATCCATAAGCCTCAGCTGCATTTTGTGTTTAGTTCTAACTATTACATGTTAGCATGCCGACACCTTACAATCAGGTTGCTTTCACACCTGTAGTTGGTTTCCTCTGGTCTGGACCAAGGGATTCAAATACAAGCACTAACGTCTAAACGTGTTGATTTGCATAAACAGTTTACACCGACGGCCGTAGACAGAATAGAAATTAAAAAAATCAGCAAATGGATTTATTACCGTAAATTTAGCTTCTGAAAATCATGCTAAAATCACATATCTGCCGGTTGGTTTGTTTTCACACCACAAACAAACCCGCCTTTTCGAGCCGTCTCGGTTCGGCTGTTTGTTCCACAAGGAGGTTTGATTGACAGCTTTCACACCGGCCCAAACCAACCGAAGTATCCTGGGAAACGGACCTGAGTTTGTTTGACCGAAACAAACAGATGAGGTGTGAAAGGTGTGAAACCTCATGCCCGCTACAATGTACATCAGCGTGTGGACCTTGTCATTGAAATGTTGCTTTACAGAACCAAAGTGTCCAAAACACGCCAACGTCAAAATTCAAATGTCAAAACCTCATTTATTCATTTGCTGAATCCAACACAGAAACAAAAATAATGGGCAAGGAAAATTAAACTAACTAAATAATGTGTGTGTGTGTGTGTGTGTGTGTGTGTGTGTGCGTGTGTGTGTGTGTGTGTGTGTGTGTGAGGATTGAGCCACTCGAGGACGGCTCCAGAATCAGCACCACGGACAGCGCCGAATACAAACATTTGGTTTTAGACATTTATTTACACGTATCTTCCATTGTATTCATATATTCCACTGCTTTTGTGAACCTAAGACCTTTGATAAAACAATTTCAATCACCAAAACTGTTCATATGAGTAAAGTTGTGTTTTCACAAGAGATATTAAGAATTTCAAAAATGTAGCTTACATTTTTCAGCTTTAGGGCCATATTATCTCTTTACATTTGTGCCTTAGGGCACTGGTGCCTCATTATGCAGAGAGCTGAGATTATTCTGCAATGTTAGATGTAACACATGGGTATGTATCTCAATGGAAGTGCCTTTTAAAAGGTGAATTTAAGAAATTATGTAAAATTGAGAAAATGACCCCAGCTCCCAGAGGGTTAATGTCCCAGTGAGACGGAAGTTGAGGCACCGGGACTCCAAACAGAATAGTACATTTAAATCAAAGTCTTTGTATTTGATTGTAGCGCTAAAAAGTGGGCTTCCTTTGAGTTTAGCGCGATACGGAGCTTCAGAGGACAGCTGGCTACACACACACAGACACACACACACACACACACACACACATCCTCCTCGCTTGTTGTTGGCTCAGGAGAGAGGACGAGAGAGAGATGAAAGGGAAAATGTGCCGCTCTGACTTCCGCTTCACTGGGACCTTAACGCCACAGTGCAGCCTCTCAGGGCCGCTATTGGCTCGCAGCCTCTTGACAAAACTGTCCACAAGACATCTTAAACACACTTCAGCCACAAATGGAACAAAAACAGGAACCTCTGCTACTTGCTGATAACAAATAAGACATATACAGCTAGTTGGCTCTGGTCAGAGGACTTCTGGCTGGCAGACGGGAGGTCAGGGATTGCTGGAGCATTTTCCCTGCAAGGTCACGTACTCCTCGCTTTCTCACTGTGCCGTTCCCCGAGGCTGTTTAACTGGCCGCTGACCTTTCGGAAACATACTGTATTCGACGCCGGCAGCAGGATTTATTCCCCGGTGAATTGATTAAAATAAACGTATGCATCTGTGCAGCGCGCAACACAAAGGAAAACTGACACGAGGGAGCTCATCACGCGGGAGAGGAAGAGTAAAGAGTCTTAATGAACGGGGAGGGAGACTGTTCCACAGTGACAGATGCATGAAGAGAAATAATGAAGTCACGGAGGGGTTAGGATTGTTTATGTGGATGAGGACCGACCTCTGGAACTTCTTCTGCCCCCTCAGGCTTTTGTTCAGAGACGTTTCTTCTCCCAGCTGAAACACACAGGATGTTCTGTTGCACGTTTTCTTTTTTCCAAGAGAGGAAACAAAAACAAACGTCATACTCAGGACAGCCTCGGTGGTGTTCTCGTAGTGGTGCTGCTCTGGAATACTAATGACTCACGCTGACGTGTTGTTGGGTAATGAATAGCTGGAATCACTGCAGCGAAAGCTCAAAGACGAATTTGTTTGGTTCGTTAGATTTTTTTTCCCAGATATTCAGCTGGGAGTTGAGTGGAAAGACGAGGGTTAATGATTGTGACAAAAATAAGAAGGAGTGTCGTTTTAAAGGCGGTAAACCAAACTGACACGGTTGGATAACTGCAAGGGGCCGACCGGGAACAGATAAACACACCAAACAGGAAGAGACTCAAAATAAAGAGATGCAGGACAACTAGAAAGAGATGCAAAATAACTGCAAAGAGCGAAACACAGAGAGACACACATCGACTGGAAAAAGGGGCAAAATGACCACAGACAGAAATTACAGTAAAATACCAAACAATAAAAAAAAAAGCCACCATGAAATGACCACAAAGAAAAATGAAATAGATTTCTGCAAATAGACACAAAGAGGAACACAACGACTATAAAACAACCACAAAGTGAGACAAAGCAACAACAAAGAGACACAAAAAGACAAAGTGGCCATAACAACCACAAACAAAAATAATCATAAAAAAAGTCCAAAATGACACTAAATAAAGCCAAAAAGACACAGAAAACAAACACACAGTCACTAAATGATCTCAAAGAGACAACATTATTTCATAGTCACAAAATGACTACAACGCCACACACAACCACTGCAAAGAGACAATAATGACTACAAAGACACACACAACAACTACAAAGAGACACAGAATGACTACAAAGAGACACACACTTAGTACAAAGAGACACACAATTACTACAACGACACACACAACCACTGCAAAGAGACAACAAAGACTACAAAGACACACACAACAACTACAAAGAGACACAACATGACTTCAAAATGACACAGGATGACTGCAAAGACACAAAATGATTTCAAAGAGACACAACATGACTACAAAGACACACAAAACAACTACAAAGAGACACAACATGACTACAAAGACACACAAAACAACTACAAAGAGACACAAAACAACTACAAAGACACACAAAACAACTACAAAGAGACACAAAACAACTACAAAGAGACACAAAACAACTACAAAGACACACAAAACAACTACAAAGAGACACAAAACAACTACAAAGAGACACAAAACAACTACAAAGAGACACAAAACAACTACAAAGAGACACAAAACAACTACAAAGACACACAGAACAACTTCAAAGAGACACACCATGACTACAAAGAGACAAAACAACTACAAAGAGACACAAAACGACTTCAAAGAGACACAAAACGACTTCAAAGAGACACAAATGAGGCTAAAGGACGATCCAGTCTGTGTCTCTTAATCCTCTTGAACCAGACTCTAAACATCTACCTTGATTTTGCAACGGCGTCTGACAGGAACAAACTTTGACTGAGAGATTAGTGTTTCTGTTCTGGTTCAAAGTGGGCGGGGCTCCATTGAAAAGAAAAGAAAAGATGATGTCATGTCATCACTGCCAGTCAAACCACATGAAACCACACAGTCCCGAAGAAGAAGATCCAGCACATTCTGAGAGGCTTTGGATTGTGAATGCGGAACAATGAAATATTCTCCTGCTGCAGCGTCTCCCACAAAGCCTTAAATAACCAGCTCCGTGTAACAAGCGCAGCAGCATTCTGCCATCAGCCTGATCCCCAAAAAATATAATAAACCCCACTGACGGCCACATTAGATGTTTTTTGATTGAAAGAGAAAAAAAAGAAATGACTTTTTCACGGCCAATGTGTTTCCATATGTTGTCTTTCGCTCTAAAAGCAGTTTCCAGCGGATAAAAAGCACTCCGGACGCATCAACCCGAGCGCCATTTGTTAATCCCTCCCGAGCGGGCGTGAGTACCGTGTGCGTGTGTAAATAAACGCCACGAGGCCCCGGCGCCAATAAATGGCTTCAAAATGGCCGAAGCGGTGGCATAAATCACAACAACGGCCCGGACGGTCGCGCTGTCGCCTTGATTATCTACCAAGCAGCAGCAGCAGCATCCTGGCGAATTTAATGATGCTTCTGCACGTGTGTGTGCATGTGTGCGTGTGTGTGCTTGTGTGTGTGTGTGTGTGTGTGTGTCGGTGGTAATTGTGTCTCTGCTGTTGCGGAAAGCTGAATTATCGGCTCTGTCCGACCGCGTTGAACTGTCCACGAAGGCCCGGAGCTCCACTGTCAATAATGTATATTTTTTTTGTTTCTTTACTGCGGGCGCGCTTCATTGATCTGACGTGTCACCGGCCTCGTATCGCTCAGGAAGAGGCTGGTGATCAGTCAGAGGAGAGGAGAGGTTGTTTGTCTCGTTTTGTTGTTTTGTTTGAACCCATCCTTCACTCTCTCTCCTCTCTGTTTGTGTCCCCTGGCTTTGAGAGAGAGAGAGTTGAGGGGTTGGAATCAAAGAAGGAAAGAAAGACTCCTCACAGTTGCACTCTGAAGCTTTTTGCTTTTCTACGCTCTGCGGGGAGAAAGCGCGGCACGAGAGCCCTGGTTGCCCCCGGCTGCCTCGGCGGTGAAGTTTTCCTCCTGCTTGAACGGATATTCTCAAATTTCCACACCACGCGATGATTCTTATCACTTTACATCAAATAGTATGTTCAAGGAGAGGGAGAGGACGCCGCCCTTGGGCCCGACGCGTCAGCAGTTTGTTGCCTGTGCTATTTGAGGATTCTTTTACTTTTTTATTGTGCTTATATTTCAAGTGTTCAGCTAAATAGACTGGTGAAAATATTACTATTCACTTTGGATCGGAGGTCATCGTCTGGCTCCTCGGCGGAGCCTCGATCAATCCCTGTCCCTCTCTGGTCCTGCAGAGGTTCGTGGGGAATGTGAATTCGGAGGCCGTGGTCCAGAACAAGCTGTCCCACCCGGTGAGGACGCGCTTCCTGCGCTTCGTGCCTCTGGACTGGAACCCCAGCGGCTGGATGGGCCTCCGAGTGGAGGCGTACGGCTGCTCCTACAGTGAGTATCGCACTCTGAGAGCACTCACACATCAAAAAAAGAAGAAGAGCTGTGGTGCTTTACACCACCGAGAAGGATTCCTTCAGTGATGCACCCACAGCTACTCTCTGTTGATGGAGAGTAATGAGGGAGCTATTTTCACTTAGTTTTCACACGCTGTTTGATACTCCAGACTGCAGTGAAATGACGAGTCATATAGACATATACGCACACACACACACACGGGGATGATCACCGTGCAGCAACGGAAACCCCCCCCACAAAAAGTTGAGCTGGGGCTCATTTTCTTGATGAATGTGGCTTCAAAATACGGCACGATTTGTAATTGAACTACGATGACCTGCAGACACACACACACACACACACACACACACACACACACACACACACACACACACACACACACACAGATAAGCCAGAGGCATGCCCGCTGCAGCGGAGGTCATTACTTTGATGCACTGATACTGATGTTGTTCGTGTTCTCACTCGTGCTCGCGGGTCGATTAACACCAAAATTATAATTACTTATCTCTTCTTCATCACGATATGAAACGGTGCTTGTATTCAAAATTGGCCGATTTAATTGAAAAAAAAAACAATTATCTTGAAATAGGAATTATTGTTTCGTTGTTGTCACAGATTAAATACTTAATATCTCAGGATAATAGGCTTCGTTCCACTGAACCTTTGCTCTCTGCCGTGACAGAATAAGGTGTTTCACCCAACATACATATTAAAAATTAGTATGTTGAAATATCAGAAGTATCAGAAATACTTCAGAAATAGCCTGAAATGTTGGATTGGGAATCGATAAGTACGTGAGTCAGAGCACCGTTCTGATATCACGTTATCATCTAATGTATGCTACACAGAAACAACAACAACACTTCCTGAACGCTACTGCACATGTGCAAACTAGTACTTCATACCTGCAGCTAACTAAACGCTCCCATGCACCCTATTTTTCCATTGATAATACTACATTGGGATCAACAAATCCTTGGTTAAATCATCAGAATAGCTAGTTAACGTTAGCTAGTGGCTGTTAGCCGTTAGCTGTTAGCTTCTTGGCTAAATAACTGAGCTACCAGCGAATGTTAACGGAGGTTGCATTGAGTTGTATTATGATGCGTTCAAGCTCTGTTCAGTCAGTTGGGCAAAAAAAGGTGAATTACAACGTCATCGTGATGTGTTCAAATGCAATCTTGTAAAATGTAGTTTCTGGTGAAAAACAGTCGTTGAAGGGAGATTTTGTTCTCAATAGACGTGAGAGGGAATTGTGACCGTATTCCTTCTTTTATCGTTTTTCAACACACTGAATCAATACTCGGTAGAAATGACAACGTAAGGTTACGAAGTGCGACACGGCAGACAGAACAAAGGGAGGAACGTTCGGTAGCCGGCGGGAAAAATATATCTGGGAACATTGTCATGGTTTGAAGACGGCCGGTGGACCCGACTGCAGAGACGGGGACGACAGAATGAACTGTTTATTCTCCAAGGAAGTGGAGGGAGTAGGAGGCTAAAGCTTCAGCTCAAGACCAACACACAAAGAACTCAAACAGGATCGAGGAGGGAAGCGCTGTGACCAGACCACGAGGACCGGCAGCCAGAAGGCCGGCGGGTCGAGACCCTGAACCGGACACAAGGACAACACCTCCTCACAGGAAACAGTGTACGTGTGTTTATAAGGGACAGAAGAAGAGTCCGCCGGTTGAAGTGCATCACGTGTGTTCCCCTTAAAGGTTGCAGCTCCACAGTCACAGTCAGTGTTTTACTACAGATGGAGTCACAGCAATGTGCTGCTGTGGACGTATTTTAAGACACTTAAAAGGTCCTTTTTTTAAGTGTCTTTTATTTGGAATATTTGCATCTTCCCAGCTTCGGACATTCCTTCTTCACGCCGCCGCCGTCCAGACGGACTGCACCCACGTTTGGGTCTTCGCATCCAGACGTCCAGGTTTATTTTTTATTGCCGTGTGGCAGTTTTTACAGCATGGGGTTGCTCGCCGCACGCATTTAATGGCCATTATTAAAGGGGCGGTGATCTGTTGGTGCTCTCGTTCACGCCGATCGTCCTCCAGGTGTCCGGGTGGAGACTCGTACCGAGTTACAGTTGTTCTCCTCAAAGCCACCAGACTCCTTTGACAAAAGCAGTCATTTCACCTCCCATCACACAGGCGTCGCTGCTCTTCCTCTGTCTTCATCGGTGAGTTTGTTGGTGTGAAGTTGGGGTAATATTCTAAATAAAGCGTTAGCTTGAGGTGCTATCGATTCTTTTTCGGAGTCTAAAATACGTCCATTGCTTCTCCAAACTCCATCCGCTGCGTTGAAATTCAAACAGCCGTGACTATGAAGAAGCACTCCTGCAATCCTGTCCGTGAAATCGTAATGAGATGCTAAACCACAACTGGAACTGCGTGATCAAAAAGACACACAGTGACATTCATGTGCTGAAACAATCCTTTTAAAAACACGTGTAATGAGGATTCACTGACACACCTCTCCCATGAGCCAGGAGGCGGCACTAACCCGATGAGCCGCTGGATTAATGCGCCGGGAAACGCCGGCTGAATATCCCACAGTAATCACTTCTGCGAGGGCCAAACCCCCGAAAACCACGGCGTGTGAATGTCGAATAAGCAGGTATGTAAATAATAAAAACAAACTGGAAAGCTGCCTCTCGTACTCCTCGTTCCGCCCGTTAGTCGATATATTTTCTGCGGATTCACACGTCTGCTCGTAAACCTGCTGGAAACACCGAATCACTCACAACGCACCTGATGGACGACGCATGCTACAGGAAGCACTAATCTGCCGTCGGCAGACCGGAGGAAAGGTCACATCTGGTAATGTATGCGGGAGCGTCTCTCTGAAGCAGGATTACATTGGAGGTGACGCTCCGACAACGCCGCTGATCTCAGATCTGCTCTTCGGGACCTGAAATCAATTGTACAAACGAGGAGAGTTGAGTGATTCTCGCCGCGATGGCGCTCTTCTCTCTCGTTAAATATCAGTTATCTGTGGAAAACGCCGCGCCGCCGCTACTTCAACGCATTTATTGTGATCGCCTGATGGGTCTCGATGCCGCTGATGCTGAATGGATTACCGTGGCGTTCAGATTAATTCACTTGAAGACACGTAGCTGCAGCCGGCGGTTGTTGTTGTCACGCCTTAAATTAAATGTCATCTCGCTGGGAGACGAGCGGATATCGAACTGAGGATCTTTACGACCGATGCTAAATCTTGTAGCTCGCATCAATGCGATCAATACACACACACGCACACACGCACACACACACTCACACACACACAGACTCCATCTCAAGTGAGATTGGATTGTGAACCCTCTCCTCCTAATGACACAGTCCTCATGTGTTATTATCTGGTGTTTTAACGAGCATGAGATTC
Source organism: Taurulus bubalis (assembly GCF_910589615.1). Classification (NCBI taxonomy): domain Eukaryota; kingdom Metazoa; phylum Chordata; class Actinopteri; order Perciformes; family Cottidae; genus Taurulus; species Taurulus bubalis. Next base: position 3,653,015 of record NC_136589.1, on the reverse strand, counting down.
AGTAATTACCCGTTGATAGTAAAATGATAAGATTATTTGGAAAATGAAGCAGCCTGTTGTTGTTGTTGTTGTTGTTGTTGTATCCAGCGCATAAATCGATGCGGACTAAATTATGAGAGCAATTTCATAGGGTAGTAACATTCTATGAGGCCTATTTATAAAATGCATGATGAACAAATATAGTTATAGTTATAAGCATGCATTAATATAGATTTATAGCAATAATCATAACACAATATGAAGCATTTTAGATGCATTTATTAAGTGTAATAATAATTAATATTTTAATAAAAGTGGTCATTGTTTTCTTGAAGTAAAATGGAGGAAAAAGAATTTTGTAAAATACAATTTTACACATATTAACACATTTTAATAACTTTTATAATGCATTATAGTGTTATTTGTTACTCTTAAGTAGCCATTGTTTGATTTAAGTAAAGTACACATTTATTTAGTGTAATTTTAATGAATGCGTGTTTAAATATATTCATGTGTTTTTTACATTTGACTTAAAACACACAACGGCCACGTAGAGTGATATATTTTCCCACTATAATGCATAATAAAAATATTATGATGTCTTATGTATGCACACTGTGATCCATGCAAAAATACATATTCATGAGTGCTTATAACTTCAATTATACCGTTCTAGAAGCAGATCATAATACGATTATAACGCATTCTAGACTCGGCATTCTAAATGCCGTCATGTCTTTTATTTGCAAGTACAGTTATGAATACCGATCCCTGAGTGGTTTCACATCTTCCTTCAGAGTCGTATGTGGCCGGCTTTGACGGCAGAAGCTCGCTGCTGTATCGGTTCAACCAGAAGTCCATGTCCACGGTGAAGGACGTGATCTCTCTGCGCTTCAAGAGCCACCAGGCCGAGGGAGTGCTGCTGCACGGAGAGGGCCAGAGAGGAGACTACATCACCCTGGAGCTGCACCGCGGGAGATTGGACCTCTACCTCAATTTAGGTGAAGCAGGCCCTCTCGAAAAAAATCCATCTCTCTTTTTTTTTCTTTCAGTCAGGACTGAGAGGAACTAGGGAAACATGGTGGTTGTCATTTGTTCATCTCACCTCAGTTCTAGTAATAGCAAGAGGTGTTTTCAAGACTGCGGATATGTGTCTTCAAATGTCTTCAATTGATACGTTTGTCCGGCCGAAAAGCAAAAGATTCAGATGCATTTCCTTCGCAAAACAAGATGAAAAAGAGAATTAATTTAAACCAGGAAATGATTGACATTTGCGGGTAAATAATTCACTTCATTACCAGAATGGTAAAGATAATAATGAATTATTTAAATAACCATGTAACCTAGCTAACTTCATACTATTTGATATGTATATTATTCTTTTATTTTAATTAATAATATTTTAGGATATATATATATTTATATTGTATTTTAATTAATTAGTATTTAATTATTTTATTATAATTTCTTTATATAATTATTTTATTTTAATTAATTAATTATGTTCTATTTTATTTTAATAAATGTATATATGTATTTAAATATGTATTAATTATTATTTTATTTTATATATATTACTTATTTTAATTATTATTATTTTATATATATACTGTATATATATATCATTTTTGTATATATATAGATAGATATATTGTATTTATCATTATTTATATATTCTTTCCGCCTGTCTGCCCTCACTCTGGACGATGTAAAGCCTTCTCCCCGTTTCCTTTGTGCTTCCCCAGACGACCACCGGCCCAGGTTCAGCGTGGGCCGCGTGGCCGTCAGCGTGGGCAGCCTGCTGGACGACCAGCAGTGGCACTCGGTTCACATCGAGCGCTTCAACAAGCAGGTCAACCTCACGGTGGACTCCCACACGCAGCACTTCCACGCCAAAGGGGAGGGGCACTCTCTGGAGGTGGACTACGAGGTGAGTCCACCACAACCGCCTGCATATAAATCTGGTGATGAACTCATCCGGTGAAAATTGCGAATGGTTTGCATCCCGTACTAAATAATGAAACCCAAGGTCCATTTGAATAATTTAAAAAGCTGGAATATACAGAAAAACCTTGTGAACATAGATAATAAGTTCATACATGTGTTAGTGGTATATTAGTTTATGATAGTACACTGTTATTATGCATTATAATGGGAAAATAAATCCCTCTATATATATATTTAAACACGCATTAATTAAAATTATACTAAATAAATGTGTATTTTCTTTTTTTAAACATAAACAATGGATTTATATTGACGTGTAAGGCCAGGATGTGCTGTTTTTTGTTGCTGCTGTATCACACCAGAGACCCGTAAATGGACTGGTAGGGCTTGGGCGATCGATGAAGACCTTTGACGAAGGGCAGAGGGGTTCAGAAGGTTTAACATGGTGCTGAGCACATAGTTGGTCACGAGACTCGGTAAACAGTCTATGAACTCAATGTAGGCGCTTTGGGAACGGTGTCTCTGTGATGAATGATTGAAAAGAGAGAAACGTTGCAGAGATGAGTTATTTGTATCGTCTCGAAGGAATAACAGAATATTGCTTCTCCCATTGCCTTCTTCACATCTGTATTATCAGTTATTGCAGAACATTATAAATACATTTTGAGATATGCCCTCTTACAGTAACTTAAACCCATGAACCGACTGGTCACTAAGCCCCTCCCCCTGCTCAGCGATTGCCCAATTACAGTTTAGCATAATGTCGGCATATTTAACTCTCCTTTTAAAATGAATCAACCTGAGATCAACCGACCCGGGGAGCGGATTCAATCCCAGCCCCGGAGGCCTGGCGGTGGATAAGCCTCGAGAGAGGAAGCTACATTACGGAGCCTGCTGTTGCCAAGGCATGACCCCGCTCTGCCTCCTCTGATTGGCCGGTGCTCTTCTTAGGTTTAGCCGTGGAGAACGAGATTGGTTTCGGGTGGTGGGATGCGTGATAATCTCCTGGGTGGGCCGTGTCTCCGGGGTTCCGGACGAGCCAGCGGATATCCAAGCCAAGACTTCTTCCACCCGCTCGTCGTTTTTTGCAGCCCCACAATGGCAGCCATCTTGGCAACCGGAGACGCGAAACTGGAGTCGGAGTCGAGCGACGTCGACGCGCACAACCGGATTGCCAGTTGACAAGCAGATTAAAAAACCGTAACAAGCTCAGCGGCCTTCAGACGCTACGGCTGGTGGGTTCCCGGATTACATTTTCCGCCTCTTTTCCTCTTCACCTGCATTCAACCAAAAGCCTGCCGGCACGTGATTGGTTAACACGACCCGGGACTACAAACGGAAAACCAGAGCGCTTCCGATCCGAGTAAAATCTTGTGCTTTGTTTATGGAGATTAGAGCTGAAATATTGTAGAGGCAGTCGTCATTTCTCAGCCGTCTGGACATCAGGAGCCAGCTGCTTTTTCTTTCTGCCTCGTTCTACAATCAAGAACCCATTGTTTGGAAAAGATGACGAATGTGAATTCTGTCGCAGTTATTTTAAACCGCTTTAGTGCCGTGTGAGGATGGAAAGCTAAGGGATGAAATCACCCTTCAAAGATGCAGTTTGAAACACAACGTGCACGACTTGGTCCTGGAGTGACCGGTGGCCGGATGAGGAAACCAGACAGCTTGTAACCTGTTAAAAGGGTTTCCCAATCGGGGGACCCTTTTATATCAGGAAAATCAAGAAAAATTCATGGTATAAATCCCCCCCCCCCAAAAAAAAACAAACATGTTAGGTATCAAATTAAACATAAAAATCAGGGCTACAATAATATATAATCCCAATGTACAACCTCTAAACACAACTCAAACAATAAATAGGATTAGGGGTTAGGGTTATTAGGGTTAGGGTTATTAGGGTTAGGGTTAGCGCTTAAAGGGCTACAGGAATGAGCATTAATCTGCTGCCGTCCTCCGTTCTCCTGGGAAAGGCTTTCAAAAGGGTTTTGGAACCCGGCTGCAGGGGATTCTCTTCCAGCCTCGAGAGCGTTAGTGAGGTCCAACACTGATGAGGTCCAAGTTCACCCCAAAGGTGTAATAGGCTCTGTGCGGGCCGGCCGAGCTCCTCCAATCCCCAAAAAATCGGTAAAAACTATTTTTCTTTACGGAGCACTCTTTGTGCACGGCATTGCCGAGTTATCCGCCCAAGTTTTTTTTTTTTACAGATTTCTCAATAATGTGGAAGTGAGTTTTAAAAAACTCAAACTCTTCTAGATCATCAACCACAGGTCGGATTTAGTCAATTCAAACGGCTAAAGAGAAACGATGGACTATATTTAAAAAAAATGATCGTTATATTTTTATAATTACGTAATTACATGAGTGTGTGTAAAGTATTGACGTCGCCAGCTGCGAGAAAGCAACGGCTGTTTTTTCTTGAATTTCTCTCTGTGTTTCGAGGTCCTGCGGTCCCATTGTTCCTCAAACGCATCTGAAAGCGCGTCAGATGACACAGGCGGAAGGAGACGGTCATTTCAAGTACATGTAGCCCATGGTGTGACCAAGATTCAGGTCAAAATTGCTCATTTCTTTATTTCTGAACCAAAAAACATGATTTTTGGACTGGAATGGCTTGAAAAAATGAAAAAAGATTTGGATGCTTTAGGTCTTAATCTTTCTAAAGAGGTGCAGTATTACTCTGGGGCATGATGGGAAGGCACAAAAAATACATTTAAAAAAACTTGGGGAGCGACCGAGGACTCCCTATAGGGGGACCCTCAAGCTGATGAAGGTAAATAAAGGAAAACGTCTTCCCCCCCAAAACTGCTGTGGCATTAAGGTTTGTCCTCGTTGGCGCTAAAGAACAAGCGCCAACCCGTGGACAGCGGCCCCGGAGTGCCGTGTGCATCGTCTGCTGGGATCCGGCGAGTGGGAGTCGCTTTCTCACTCGCTGAATCACCGGCTCGGGCCGGGCTGGTGAGAATATGTATGAGCGTGTATTTTCAGCTTTTAACATACAGTAACAAATACAGAACAGAATGTCAATTTCACATGATGTAAATGCTGAATACATGTGCTGCATCGATGATGCTAAGAGCTCCGCCGCTTTCTGTTTCCCTTCCATGAAAGCTGAGTTTTGGAGGCATCCCACTGCCCGGTAAACCTGGCACCTTTTTGAGGAAGAACTTCCACGGCTGCGTGGAGAACCTCTACTACAACGGGATCAACGTCATCGACCTGGCAAAGAGACGCAAGCCTCAGATACACAGCGTGGTGAGTTCAGCGTTGTACTCAAAGTACTGGGGAAGGTGTCAGATCTTGAAAATCTGTCCACGTATATATCGGCCAATAGGTTTGATTGTTATACCCCCATGAAACGTAGCAAAATGTACATTTATCATGAGAGAAATTAAGGTATGCAGTAATTACAGCAATAAAGTGCAATCAAATGTACCATTATTTTATCAATCACGTTGTTTCTAGATTACCTAATTTGATTATTTCTTTTAATTCGCGATATAAACGACGATATCCGCGATAAGCCGACGATGTGTCGACCTATCGGCCCGCTCTGTTGCCGACAAAGACGAACACTCTTCAGTTTTCCCGTGTATTTCCGGGTTGAGTCCATCTTTAGCGCTTCCCCTGCAGGAAACACAATTACTGCCTTCAAAAGCTCCGACATGTGAAGAGCCACTTTCCCATTTGAAAGGCATCTTCTCTACTGGTGGCGATGGAAACTAATTTAATGATATATAAAGAGGGGGGGGGGGGGGACAGAAAGTGCACAAGAGCAGGTATATATATATACAATGCATGCTAATTTACATATAAATTGCATATTCAGTGTAATTCTATGGTGCAGACTGAGTGTCTGCACAAGGTTGAGGACCAGAGACAGCTGTCTGACGCACACTATCGGGGCTTGAACGGATGTTCACATACGTCCCCGGCATGACAGGTGTTTTTGTTCCATTACCTGAAGAGGTCGTCTCTCTTCGGGCAGTGATGGATGTATAGGATATACAAACGTTCAGCGTTAAATAAAGATGTGTGACAGACGAGCCACAGTGTGCAGGAACATATTCAGATGCAGCTCGTGAGCTGTTGTTTCAATGCCCTGGAGATCATTTCAACTTTGTACTGCTTTGCTAATTGATGATATATGTAGATATTTATATATAGATATATGAACATAATAAAGTTAAAGCGTGATTACCGAAGCAATGCACCCAACAGATCACAAGAACCGATTCTTTGGTACAAACTTGATGCCAAAATAAATAAATAAAAACGTGAAAGTACTTTAGTTTAGTTATCTATGGTTCTGCAGATACTTTTGGTTCCTGCAGAAAAGCAAACGGTGTCCCGCCATAAGAAGAATCCCCCCGCTACATTGCAGGAGGAGAGCTAGTTAGCTGTTAGCTGTTAGCAGCTAACGTACGAGACGTGCATTGCGTCACATTATCAGAATCAGAAGCATTTATTGCCATACAAGGAATTTGTCCTGGCGGGAGGTGCATTTAACATTTAACATTTAACAATAAACATCTAACAATAAACAGAGCGCAATAAATGGGAGCATGAATATTTACAGTAGAATATAAAGTCAGGAGGATACGTCCTCTGGGGACAATGCACGTCTGTAAAAGGTATCGTGGCAATCCGTCCAACAGTTATGGAGATATTTCTGGGAAGATATTTTAATCTTATTTTATATTTAAAAAACAAATATATATATATATATATATATATATATATATATATATATATATATATGTATATATATATATATATATATATATATATATATATATATATATATATATATGTATATTGTATAAATATACATATATATTTATATAATATATATTTGTATATGAAATAAGACTAAAATATGAATAATATACATATATATATATATATATATATATGTATATCTTAAATAAATATATGTATAATATATAAAAAAGATTTATATAATATTTATATTTTTATATAAAATAAGACTAAAATATAAATAAGATATATATTCATATATATGTATATATATATATATATATATCTTAAATAAATATATATAAGTATTTATATAATATATACATATTATATATCTATTTATATAATTTATATATTTTTATATAAAATAAATATATATATATATACATATATATAATATAAATAATATATATATATATTTGTATATATATATATATATTTAAAAATATATATTATATAAATATATATTTTTGTATATTTTTTATATATATATATTTATTTAAGATATATATATATGTATATTATTTATTTTAGTCTGGAAATAGTCTGTCTAAAATGGCGTTCGGACTATTTCTGCTTTCCGTGTCACGTAACTTAACTCTTAACACATTCTGGTCAGAAAACTGGAAGCAGAGAAAACCGGTAAAAGCAATCATGACATCCGATGTGATCCTAACTACTATATCATTAAGTCCAAGTGTGCCAATGGATTCATTTGAAGAGTCGACCCCCTCCTTCCTCCCCCGACCGCCACTACACAAATCAGACAGGTCGGCCAAAAGATCCAACCGCCGCATCTCATCTGAGACGGCGTCTGCCTCTGAAGCCTGATTGCTGCGTTAAAAGGCCTTCGCTGACAACCGGAGCAGCGAGGCTGTCGCGATGGCAGCTGTAATGGAATTTCAATGGGACCATCTCCCTCAGGTTGATGGGGGAGAATCACATTGAGAGTCAAAGAGCTGTGATTGCTGTGCGCTGCCCTGCAGGCACCGGGACTAATGGGACTCTGACCTCAGCAGACACCGCCAGCCTGTGTTTGAACGCACCTAGCACAACCTCTGCACCGCGCAGAATTACACTGGAATGTAAACTTTAATGGGTTTTTTTTCTTCTTCTTTTTATCTTCGAGGTTCAACCATATTGGTTTGGAGCAAATACATGTCAGGGATTCATCTTGGATCCAGACTTTTCCACATTTCTGCTTACTTTAGAATTTAGACAACCTCGGGACCACACTCTATATTTAACTCTTTCACTCACAGGTTAAACAACGAGGACATTTAAATGAATAATAACTACATTACTTTGATTGGCTTCATAAGAATAGAACTTGAGAAACACTTTTGTAACTAAGAGTTTGATCAGAAGACTAGTACCGCTTCCATGTCTGCACGGCAAACACCCAGGCTATCCTAGCTTAGCATAATGACAGGAAAGTGACCACATTTCTGCTTACTTTGGAGTTTAGATAACCTCTGGACCACACGGAGGGAACATACATCTTTATTTGACGCTTTAATTGACAGGTAAAGTGCTAAACAACTAGGAAAATTCAATCAATAACAAGTCAAATTACTTTGATTGGCTCCATAAGAATAGAACAACTTGATAAATACTCTTCAAGAGTTTGATCAGAAGATCAGCACCCCTTCCATATCCTCGCTAACCTAGCTTAGCATAATGACAGGAAGGAATGGCTTCTCTACATATGTATCTTTGCCAGAGGCCCTGGTGAGTTGTATTTTGGCCCGGCGGTTAAACGGTTGTAGTTGGGTTCAGACCACAAAACCGCTCGCTACTTACTCCTTCTACTCAGGTTTAGAATAAAAAATAAAAAGATCAGAACATAATCTGCCTACCAAGCGTTTGCAGGGATATCCTCCTCTCAGCCGGGCAGGACAGAGAGATATCATTTGAAAAGGGAAAGATTTCTCCCCTCCATTAATGGCCTTCAGGGACAAATCCACGGCTTAGCTCCCTTTGATGCCGGCGCACTCACACCCCCATGCATTTGCTCCCTTGATCAGCGCAGACTCTTTTCCATTCCTGTTTTACTCGTATTTCACGTATTATGCTTTGTTTCATGTCTCACTCATGTACTTTCCTTTTCTCCTCGTCTTGCGTTTGCGTGTTTTGTATGTAAGCCACGGATGTTACGCCGTATTTAAACGTGCCTGAACCTTTGGTTTCACGCGGGACACTGACAGCGGGTGAAAGTCCCGTTGGTTTGACTCCCTCCCGCCCTCAGAAGGAGGTTTGGAGTTAGCTGAAGGCTCGCAGCGTCTGGAATGTAGAAGCCGCCCGCCAGCGCCTCTAACGCTCGCTAAAAGGTTGTATTCTGTTTGAAATATAACGAGCTGGATCATCCTTATTGTATAGAAACGAGGGCGGTATTGACCTTCTCTTCTTCTCTTCACACAGGAAACAAATAGGCATATTTACATAAGTGTCACAGTATTCCTTTAATCATCATGCACTTGCACTTTTCTATCATTATTGTGAATTTATATGATCTTGGAAGTGCAAATGCCTGCTGATGATGAATTGACAACTGATGACGAATACTTGAACTGCTTGAAGGTGACATTTAATTAGTGTGGGTGGGGTTTCACTCATGATTCCTCATCTCAGCCATCTGTTCCTCTTTTCTCTGTGCATATCAATATGTCACGACGAGCCTCCCGTGAGATTAACGCGCCCGAGCACGGAGCGGAGCATCGCTGTGACTCTGTGTCCTTGGGCTTTTCTCGTCCTCCTCCAGGGCAACGTGACCTTCTCGTGTTCGCCGCCCCAGCTGGTGGCCTGCACCTTCCTGAGCTCCAGCAGCAGCTTCCTGTCGCTTCCGCCGGTGGCGACGGCGGCGTCTGCCGCGGGCGGCTTCTCCGTCCGCTTCCAGTTCAGGACGTGGAACCCGGACGGGCTGCTGCTCTCCGTGCGGCTGAACCCGGAGCCACACAGGCTGGAGCTGCAGATCAACGGCAGCCGGCTGCAGCTGACCCTCCACGGCTCGGGACGGGCCAGGTCGGAAGTCTCTGCCGGTGAGTTCACAGGAAGAGAATATGCATTGAATAAACGTGTGTGTGAGGACTGCCTTCTGCTTGTGTGTAAAATAAGAAGCTTTTTTGTGCATAGATAATTATGATTTCCAGTAAGTGGGGTTTTCAGTCTCCAAAGATCACTTTTAAACCGCACAAGCATTTTTCAAAATGTGCGTTTTAAATATTGAAAGGGTGTACTTCTGCATTGTGTTTCCGTCCCGTTCTCGTAAACATTGATATCTCACGAACGCCTGGAGAGATTGTTTTACAAATTTGTCTCAAAAGTCCACTCGGACTCCAGGGTGGACCGGTTAAAATTTGGGGCTCAGAGGTCACTGCGACCGTAATGTGACCCATGTTTTTGGCCATAACTCAAGAATTAAAATCTAATTATGACAATATCACACAGATGTCTTTCTAATGTGCACAATACAGTCAGGGTTCCCAATGTTCAGTGCTTGGGGATCAGTAAGCTTAAAAAAATTCATTTTAGAGCGACAAATAAGTCTCCCGACATTTTGCAATTGAGGCTTTCCGGGTCTGGGGTGTCAATCAAAGGGTCTCAAAACCCCTTAGACCCTCCGTATTTTTGCACACTGGTTAAAATGACGAAGCGATGCCATTTTGCTCAGACATGAACGTAAACCCGATCTCGGCCGGTCGGCAGATTAATGGTGAGGCGGTAAATTCTAGTTTTGGTTGAAAGGTTTTCTGTGTCATCGCAGTCGCGCTCCGGAGCCGTTTCTATAAGCGTCTCCCCGTCCTTATTGCGTGATGCGATCTACAGTCCCGCCGTCGGCGTCTCACTACTCAGCGGGTGGCGTTGATCTGCTGCAGAGATCTGCTGCAAAGTGCATCGTAGATCAGTGTTCGTGAGGACACGCGTGTGCCGAGTAAAAACCGTCTGCACACACGCACACACAACAGCAATAAACTCTGGTTCACTGCGAGACTCAGCAGCTTCATCAGGCCGAGGAGGAGGAGGAGGGACAGGATCCTGTTGGACCAGATCAGAAACACACCGACAAAGGAGATCTCTCTGCTTCTGCTTCGTGGACCGTGGTTATCGTGAGCCATGCGTATACTACTCATTAGATGAATCATTTCTGTCATATTCATGTAATGTGCTGTAACTGTTACATTGTTCATGCTGGTCACATGACATGTGTTGCTTCTGTCCATCCGGGGAGAGGGATCTGTTTTCCCTGTGAAAGGGTTTTTACCATCTTTATTTGGGGAGTTTTTCCTCTTCCGATGTGAGGTCCCGGGACAGGATGTCATGTGTACAGATTGTAAAGCCCTCAGAGGCAAACTTGTATTTGTTTGTTTGTGTGTTTTATTCAGTCAATCATTCCAATACAATGCAATATTCTATATAATATACAAAACAGAAAGACTGAAAAGGTATAGGTAGAAGCAAAAATGCTTATATATTCCTATCCTAAATTATTATTATCAATTAAATCAGAGAATTCGAAATAAAGAAGAAGAAAAAAATCTTCCATATACCTAAATTTCATTCACACTTATAAATAATCCTTTTGAAAACCAAAAATGAGTTGACCACTCTTACACCCATGTTAGCGTTGTTCCATAACTGAACTCCTGCAATAGAAATACATCATCTTTTAATCCCTTTTTTAGCTTTTTGTACGATAAACTTGTACGATATCTCTCAAATCATATTTACACTCATGTAACAACCTCTGTATAAAGTCTGGCAGTGACTTTGGCATCTATTTGTGATTTTGGGCGATACAAATGAAACTGAATTGAATCGGGTCAGCAAAGAGGAGCGACACGGAAAAGTTAGAGAACAGGTTTTCAGCCAACGACCTTCAGGACCTCACCAACTACAGGAGACCCCCACTGCTCTGACATCAAACAACCACCTTCACCCGCTGCCTGCTGCAGCCGACCCCCCGCCTGCACTGGGGATCTGCAGAGAGGATGTGAGTCTTTCCCAGGCAGAGGATGAGGAAGGCTCCGGTCCCGGACCTAAGGGTCTGTGCTGACCAGCCTCTTCAACAGATCTTCAACCGATCGCTCCAGGATCACCCCGGTCCCCGGGGAACCCTCCATCACGGGATTAAATGACGACTTGTCGGCTTGACGTCTGGTGTTCACCCACATGAAGGACCTCCCAGGGCCCCTGATGGACCTCCCAGGGCCCCTGATGGACCTCCCAGGGGGTCGACATGAGACACAGGGACGTCTGCAAGGGTTCCAACAGCACTCGGTCTACTGCAGAGACTTTGGGGTTTCTGGGATCCGCAATGTCCCAGGACCTAAAGACCATCAGAGGTTGTACTTCCTGCTCCAGCTCATCTTCTTTTAATATACATCTATATGTATATTGTACATAGCTACATGTTTATGCTCCGCTCTGTTCTGCGTTTTTATTTGTATTATTTGTATTATTTGTGTGCGTTGAGAGCAACGTGACTTCCCTTGCAGGCCAATAAAGATGGTTGTGATTCAAAGAGCCTGCAGAAGACTGCAAGCTAGTAAACACGGATGTTAACAATGCTGGGTTTTAAATATAATTCATGAATGTTTCATGATGAAGGAAATACATTCAATATGTTTCTTAGAGCTGCAGGATGCACACTAAAGGGTTTAGCGTATAAAACACACCTTTTGTTTGTTTACCGGGAAATCCCACAGGGCCTTTCTGTGAACCGCCGACTTTGTTTCCTCCACCTGGCTGCTTGTTTGTGTTCGTCTGTCCACGGAGACCCAACGCTCTTCTCTCTTCCCTATGTTCTGCCTCCTCGTCTCCTGTCTCCTGTCTCCTACCTCCTCTGTCCTCCTGTCTGTGGCCCTGAAATGGATCTCGTAGCTCCATCTTGAAATCTTGAAGGACTTTGAAATTCCTAAAATGCATCTGGAGGAGAGAGGAGAGAAGAGAGAAGAGAGAAGAGAGGAGAGAGGAGATAGGAGAGAGGAGAGAGGAGAGAAGAGAGAAGAGAGAAGAGAGGAGAGAGGAGAGAGGGGAGTGGAGAGAGGAGATAGGAGAGAGGAGATAGGAGAGAGGAGAGAGAAGAAAGGAGAGAGAAGAGAAAGGAGAGAGAAGAGAGGAGGCACAGGTGCATCCTTTCCCTTTTTTTGTGTCTTTTTGGCTCCTCTGACATGTAGAAGAGGCCCGACAGGAACTTGTCATATTATGCCACGTGCTGAATTGAATTAAAAAAATTATCATAATAATTTTATGAACACTGTTATGCTCAGTTATTAAATACAGCAGTGTAGAAAAAACAATGAACATCTGATGCAGCTGTTCATTGTTCGTCTGCCTGTTGCCTCGACTCCTCGACTCCTCGCGCCTAGGACGCGAGGAAAGGAATCGAGGATGTACAACACACCGAGAACAGAGAAAGAAAATCCGAGAGCACGAACCGAGACGGCGCCGCACTAATCCAGCCAAGTGACGACCGAATACGTCGGCTTGCGCGAGTAATTTCATCCGACTTACTTTTAACACCTTTGTCCTCAATAAACTCAGTTGATTTTCTCGAAATTACTCTGAGAGGAGAAAAGAATCGTTCAACCCTCTGTACGGGATTGCTGAGCAAATATAACACAGATAACTGTGATTGTTTGGGGAAGCCAGACTTCCAGCAGATGGTGGGCTGCAGGGAAATATAGATGGAGGAGACAACCTCAGCCAGGAGACAATATTCCCTTTCATATAATTTACCTCAAGCTGTATTTAATTACCAATCTGCACGGGGGATGAAGCAGCGGCCCACGAGGCGCCCGACCCGGCGGCCGCCTCGTGTTTGTAATAACAGCGTGTAAGGAAAAGTTTCTCTGCAAATTAATTTAACACAGTGAAGAGATACGGCGTGAGTTTGACTTCTCAGTCATTTGGGGTGTTTATCTATTTATTAATCCACTTATTTTCACGCGGATTCCTCGGGTGGATTTTTTTTTTTTTTTTGGAAGGTCGCCGCTGAAATGATTATCGAGCAAGAGCTCCGATAGCATCTCGGTTACACATTTTGGGATTGGCTCGTCCGGCTCCTACCGCGGAGAGGTCGGCAACATCGCAAGCGTGCTGAGAGAGAGATAAGCCCAGTAAATGTGATTAAAACGCAGATTTATCCTGAGTGAATGTGCTGCTTTCGCCACAGACACGGGGGGTAGCGCGCCTTAATTTCATTAAAGGTCCCAAAGTAGGGAGCGTGCTCCTCGGAGCAGCTGGAAATCTGCTTCATGATGGATGTGCTGAATAAGCGAGCAGTTGGATCCGAGCGGAGGAGACGGGACTCACTGCTGGTGGATCTGTATTGTTCCTGCGGTGCCAACAGATGAGCCGGGTCAGTCAACAGCGAGCTGCTGTGCAGAGCGGAGGATGTTTTCGGTCAAAAGAGGTGCCTGCCGCTGGTGTAAGGCAACACCATCTCTTCTTCTCACCCAGAAAATGTGTTCGCACCGAGAAAGAAAGGGGGGGGAATTGTGAATCTTAAAGCTAAGGATGTTAATTAAAAAAGTAAATTCTTGGATATGTAATAGGCCTTTTCTCACCTGTTCCCACCTCTCCTCCCAGAATGCATCACAAAGCTCACAGCAATGTCAAACCCCGTGCAAAGGTGTCTCAGTGCGATCATTAAACTGAGCTGCAGGGCGCGCAAAAGTTTCAGCGAATAATTTTAAAAAAAATCTAAATTTAAACCCTGTTCTTCTTTTCAGTTTTTATATATATTTATATATTTTTGTATGACTTCTTTTATTTATACATATAGATAGATAGATAGATAGATAGATAGATAGATAGATAGATAGATAGATAGATAGATAGATAGATACAAATACAAAAGGTCATACATATAAATAAAAGAAAAGTATATTTTAATTTAAAAATATAAATTTAAGCAGTTTTATTTATATTTATATATATATTTGTTTGACTTTTTTTATTTAGATAGATAGATATTAATTAATTAAAGAAATCATAAATATATATATATAAATACAATATTTATATATATTTTAACTATATATTAAAATAAATTGTTTTATATATATATATATATATATATATATATATATATATATATATATATACACAAATATATAAATAAAAAAAGCCATGGAAAAAAAAAAATATATATATATATATATAAACGTCATTTAATCCAAATAAAATAAATTCAGTTGGAAAAGTAGACTGTAGAAAAAGCTGGAGGAGAAAAGCAATCGGTGGTGTTGCAGAAAGTGCTGTACTGGAACTCGGTGCACGAGGGCGTTAATGTGGAAGAACCAAATGGATGCAGCTTCCTCCTCGCCGCCCAGAGCCGACGTGCAGCGACAGCGAGCTCCTAATGGCGTGTGTTTGCCTCGCAGTCGAAGCAGGAGACCCACAAGTGTCCATCACGGGCGACAACAGCCCACAATCCCGTCTCTCCGTCTCATTCGCCGAGCTGTGCATCTACTGCCAGACGCGCTCGTCGAGGACTTGAGGCCACCGCAGCTTTTTTTATTCTTTTCCTTCAGTAATGACATGAAGCTGTCACATGAAACTGTGTTTCCTGGAGGCGGCGGCGCTCCGAGCTGTCGACTCAGACAGAGTAGGCAAATATATTAGTATTTTTTCTTCAGCAACAGGTTCCTGTTGAACATCAGATATGTGTCCGAGATAGTACCTTGACACTTAGAGCTCGGCCAGCAGCAGGACCGCAAAGAGATCATGAGATATTAATACATATATATAAATATATGTACTGGCTGGAGGAGGGGAACTCTATGAATTCCTCTCAAGAGCCCGGACGGATCTGATTTCAGCCCAAATAACTCCCAGTGTGCACTCTGCCTGACCGCCACGTCTCCTTCTGAGCTCCCGAACCGCCCGCCGCCGCGCAGCTTGATCGGGATGCTAATTTTCTGGCCTTGTCACTAACACATAGAAGACGGAGGCTCGGATCAGTGATTTCCATTCACAATCAGCCGCCGTGTGCGTTCGCTCCTCGTGAGATGAGCTGTCACTGTCAATTTGATAGAATTTCCAGATGAGTCGGCCAATTACTCGTCTCTTTGGGGTCCGAGCAGATTATTTTTAAAAGACAGAGTGGGTTGAAACTGGTTCTCAGCTCGATGCATTTTTATTCCCAGGTACAGAAATATTGTGTTAAAGGGTCACTTTGGTATTTAAAAAAAAAAAATCCCCTGTGCTTTTGTGTTTCAATGACTAATGGAGACCATTTTATTTTTAGAATCGGTCCAGTATTGAAGGAGAAGGCTGCAGAAGGCTGCCAATAAACTGTGATGTATCCGCTCCTCACCGTCTATGTACATCCTTTATGTGCTGGTTTTTACTGCTGACAGACTCTGATTGTTGTTTACATTATGTGTCTGACAACATTATGGAAAGAACTCTAAAGAAAAATAAAACCTTTTTCTTTAACTTTTGCTTAATCTAGTCTCGTCTCTTAGTTTGCACGGGGAAGTCTCTTTCAAAAATCTTGTTCGAAAATCTTGATCGGAAATCTTGATTGCTTGTTCGGAAATCTTGATCGGAAATCTTGATCGCTGTTTCAAAAATCTTGTTCGAAAAGCTTGATCGGAAATCTTGCGTCGCATCCACATTGTGAAAATCAGCTGAAAAATTCTGCCACGACGTCGAAAATGTTGAAATGAAATCTTGATCGCTTGATCGGAAATCTTGATCGGAAATCTTGATCGGAAAGCTTGATCGGAAATCTTGATCGCTTGATCGGAAATCTTGATCGAAAATCTTGATCGGAAATCTTGATCGGAAATCTCGATCGCTTGTTCGAAAATCTTGATCGGAAATATTGATCACTTGATCGGAAATCTTGATCGCTGTTTCAAAAATCTTGTTCGAAAAGCTTGATCGGAAATCTTGATCGGAAATCTTGCGTCGCATCCACATTGTGAAAATCAGCTGAAAAATTCTGCCACGACGTCGAAAATGTTTCCGATAACTGAGCTACGCTTTCTGTCCTCCAGCACAACAAGCCCTGACGTCAGCGTTTCCACCTTTGTCTTCCGGCAGCAAGTCACATGACTCGATAACAAGCAGAGTGATTACATCGCAGCCTGTTTACTGGCTGCTGTCTGCAGCGTTCTCCCTCAATACTCCACCAATTTCCCCCAAAAATTGCTTTCCCCATTTGTCACTTCGACACAAATATATGGGAAAACAGGGTCCAGGTTTAAAAAAAGAAATGCCGAAGTTGCCCTTTCAGCAAACCGTCAAAAAGGTGTTTTAGCAGGTAAACTATTCTATAACGTATTAATTAACACAAAAAGTGCTGACGCCAATCTTTCCATTCACACGTTAACTTTCATCCGACTGATAAAATATGCAGTAAGAGGGTTGACGAGTGACAGAGCGGGGGAGGGAGAGGCTCGGAGCGACTGTCTCTCGTCTCTGGTGTCGGGGAAGTTGAAAAAAACAACTGTTGTGAGGCATTTGAAGGCAGCTATTACGAAATTAAAAGTGGATCTTGAACTAAATCCCAAACACAGGTGGAATAAATCCTATCCTCCCGTGGCCGCTGTGGCCCTGGCAGCACAGGTCCTGGTTGATGAACCAGAATGCAGTGGGAGAGGAGAACATTCCTCACAATGACTCTCCCTGTGTGTTAAACTGGCGTTCTCACGGAGGCGTAATGAGTAAACGTTGTTCTTCAGGTCAGCGAGTCAGCGACGGGCTGTGGCACTCGGTGAGCCTCACCACGAGGAGCCAGCAGGTCACTGTGACGGCGGACGGCGAGCCGGCCTCCACCATCGAGCTGTGGGAGCAGCTGGAGGCCGCAGGCAACTTCAACTTTGGAGGTTTGTGGGTTTTCTTTCTGAAAAATGAATGTTCAAATGTGCAAACGAGGCGTTAAATACGAATCTGAACGTTGGAGGAAACTCATTGAGTCATTTTGTTGAAATATGAGAGTCAAAGGTCGTTACAGAAGGAAAAAAGGCATGTTTTTACTAATAAAATGTTGTATAAATGAGAATATGAATGATATAAAACAAACCCCTCTGCATAAATCGTCAGAAAGGCTCATAGTGCTTGGATAGTAAAAGGCCGCATCCTGTGTCATTTCCCTCCAGGATGTTCCGCCGAGGACTGTCACAACCCGACTCCGGACTTCCAGGGATGCGTGCGGCTCATATTCCTCAACAGCCAGCCAATGAACCTCCATCGCGTGCAGCAGGGGCTGCTGGGAAATTATAACGAGCTTCAGTTCGACACGTGCAACATACGAGACAGGTAAAGCAGCTCGGACTTCTCATTTACACTTTGAATGCGCGAAGGGAGGAAGTTCTCTGAGAGAACCTTCAACAGTGGAAATGTGTCAAACTCAAAAAATCTGTAAAACATCATCCGAGCTGGCAGCAGAGGCTCATTCATGCCCACGTTGTTAATTCGTAGATGGCGGTGCGTTGCCTGCATTGCTGACTGAAAGTCACTGACATCTTGTCCTAGAAAGACAAACACGCTGACAAGATCATCCAATTAAATCGCAGCAGAAACTCTGCAACACCTTTTCCTGGCGGAGGGCTACGCTAACAAGCTGCTCCCTGCTGTCCTGTGTGGCATCCCTCCCGATCCCGGTCCCTCATTACCTCGCAAAGCTGTGTGGCCCCGTGAAAAAAAGGGATTGGCAGACCAGCGAGCTCCGCCGATCTCTGCGTGCACTTTGAAAAACATGCATGGGAACGAGACAAACATGCAAACCGCAGTTATTTCCCTCGTGTTTGCCCCCAGGTGAATCTCTCCGATGTCAAAGTACCTGCTTTCTAGTCCAGATTGTTGGATGTCAGAAGGTATGCAAACACGACGGTGCTGCCAGTCTGTTGAATCAGCAGGCGAAGGGAGGCACTGCAGGAAGTGACAGAACAATGGAAGAGACGTTTTCTTTTCCCAGGCGGAGACATACATCTTTAGTGGTTCTGTCTAAGGGCCCGCTTCAAAAACGGCTCCTGGCAAAGCGAGTCTGGGAGCGTTGATCAAATGTAAACAACGGGGAGGAAATGGATTCAGGGCCGACATCGAGCACTTGCTGTTCTCATGGGCTGGATATGAGACGCTGTTTTGAAGCCTTGGGTTTCGTCGCCATCTTGAAATACGGCTGACCTCATACGGCTCTTGTAGAGACCTGTCAATCACCTTGTAGCCCCGCCCTAAAGCGTCCCCTGCTTTATGGTCTGTTTGACTCTAAATGACCATAATGTACTAAATGAACATCATGCTGTATTGAAGAAGACTTGAAACTAGAGATTGAGACATAAACTCATGTTTACAATGTTTACTGAGGGAATACATCAAGAGAAGTAGAGTCATTTATATAGACTTCTATACAACCAGAGGAGTCGCCCCCTGGTGGTCAAGAGAGAGAATGCAGCTTTAACACACGCAGCATATACTTCTATACAACCAGAGGAGTCGCCCCCTGGTGGTCAAGAGAGAGAATGCAGCTTTAACACACGCAGCATATACTTCTATACAACCAGAGGAGTCGCCCCTGGTGGTCATGAGAGAGAATGCAGCTTTAACACACAAAGCATATACTTCTATACAACCAGAGGAGTCGCCCCCTGGTGGTCAGTAGAGAGAATGCAGCTTTAACACATGAAGCATATACTTCTATACAACCAGAGGAGTCGCCCCCTGGTGGTCAGTAGAGAGAATGCAGCTTTAACACATGAAGCATATACTTCTACACAACCAGTGGAGTCGCCCCCTGGTGGTCAGGAGAGAGAATGCAGCTTCAACACACAAAGCATAGACTTCTATACAACCAGAGGAGTCGCCCTCTGGTGTTCAGTAGAGAGAATGCAGCTTTAACACATGAAGCATATACTTCTATACAACCAGAGGAGTCGCCCTCTGGTGGCCAGGAGAGAGAATAGAAGTTTTAAGATATGAAGCATCGGCTTCACTTGACAGAATCTGGTTGCTCTGCTGTTGAATGAGGAAAAATGATATAGTTCTTTGTAATAAAAAATCGCGAATATCAATGTCCGTTCCTGCCACATCTAGCAGCATCAAAACAGTGGACAACGTTGTGCAGTTATAATAATAATATATAGTAGTAACTTCATTTATATAGCAACTCGCCCAGTTCAAACAGTACACACAGGTTTCAAGTATGAACATTTCACATACCAGTCTCTGCTTTTGGCAGGTGACAAGATTGAACATTCACATTGATGTTGACAATTGATGTTGAAGGTTGATTGTTCACGTTGATGTTGAAGGTACAGCAGACGGCGCTACTTGACTGGTCGATATCTCCTCAACGCAATGAGATATGAAAGAAATGTCAATGCAGTATTGATGAACCAATACCATTGATGATAAGTACCAAGTTTGGTATGAAAAGGACCTAGCGTTTAGGAATAAGCTACAATAATGTGTTTTCACAAAATCCAAGATGGCGGAAAATATTCAAAGGCGGACTTTATGGGTCTGAGAGGCTTTTTTGTAGAGCAGGTGGAGACGGACATGTGTGAATTTTTTCAAGTCAAAAAAACATTCTGGACGAGGGACGTCGCCGGTCCAACTTGTAGGGGGCGCTAGAGAGTCATTTTTTGGAACTTTTTTCCCCGGCTTTAATGGATCTCTATTTTCACCAGACCTGACAAGTGTTCCAAATTTGGTGAGTTTTTGAATATGACAAGTCCCCCAAAAAGGCGGCCAATGTTCTAAAATAAGAATCATGAATAATAATAATAACCCTTTGTATTTCAATAGGGTCCTCTCGGGACTGACTATGTCCGTCGCTCGGACCCTAATAATGACAATAATAAAATAGAGAAATAAAGCAGTAAAAACTATGTTTACGCTTATGTTTGATTTTAGAGTAACCTGTAATTGTGCGTTCTCCGGGCAAAACCGGCAAAAATCTGAGACGGACAATTTAAGGGAACGCACAAAAGCTGAAATTAGGTTGGAGAGAAACTGGAGTGGAATATAAGTATTCAGGCATGGAAAGTTCTGGAACAAGTCATGCATTATGCAGGAGATGTTGATTCAGCAGCAACAAAGAAACTGCAGAGCTAAAATGAAAATGTGTGTTTGGGTGACAGTCGATGTCTTTCGACCGCCTCGTGTGCGGTAATCTGCAGCGAGGACGTGACACGTGACACCTGACATGTCATGGCCGCCGTCCTCCACTTTGTGAATGTTAATCGCACCGATGTTGTCTTTCCTTTTTACTCTCTGCGGCCGATTCAACGACCCCCAGAGTGCGAGAAAATTAACTTTTATCGCAGCTAATCTCCTTTTCCTGTGTGCGTAATTAAACATTGTGACTCAATTTATGGTCGGTGTGCACTTGGGTGTGGCGGCTACTGTAATTCCACGACCCGCACGGGCACGAAACACAACAGAAAATAGCACGCTGGTAATTAAACCAGCGGCTGTAACCTTATCCGCGGTGCGGCCGGCCCCGCTCCGCTGCAGTTAATAGGTGAGAGATGAAAGCGTATGAAATTATAGATGCACGCTCGAAAGGCGTGCAATTATGTGAAACTGAAGGAGGCTCGAGGAAGGGACTATTAATCAGAAGAGTGCGGTTTGAGATTTCTGTGATGCGCTCATTGTGGTAAAATCCCATTAACAGGCCTTCTAGTCTGAAGGTGACAGTGAGGCTTTTATTTTTAGAGAAATGCCGCGATCTGTCAGCTTTTTCCAAAAAAATCAAACAAGGGCACACACAGTATGAGACGGCGTCGCTTCACAGTCCCCTGGGAGTTTTAATGAAACATGAATAAACAGCAAATTAGTCTTTCGGGTGAGATCCAAAGCTCGTGCTCGTAATTGCAATTGGTGTTTTTTAACTGATAAATAAAAGATCAGGTTTGCAAACACCAACAAAGGGAGTAGCGTTATTGCTGCCTGATACACATTCCTGAGGGGGTTTGTGTGATCTTTTGTTTTGGCTGTCGAATTTTTTGTGCTGCTCCTAATAGCTATATGTTTGTTGTGGACGTATAAAAATGGCAAACTTTGAAGTAAAAAAATGTATCCGGAGTAAACTAGAGCTCAATAATAACAGGAGAATTTGATTAGCGACGATGAGAAGCTGTTTTTTTTTTTTTAAATGTTGTACTTTGTCTCTGTTTTATATTGTAATTAATTGCATGTTCAACTGTTGGTTGGTAGTGGTGGATGTCAGTAAGTACTACTCGAGTATTGGACCATTTTGACCTACTTTATACTCTATACTCCACATTCATTTGACAACATTGGTTCTTTTCCAGATTTAAATATAAATCACCTCAGAAAAGATGATGATTTATTACTGATTGGGCGAGCCGGCAGAATATAATATGATACATCTTCTTTCATGGAAAGATCAGATCGAATCAGTGTGTAAGAAAACAAAGCAAAGAATCTATTTCCTTCGCCTTTTGGTGCCAGTAGAAGGATTCTTCTTTTGTTTTTCACTTCTGTCATTCTGAGTGTTCTTCAGCACTGCAGTACCACCTGGTGTGGATGTCTGTCTGTAGCCCTAAAGTCACAAATGTTACAACAACTAAACATTTGTTCAAAGATTGTTGGACAACCACTTCAGGAGCTGTATGCTTCCACGTATGACAACAGCATGCTGAGGTTGGCAAAAAACATCACCTCAAACACTAATCATGTTTTGTATAGTGAATACAGGTTATTGCCCTCAGGTACCACTTTTCAAGAAGGTTAGACTAAAAAAGTCCTTTGTCCATCAATCGACTTTGATGCTAAACCGGAGATAGGCGGAGTGGTGGACAATGTGCTCTCGACTATCTGTTCCCATGTATGTACATTTGTTGTGTTTCAATGTGTCATGTCAATGTGTGTAATTCATGTTTTCTGTCTAAACATGCAACGGCTGCTGGGTCGCAAGACAAATTTCAGCACCAGCTGACGAATAAAGTTCATATCATATCATATAAAGTATTGGGGCTCGAGGTCTGAGCCCAGAAATCTCTTCTTCTTTTTTTATGGTGCAATTTGGTGCATTGTGGCCATGATTTGTATCCCAGGAAAAAAAGAAAATGTTTGCATAAAAAGCATAATATAAGACATTTTGCATTCAAAAAGTATCATACTAGTGATGAAGGAGTCTTATTTCATTACTGAACCAACAACGTGTTCACATTGAACCTACCCAACTAATAACTCTAGCTAGCTAGCTAGCTACGAGACGCTAATTTAGGTAGCTAATGTCAACGCCACGAAATGATATGGTCCATTGTAGTGTGTGTTTGAAATGATTATACACGATTCCTTCAAGCATGAATATGGAGAATATGTTGTAATATTTATGATTACTGGTAAGAAGGATGTATAAATGTTGTTGTTGTTTTTTATACATCTTTTGGGAGAAGGCGTCCAGGTCTTAAATCAGCGGGTCCTTAATTTGAAACAAGGTGATGCTTACACATTAATGCATCACTAATTATAATCTAGTAATAGGATATGTTATATTTTTAAATGAGCCATTCTGCATAATATATTATTTATATGTTATATTGTAATGCTAATACTTTTTTACTTGAGCAAATTTGGACTGCAGGACTTTTATTATGTATTTTTTACACATATTGCTATTGTATATATCGTAATACCGTAAATACAGACAGACCAAGCATTTATATTGTCCATTTTTTCATCAATAATTGAGTGAATCCCCCTCCCCCAGCCATTAAAGGGTTGTGTAAACCCTCTGTTCTGTCCTTCAGGTGCCTTCCCAGCCTGTGTGAGCACGGCGGCCGCTGCTCTCAGACGTGGAGCTCGTTCTCCTGCGACTGTTCAGGAACCGGATACTCCGGAGCCACCTGTCACAACTGTAAGCACTTCTTTGCACTTTCATTTTCTAACGCCTCGTCTCAAACCCGCTATTATGCCCCCCCTCCATCGTACATCCTAGGTCTACTGAGCTGTGTCATTTGATTCAGCGCACACATCTTTACCTGTCTTGCTCATTGCTTTCTTCGATTCGTGCCACTGAGAGGCGAAGCAGCAACGGGTCTCGCTTCAACCCGACATGACCTCACAGACGACGCTGTTATTCTCACTTTAAAATCTCTGAGAATGTTTATTTATTTATTTTTCGCTATTTCCTTAAAAATAGGTTTTGGCTGACTTCAGATCGACTCTACGTGCAGGAATCTCGGGTGTCATATTTGTTTGACGCTCCGCAGCTCCCCCTTGATATTTGCTGTGGAGACGGCTGTTGGCAACTGTGTGTGAACTTCCCCTGCCCCAGAATCCTGATTTCCTGTTTATATGCAGGCGAACCCGCTTGTCTTTGCATGTCAGAGGGAACATGACAGATCAGAGCATCTGCTGGATTTCAAACAGGGTTTTCAGCTCAACAGTCAAAACAATCCCCCCCAAAAAACACATATAATCAACATTTCTTACTTACAACATTTTCTTACATCTATAACTTGAGCATTTTAAGATTATTAAAAGACTTGTGGCTGTAGTAAGAACACTATTGTGCACGTGGAGGATAGTCTTACTTAGCCCAGTGTTTTTCAACCTTTTTTGAGCCGCAGCACATTTTCTACAATAAATAAACCAACAACCCAAAAAGTTGCAAAATGTCACATTATAGCACAATACAGCATATATAGGTAATTATTGCGTGCCTTGGAATAGTATTTAATTACTAGGTCCACCACTATATTGCAGGCTCAGACGCTCAACATTGGAAAATTATTTGTGGCAACTAAATAATATTTTTGGTGAAATTGGACATTTTCCCAAGGCAGTGGTTGAAAATCACTCATTTAGTCAAACTAGAGTAAAGGTCTATGGGATTAAACGGTGTCCTTTTCTGCTCCGCTGTGACGAAAGCTGTCCACAGACCGACAACAAAATATTAACACCTGTCGTCGCTCTGTGGGCTGGTAAAAATCTGTATTATTCAAAGGGTATGCTGGATTTAGAAGGTTTTGCAACAGGCAACTGAATTAAAAGTGAAATGCATCTATAGTGTTGCTGTCAATGGAGTCTGGTGCATGTGAAGAGAACATAGATAACGGCTTCAGCTCCCCGTCAGAAAGGTCTGTCTGCAGGTAAAGAGGGGAAACGGCATTATGTGCTTTGCCAGTTTGGTGACTGATTCCAGACAAGCAATGAGAAAAATGCACATTTGGTTCACGAATCCTGTTTAAATCCTCAACATTTTACAGATGCATAGTTTTAACTGGACCACAAATACACCTCAAAACAGTATACAGTGAACACATTCTGATCAGGCTCTTCAGTAGTCATTTACATAACTCCTACGCAATAATCAGTAAGTATGACAACAATAACTTATCGACAGTTTGTCAAAATAAAGATATATTTGGTGACTCAGCCATGAGGCGGCTGCTGGAGAGTGGGCGGCTTCTTGGAAGAATAACTGTCCCCATTCTGCTTCTTGCAGCCATCTACGAGTCGTCTTGTGAGGCCTACAAGCTGATTGGCAGCTCCTCTGGCTTCTACTCCATCGATCCGGATGGGAGTGGTCCCCTGGGGCCCGCACAGGTATACTGCAACATGACAGGTAAGATCATTGTAATTCACTCGCTGTCACCTTTGCCCTTTTTTGAGTTCCTCTGAGAACCGGCTGAAAGCTCAGTGCAAAGAGTCCACTCACTTAGAGATTGCTCTAGCGATCGATCCAAAGCACCACGGCAATCAGACGGTTCGCGATCCGGTGAGAAATCATTACGGCCACTTGGGTCGGTCCCTGGGAGTCGAGAACATATCTGCGGGGGAGTCTGTTTTCTTTTGTAAAATTCCCATGTGGTTACGCTGCAGCATGTGCTTGGTTCGGTTAAAACGATCCCCCGTTTGGGCAGGTGTTCTGTGAAAGGTGTGTCAGTCTCAGTCTGGTGCAGACCCGTGGATGGATTACTGAACAGGACCTCTGGCCGCATCCCCGGGGAGTCAACGTGTCAGGGCCTCTCAAAGAGACGCGCACCAGCCAGAGAGAGACTCAAAATGACCACAAAGAAACATAAAACGACTGCAAAGAGACACAAAAAACACTACGAAGAGACACAAATCAGTTGCAAACGGACACAAAAAGACAGAATGATGCTGAAGAGAGGGCAAAAAAACACCAAAAAGAAACAAATGACAAGAAAGAAGCGAAAACAACTACAAAGAGACGTAATACAGCTACAGAGACTCAAAGACACCACAAAGGATGACACAAAAAGACTACAAAGAGACACAGAAGGACTACAAAGAGAGACAAAACAACCACAAAGAGACACAAAATGACTACAAAGAGACACAAAAAGACTACAAAGAGACACAGACAGACTACAAAGAGACACAAAAAGACTACAAAGAGACACAGAAGGACTACAAAGAGACACAAAACAACCACAAAGAGACACAAAATGACTACAAAGAGACACAAAAAGACTACAAAGAGACACAGACAGACTACAAAGAGACACAAAATGACTACAAAGAGACACAGAAGGACTACAAAGAGACACAAAACAACCACAAAGAGACACAAAATGACTACAAAGAGACACAAAAAGACTACAAAGAGACACAGACAGACTACAAAGAGACACAAAATGACTACAAAGAGACACAGAATCACAACAAAGAGACACAAAACAGCTGCAAAGAAACACAAAAAGACTCACAACAATGATGAAGAGAGAGCAAAGCAACCACAATGAGACACAAAATAGCTCCAAAGAGACACAAAAAATGAATAATAAGATATGCAAAATAGCTGCAAAGAAACACAAAAAGACTCACAAAAATTAAGAAGAGAGAGCATGATACCACAAAGAGACACAAAGCCACGAAAAGCTGCAAAGACACTCACAACTTCTACACAAAGGGACAAAGCAAGCACAAAGAGACACAAAATGACTACAAAGAGACACAGACAGACTACAAAGAGACACAAAAAGACTACAAAGAGACACAAAACAACTACAAAGAGACACAAAAAGACTACAAAGAGACACAGAAGGACTACAAAGAGACACAAAAAGACTACAAAGAGACACAAAACAACTACAAAGAGACACAAAACAACTACAAAGAGACACAAAAAGACTACAAAGAGACACAGAAGGACTACAAAGAGACACAAAACAACTACAAAGAGACACAAAAAGACTACAAAGAGACACAGAAGGACTACAAAGAGACAAAACAACCACAAAGAGACACAAAGAAGCTCACAACAAAAAAAGGAGACGAACAACCACAAAGAGACACAGAATCACAATGAAGAGCCACAAAACAGCTGCAAAGAAACACAAAAAGACTCACAACAATGATGAAGAGAGAGCAAAAAAAGAGACAAAAAAACACGAAAAGCTGCAAAGAAACTCACAACGTCTACGCAATGGGACAAAGCAACCACAAAGAGACACAAATTGACAACAAAGAGTCCAAAGCAACTGAAAAGAGATGCAAACGGCAGCAAAGACACAACAAGAGACACACACAAGAGGCAAAACAACCCCCCAGAAAGAGCAACAACAACACCGATAGTCTGCTTGTCACGCTCCTGTGTGTGAGGCCGTGCTGCAGGCTCTTGTCTGTAATCGGCTCATGTGTGGACCAAATAGCCGAAGGGTCTGGATCGGCTTCCAAGTGAACTCTGATGCGGTTTGTTTGTTGCTGTTGTTTACATTCCTCCTCATGCAAAAGAAGAAGAAAAAATGCACGACAGAAATATGCAACTGTTGTATTGTTCAACTGCATTTCGTTGTGCAAAAAAAAACAGACACCTGCTAATGTTTGAAATAGATTTCATCATTATTTCAAAAGCCTAGCCATTAAATCCATCTGCTGATTGTGAAGTGTTCTGGAAACGAGCCTCTAATCAATTTGTAAAAGCCACATATATATATAATTATGTACATTTTTCGGTCGCCTTTCGGCCGGTGGGGAGGTCCATTAGGTCCATTAGATTCTAAGTGAGAAAAATCTGTACAAGACGCCTCTTTTTCATTCCCGTCTCTACCCGTCATTATTCCAACCCCGCAGTCCATTAGCTGTCTAATAATACCAACAAGGCTCGTATTTATTGTATATTTCTGCATGAGCTCTTTGCGGCACCAGAGGACGCACAGTAAATATACTATTTATATCAGACGCGTTAAAGTGCCGTTCCTCGGAGTTTATCCCGTCTTTAACTAGAAGAGAGAAGCGAGTTACAGCGCCATGATAACTTGTGCTTTCCAGGTTCCACTGAAGCGTCACCGTTTAACAAGCTGGTCTGAACCAGTGGCCTCTGGAGGCCTCTGGGTCATTAAAGTCAAAAGGGTTGTTCCCTTTGGGAGCACTAATCTGCTCAGTAAATTTCATGGCGGTCTGCCATTAAATTATGTGAGTTTTTGAGTGACATTTTATAGTGTCCATCATGGAAATATATTTTCCAATAAATTCCACTGCAATCTGCCCATTAGATTTGGATTTTTATTTTGTTGTGTGTGTGTGTGTGTGTGTGTAAATGTTGTTGACCTGATTATGATGCAAAAGCCAGGATTTCACTGTTGGGATTCATTCTGGGGACCATGAATATCCACATAGCACAATTTCGCTATTGACTTGATATGTCCTGGTATTTAAGGAGAAACAGTTGGCCACTTATATATTCCTTAAAATGTGTGAGCTTGACTCGCTAGAGAGGTGTTTTCTTCTCATGAAGAATTTTGAAGAATTGTCACAAATATGCTGTCTAGTACGCAAAGGCAGAGACATATTCGCATGGTCAGCAAAATCAAAGAAGACTGAATGACTTGCTTCAGACGGCTAGCGTTAGCACTAGCATCGGGGACGATTTGACAGGAAACACGGCAAACGTGTGCAGTTTTTTGGATGTAAACCAGAACCTTTCACTATCTTACGTTTCACAACCACTAACGCTGCGTCAGACACTGCCAGTAACAAGCTACTAAGCTAACAAGCTATCAAGATAACAAGCTAACAAACAACATAAACAAAAGAAAAGACCCTGATGCGTCTGCTAATCTTGCTTGCGGACACAAACGACTCCGTCTGAGTCAAACGTGTCGTGCTGAATCTCTCCAATGATAAAATAGACCAGAGGCCAAAAACCATCGCTACATGGGAGCCGCCATCTTGATGCGCAATGCTCAACCTAGCTTGAGCAGCGGTACTGGTGGTGCTGGTGTGCAAGGCGAGGCCAGATCCAGAATTTCTACTTTTTAAGTGGGGAAAACCATGTTCAACAAACAATTAATCACAGGGGAGGATTCTTTTATACATGCATTAAAATCCGCCTGGAGGGGGGAAATTTGAGAGCGAGGATTCAATACAATCGTTACAAAACACGCACAAATATCCATACTGAATGTCACGGTAATGAGTTTGCGGCCACATTTGACCTTTAATTATTTCCAGTATGTAATTACTCAAGCATAATTTGGCAGGCCTGTCGGATTTAGGTCTCCGGTCTGAATTTGGACACCCAGCCCTTCCGTTGCATCGCCCAGACACGCTGCCTTCGGCGTGATCTGTTCCGATGGCTGTGCGTCACCTGAGCGATCACCGGATGACGTGACATTTGACGGACAGCGAGCCGGACACGTCCTGATCCACGGCTCCCATGACACGTAGGACAAAACGCGTTGAGTGAAGTTTTGACACCATGGAGACGGGCTGTCACAGCTTCCTCGGCTACACTTTTGTCCTCTTTTTTTTTTCCTCCGCAAGGTTAATGTAGCGGTGACGCTACAGAAGGGGAGCCACATCCCACCGCTGTCTCGGTTCTGTGTGTGTTCAGTCTTCCCCTTCACGAAGCTGAATCGTTCGGCAGCAGATACGCCTCTACTTGACCTCAATTAAGGAATCCATAAGAAATGTAAATAGCTCTAAACCTGACAACCTGATGTGAATAATCACAAAGTGGAGAGGGATTTTCTCTCAGGCTTGAGTAAACATGGAATCCAGATAATGGAAACGGAGGGGAGGGGGGTAATAGGATGGATTCCTCGTCTGATTTCATTGTACAAACTCTCCTAGTGTCTCGTACTGTATAAGCAGCAAATGCAAGATTATTAGCAAGGATTTCTTCTGCTTGTGCAACTGAAAGGTTGATATGAAGGTTTGAGGCTTGGAAAACAAGTGCATTCGTTAGGTTGGTGTCCAGACTTGTTTTGAGCTAACGGAATCCATTTTTTGTTCTCCTCTCGTTTCAGAGGAGAAGGTGTGGACGGTGTTGGCGCACAACATCACGGCTGCGGTGGCGGTGCACGGCTCCTCCCTCGACAAACCGCACATCACGAGGTTCGACTACAGCGCCTCGCCGGAGCAGCTGCGCGCCGTCGTGACGGGCTCGGAGCAGTGCCAACAGGAAGTGGTTTACAACTGCAAGAAGTCCCGTCTCTTCAATACGAAAGGTCAGCGACCTTTTCCTCTTGGTGTACGGAGCTTGAGCCAATAAACTGTTGCATTGTGGGTGTGGCTTTTTTTACATACCGTAAAAGTCGGGTTACAAGCCGCTCCTACCTCCGGTCAGTGTCCCCGCTGTAGCAAGCTAGGAGCAGCGCTACTGCTAGCTAGCGCTGCTGCTGCTACCGGTCGCTGCTGCTGTTACCGGCCGCTGCTGCTGCTACCTGTCGCTGCTACTGCCCGCGTCCCCAAGTTGGGTGTCAAAGCCTGGTCCCGCTACCTTCAGTGGTTTTCGGGGAGCTAGCGGAAGTTAGCGGGGAAGTAACGGAGCGCTAGCAGGAGCCCCAGCTGGCTACAACGGGGAGCTAACGGGGACACTGACTGAAGGTAGTAGCGGCTCGTAACCCGACTTTTAGGGTATATTTGCTACCGAGCGATAACATAACCGGGTTGTCGGTCCCGTCCTTGAACACATGTTGGCTGTGACGCACATGTTTTGTGTTTATTATATCATAGGAGAAAGAGGAAGGGATTTTTTTGGTCTGTTGTCCTTTGCCTTTGAATGTAGCCGACGTAGTGGGTGTTCAGACTGAAAACAGCCCTGCATTTAAAAAATAAATGCAATAAAAATGCGAGGGCCTGCGTTGGTGGAGGCGTCTGGTGAGACATGCAATGCGATCCAGGAAGTCTCCGTGCAGTTTGAGGAGCGGATCAATGCGCTCGAAGGCTTATCAGACGCCAAACCACTCCACAGCGGTTATGATACGACGAGGCAGGGTTTCTTTCAGGCCAAATAATTGTTCTAACAGGAATGCATACTTACAAGGGCTGTCGAAAAAAAAAAATAATTTTAATAAATATATTTTAGTTGTTGGAAAAAATTCAATAGTTAGATTTTATTGTGAAAAAGCACTATAGAGCTTGGCTTTTTTTTTATTGCATGGATTTCCAGAAAATAAATCTAAACATTGGATAAAGGCAGGATCCAAATTTTATTGTCAAATTAGAGTCAACGGTTTTGACAATGGGACTTTTTGATATTTCTTTTCATCACTCCATAAATCAGGAAATACTGTCAAGAATTTAAACACAATTTAATTCGCCATATTTTTAGTCGTAAATGTTATATAAATGAGGCTCTGGATGCAGTGTGAACAAACCCCTCTGCATAAACCCTCAGAACATATGAAGGAATGAAAGAGGAAAGTTTGGTGATGTAAGAGCTGCTGAAGTAGAGATTTCTGGATCAGAGTCTGAGAACAAACTCATGGAGAGAAAACGTCCTTTAAATATGTTTAGTTACATTGCACCATGATGAAGACTCTACAGGTGAAGAGGGTCAACACATGAACTCATAGATATCACCATGAAACTTCACCACTTCATCACTGACACTAAGACACGTTACACGTTTTCAGAAATGTTATATTTAAAAGTATAAATTATGCTTTTGGTGAATTTAGGAGAAATCTAGTAAAAAACAACAACAACCTCAAAGTGTATGTTGGATGTTTTCTTTCCACGAGACTGAAAGAAGACGTGTTATGGAAGCAAAACAGCTCAAAATCTACAAATTGACCGGTGCATGAAGGCAATGTTTCGCCTTAAGTGAGCCCAGCGGACAAAGTGGTGGCGCCGAATTGGGCGCTAACTCCCTTCATGTAGTCAGCTGGTGGCGAGCAAGACAAAGGAGCCGGGGTCGAGTCCGGAGTAGTAAATAAACTGAGCTTCACACACTCGCTCTCTCTCTCTCTCTCTCTCTCTCTCTCTCTCTCTCTCCTGGGAACACACACTCTGTCACGGTGAGTCATTCCCTGAAGGGGTTTGCTATACTTGTATAACACATTTGAGGTAAAAAAAAAAATCCATTAAAAAAAATAAAAGATCCCAGATGCTACCAATCCACTGTCAGAAACTGCCTTATGTCTCTCATCGTATTGGACATTTAAATTCAAATGAACCTATGCATTTTTTTTTTAAGGAATAAACGCATTTTTGGGCAGTTTTGAGACCGATGCATCCAGACGATGCTGCTCTGTGTTTGTTGCTCCCCTCCGGCGGCTCTAAGTTGATCTGAACGTGACCTCAGCGAGACGAGCCGTTGTGTACTCTGCAGCGCCGGGGAACTGTTTGTTGTTGCGTCGTGCGATTGTGAGTCAGGCCGGCCCCGCAACACCCGGCCTCCTGCTTCGCTCTCCTTGCAATTTTCACAATAACCAGAGAGGTGGCCTCCAATCTCTTTCCGTGTGCATTCATCTTGAACTGCCTCGGCGCCGACGGTGCCCTCCCCTCCCCCAAACATCCAAACATTTGCTCTTAAACCATGAAACATTCATGAAGTCCCAGATCCCCCGTTCCCCGGGTGCCATGCGTGCGCAAACAAACAAGTCCATTATCACACCAGACATCAAAGGGAGACAGGACGCTGCCTATTTTAAAGCTGCCAGAACACATCGGGATCTTTCTCGATGGTTTGCATTTGT
This sequence comes from Taurulus bubalis, assembly GCF_910589615.1. Lineage (NCBI taxonomy): Eukaryota > Metazoa > Chordata > Actinopteri > Perciformes > Cottidae > Taurulus > Taurulus bubalis. The sequence goes on along the minus strand of NC_136589.1, from coordinate 3,620,445 downwards.
TGTTTGAGCACAGAAGGTCGAATTCCTCTTTTAGCTCTTCACTTTGCCACGAACAATATCACTTTTGATATCGCACGTACTTTGAGGAACACATTCAAATTAATTATTGGACCGAAATGCACTTATCGCGCTAACTTACAGGGAAAGCAACAACAGCAGATGTTCGAAAGCAGTCGACCGGATTTATAAACGCAGCCGTTTGCCGAGAGTTTAGCCGCCTAACGTCTTTACTGCTCGCTCAATGTCCTTGGAACGACGTTCAGCTGTGGTCGGAGTTCCACTTTTTTCTTATTCCATACTCGTGATGAATTAAAGGAGACACGTCATGCTCATTTTCAGGTTTAAGGTTTCTACTACAACATGTTTAGATGCTTTAACGCTCCAAAAACACGTTATTTTACACCTGTATTCACCCTCTTGTCTGGTATGCTCCATTTTAGCGCCTGTCTCTTTAAGAGCCCCGTCTGCTCTGATTGGTTTGCAGGCGGTCTAATGAGCCTGCATGTGACATGGGAAGGGGTGCAGATCAATAATGGCCTGTTGACTCACATGTTGTCTGATCCAGGCAGACGACCACAGAGAACCGACTAAGGGTTCAGATCCCAACATGCACCCTTTAAAGTTGCTTAAAGGTCATTCTGGCTTGCGGGTTTCACATGCGTATGAATATATTTTTCCAGTGTCGATGCGTTCCTTGATGTGTATCCACCTGACGAGTCTAGGTTGTGTTTGGTTGTGTTTCATGAACGGAAAGCCGAATCGTACATTGTTTGTCTCGTTAAAGATCCGTGGGAGAGACGGGGTCTCAGATGTTGACATGTGTCTTGTTTTTATTTATTTATTTGTATCAAAGGGAGCGTTTGTACAGTCGCGCTGAGCAACGCGCTCTTAGTCGTTTGTGTGATTGATGCAACACCAATTTTTACTGACAACTAGCTCTTGTTCTGTGTTTAAATGCCACCGTTTCCACCGTGGCTTCTCTGCGGATTGTTCTCCCCCAGCGTTGCCTCTTTGTTCCCAGCTCCTGTGCATTGTGGGGGATCTATGCATCAATACCGATATCAGACATCAGGCCGATACTGGATCGGGTATCGGGGACGATCTATTCAATTGAATTCGATATTTATACCCTTTTTATATCCACTTTATATTTTATTCCTGTTGAAGTTTTGACCAAGTTGTTGTTGCATAAAAGAAAAAAGTTTACACCAATTCTTTCATTTCATTTTTTTTTCATTTTTTAAAAAGTTGCTGGATAAATATAGTCAGAAAATGCATTCGTTACTTGTTTTTTTACAAAGTTAGAAAAGCAATTAAAGTCAAGTCAAGCCTGATATGTTGTGAGATAATAATCACGCTCTCGAGGCACACAGCATATTAATTAATACCCGGTACTCGGAACCCGGCTGATACTTAAAGCCAAAGTATTGGTTTCGGGTATTGATGCATCCCTGCTTCATGCAGCTGTGGTCCACATGTAGACGTCCATTACTCTCAGTGAAGGAGGGAGTGAGATGCATTGGCTTCGCCTGCTGTGAACAAGTCCTGACAAGATCCATCCAATTTGAGGCAGCGAGCGGCACTCACTCCTCCTTCAGGAAGCATCGATCGTTGCCTCCTCGTATTTGTGCACCTGTTCAGCGTCTGAGGAGTGTTTTTAAAACCAGCAGCGGATTAGGAGGGCAGGGAGACAATAAAGAGTATTATTTTCATGCATTTATCACGTCATAATTTGTAATGCAGATGTTGGCTTGCTTTATTATCCTGTCTTAAGCTTATCGCATCAGCGGCCCTTCAGATTCCCACGGAGCGTTATCTCCACACGGAGGGCGGCTTCATGGCGGCGGGGCGTTCTTTTTGCCGCATCGGGCGACTATGACATGTGTGTCCGTACATATAAACGGATGCGGCTCTAATGCATGCTGGGTAGGACGAAAGCATCGTAGCATGTGACACTTGATTATGTATGGTGACATGTAGCTTAATGGGCTTTTCCCCACCGGCTCGCCTCGTCTCCATCGCACGCCGTGTGACGGATGATGGAGGCCGGACCACTTAACCCCTTAGTGGAGGCGATGCGTTACGGCTTTAATGTTGAGGCACAGACAACGTGTCACAAGCAGAGAATCAGGACAAAAACACCGGAGAACGTAACCCATTTTGGTTTGATTACCAAAAAAAAGAGGTTTGTTTATTGTTTACTGCTCGGATGAAACTGTCACATGCAATTGAGCAAAGCAACAGATGCAAAGTATATTGAGCGCCAAGTCCCTGGTGAGGCTTTTAGAAGTCGAGTTGATAATAACGATGGATGCACAGTGGGTGTCAAGGTGTCGCATGCTTGTATTGCATTTTGCATATTGCTCCAAAGGAGGAAATTAAGTGTGCTGAAAAAACTAGATCTGTTGATTAATATACAAAATTTTCTAATTATCAAAGATGTTTATTTTTCTTTTGTTTCTTCCTTCATTCCCACTTTTATTTGCTGTATTCTATCCTCATTATATTGTGTCACGGCCGGAGTGCGTGTGCTGCAGACGGCTCGAATGCATGAAGGTCGAGGCAGACGGGGACGGTCCGGTGATTTAGTGTGAATAGTTTACAGGTGACAGGCAACAAAAACTCCACGCGGCAACGATGATGAACCGACAAAGGGAGTACATGACTGGTTTAAGTAGCCGGTGACGGATGGGGGAGGTGGGAGCAGGTGAGCGGGTGAACGAGCACGAGGTCGGCGCCCGCGAGGCTGATGAGGGGAGTTACGGCCGTACGGGAAAGTGGGAGGGAGATAACGTCATGTGTCGTCTCGTAATAGAATCATATCCTGTTGAAATCACGTTTAATCTGAAGAATGTTGTGATAGACAATTACGTCGTAATTATGAGGGACATACAAGCGACAATTTATTTTTAGTAGACTTCTATACAACCAGAGGAGTCGCCCCCTAGTGGCCAGGAGAGAGAATGCAGTTTTAACACATGAAGCATATACTTCTATACAACCAGGGGAGTCGCCCCCTGGTGGCCAGGAGAGAGAATGCAGTTTTAACACATGAAACATATACTTCTATACAACCAGAGGAGTCACCCCCTGGTGGTCAGTAGATAGAATGCCGTTTTAACACATGAAGCATATACTTCTATACAACCAGGGGAGTCGCCCCCTGGTGGTCAGGAGAGAGAATGCAGCTTCAACACATGAAGCATAGACTTCTATACAACCAGAGGAGTCGCCCCCTGGTGGTCAGGAGAGAGAATGCAGCGTTAACACATGAAGCATATACTTCTATACAACCAGGGGAGTCGTCCCCTAGTGGCCAGGAGAGAGAATGCAGTTTTAACACATGAAGCATATACTTCTATACAACCAGGGGAGTCGCCCCCTGGTGGTCAGGAGAGAGAATGCAGCTTTAACACATGAAGCATATACTTCTATACAACCAGGGGAGTCGCCCCCTGGTGGTCAGTAGATAGAATGCAGTTTTAACACATGAAACATATACTTCTATACAACCAGGGGAGTCGCCCTCTGGTGGTCAGTAGATAGAATGCAGTTTTAACACATGAAACATATACTTCTATACAACCAGGGGAGTCGCCCCCTGGTGGTCAGGAGAGAGAATGCAGCTTCAACACATGAAGCATAGACTTCTATACAACTAGAGGAGTCGCCCCCTGGTGGTCAGGAGAGAGAATGCAGCGTTAACACATGAAACATATACTTCTATACAACCAGGGGAGTCGCCCCCTGGTGGTCAGTAGATAGAATGCAGTTTTAACACATGAAACATATACTTCTATACATATACTTCTCAGTTGCATAATCTTGAGGCAACTGCTTCATGTCATTATTGGGCAACGTACTGGTACATTTATCATACCTTTGCTTTTAAAGTGAAGCACTTTCATTATGTCAGAACTCTGGTGTCCACCAGGGGAGTCGCCCCCTGGTGGACACCAGAGAGAATGCCGGTGCAGACATATAAATAAAGTTTATGAATGAAAATCCGAGGAAAGAGTCTGAGGGCATTTGATGGACAGGTAGTCTCGGAGGAGGGTGTGGCTGAAGAAGAGGGATGAAGTGTGACAATAATGTCTCACATAATGGAAGCCTCTCTGCACGTCTGCCTCTGGTTTCTGTCTCATGCTTATCGATACGTTCTTCATTCGTGTTTGATGTCCTTTTTTTATCTTCTTTTTTTCCAGTGCTCCTCCATGTGTACTTTTTTTCTTCCATTTTGAGATAAAGCCAGTGAGGCGAAACAATGCAATCCTCCAAATATAACCCGTGACCGTGACCTACTTGAGCTCCAGCTCCAGTGCTGGCTGGCTGGCTGGCAGCAGCCCGTTGCCGTGGTCACTGACTGTCCGGTGTTGTGTTTCAGACGGCAGTCCGCTCACCTGGTGGCTGGACTGGGAGGGAGAGAGGCGGAGCTACTGGGGAGGCTTCTTGCCCGGAGTGCAGCAGTGCTCCTGCAGCCTGGAGGAGAACTGCGTGGACATGAACTACTTCTGCAACTGTGACGCCGACACGGACGCATGGTACACACACACACACACACACACACACACACACACACACATGTGTGGCATTTATAGTCCAGGAGGGGTGTTTGCATGTCTTTTTTTGCAAAATATATTTGATTTAGAGGGTTGATATTTTACGATGTTTTTGGATCCATATTGCTGCGGAAATGTGTATTTTGTATTCTATAGCTGCGGTGTTTATTAATTAATCAATCTTTTAAGTGGGCTCTTCGGCCATGAACGGAGACCACCTTATCTACATATTTACACACACATCAAATTAATTGGGCACTTAGACCATACACTGTATAAATAACAGGGTTCTTACGCTCATGGAAAACCATCATGGAATTTTAAAATGGTTATTTCCAGGCTTTGGAAAAGTCCTTGAAAAAAAAAAGAAAAAATCCCAAAAGTTGTGTAAAAGTCATGTAAATGTGTTATATTCATGACGTTCATTTACGCTGAGTTTGAAATAATGAATATGCTTTTAAAAGAAAGACGCTCAAAATATAAGCAGGCATACATACAGGCATCTATATAAATGTTTATTCTTTTAATCAAACTATTGTCTCATTCATTTGAGTCATTTAAGGTTTACTGTATGCTTTGTGTTCTCATTGTTAGTTTAAATACTACAATTACTCACTTTTTACTGTTTACACCCAGAAATTTGGTTTAAAGTCATGGAAATGCATTGATCAGGATGTGTATGAACCCTGAAATACTGAATACATTGAAATTACATTTAAGAGCAGCATGTACAAAAATACCTTTTTCGTAATATGTAGTAAAAAAGTACAATATTTCCCTCTGAGATGTAGTGGAGTAACAAATACAATATTTACCAGTTGTTGACTAGAAGAAGAAAATAGCAGAAAATGGATACACTCAATTAAAGTACAAGTACCTTGACTTTGTACTTGAGTGTAGTACTTGAGTATATCTACTTACAATACATCCTCCACACTTCTCTAAAGCAACAACACATGACCGTTACATCCTTGATGAAGGGATGAGTTATTGATTTATATTTAACTGTTTCATCAGCCCACATTCGTTTAGGTGTTCCTGATAAACCGGCAGCTAAATACCATAAGAGATCTAAATATAAGGTTCCTATTATGAATTCAAAAGAAGGATCCCTGAAAAAAGAAAGTAATATCACTGCTATCTCATAATCAAACTGTGGTTTATTCATAAACTACTGTACCGCCCTCCACGGAAAGACGACTAATGATTAATTAATCAATTCATCTATTAGGCATTCAAAAAATGTTAATTCAGAGTGAATATTTCTCTCAATCAGCGGAACCGAGGATCCGTCCGTCTGCGGCTCCCTCGCAGACTCGGCCACCGTCGCTCCAACAATTGAATCTCCGGGATGAATAATTGCTGCTCATACATACAATCCCGCAGCAATCTAATAAGACTTTTTAAGCACTGAGAGAAACAAAAGGCGTATGCATTATGGTTTGGCTGTATTAGAATCTCTGAATGTCTTTGTTTACCGCACGCTAATCCCCTGCAAAGCCGCTCTGGATTCAGCTCAGTTTGCATATTTCCAGCGGCAGTTGTCTGCATTGTGATAGATTGCTCCCTTTTTTAATGTGTTTACTCTGCGTTGTGCACTAATGCAGAAGAATGGATGCCTTTATCTGGACCTCCCAGAAAGGCATCTACCCCGAGGGCACCGTGTTGCTATTCATTTCTGTATGTGTGTGTGTGTGTGTGACACAGGGCTAACGACACGGGAATCCTCTCCTATAAAGACCATCTGCCCGTGAGCCAGATCGCGGTCGGAGACACCAACAGGACGGGCTCAGAGGCCGTCTTCCTCCTCGGCCCGCTGCGTTGTTATGGAGACAGTAGGTGATCACCTCAGTGCTGGAGCTGCTGTGCCAGATTTTGGCTGCAGATGCAGGAGGCCTCCATTCCCCGGGCTCAGGGTTCGATATCAGAGGCAACCCGAGCTCACGCCGTGGCCTCGTTTTGTCCACGGATAGTTAATCTGTCCCGCCGCAAAGTCGGACAACTGGCTCGCGTGGATCGTAACCTCGTAAAATCGGATTCTCAAACTCCTGTTTCTGCAGCCAGGCAGGGGTGCCAACAAATGTGGAGCGACACAGAAGGGGAGGGGGGAGCTGGACAGCAGCGCTGGAACATGAAAGAGGATGTAGATATTTATTGCTTCATGTCCCACAGTGAGCTGTGGACAAAGGGCAGGGGATTTTTTTTATTAGCTCATCTGCAGTCAAATGAAGTGCAGACCCCCCGCGGTGTCGTGTTAAACCAAGTGGAGTCCATGTCAAATGTGTTTTCAGCTCCGCACAAGACATCCAGAAAGTTTCCAGCAATGCGTCCGTCTTATTTCGACACATTGTGAGACATTGTGATCGTGAGCTCGCACTGTTATGTCATGAATGTGTGAACATGAACTGTCATTTAAATAGAAATGATTTCATGTCAAACCAGGGCTGCACAATCAATCCAATATTTATCCGCAATCAGGATTTTGGCTTTCCGCAGTGAAATAAAGAGGATCGACTGTGATGTTGCCCTTTTTGAAATGCCTTTTAAATGTTGGTATTGATCGAGATGCTTTCACGTATATACTGTATGTTATGTTGCTCTTTGTTTAAATGGGAAAGCACTTTTTTTTTTTTTTTGCTGAAATCAATTATTAATCACGACAAATAATTGTGATTGTCATTTTGGCCATGATTGTACAGCCCTAAAAATGGTCATGTTCTTGCTCTTAAAGGTTCTGCATCTGATATTCAGAGCTCATCTATTGACTCCACTCGGCTCTCAACATGGCGACGGCTGAGCAGCTAACGGTGCTAACGGCGCAAAACCTGAGAACTGGAGGGCAGGCTCTTTGGCATAGAGGGCACTAAAGAGCGTGCACACTTTTATTGCACACTCACGTGCACTAAAGAGCGTGCACTCTTTATTGCACACTCACGTGCACTAAAGAGCGTGCACTCTTTTATTGCACACTCACGTGCACTAAAAGCACCGGGATGTGTGAACAAAGCTCAGTAAAGCTTAGCAAGAGCTTCTCTGCTCAGGTGGACTCACTCCTCTAAGTCTTTACATCGGTAATAGTTGTTTGCTGCTATAATAATGCTCTGAATATCTCACAGAGAACCTTTAATAAACACATTCTGATCGTTTCTTTTATTTCCCCGGGTACCGCAGCATTGAACTCTCCCAACAAGAGTTCTGTGTTCTCCAATAAAGCAGCTAATTAAAAAGCTGGCATCCTCATAACTACGCGAGCGGCGAAGGCCGTCTCGCCACAGAAGCGACAGCATCGGGTTGTTGGTTCAAATAATGAAACCGTTTCCCGTCTTCCCGACTGCCGAGCTCTCGCCACACGGAGATGAGACGGAGTCGTGCCGCTGCAGCGCTGTAAAAGCCTCTTTAGGGAGGTGGAGACAGACTGCCGGTTGTGTGCATCTTAACCCCGGAGACCACAGCCGGCCGTCTGTCTCACGCCGGGAGCCGACACTGGGAACAGTGGGAACACTGATGTCGTGTGAGCAAAGAATGCGAGTGAGATAAACAAAGGAGGCAACAGGAAATAGACAAATGAGGTTTATTATTCAGTGTGCAGCCTCTTCCTCCCTCCACTTTACTCTCATCTTTCCTTTCCCTTCCCAGAGTCCCTGTGGAACGCCGCGTCGTTCTACCAGGAGTCCTCCTACCTCTACTTCCCCACCCTGCAGGCCGAGCTCGCCTCGGATATCTCCTTCTACTTCAAGACGAGCGCTCCGTCAGGAGTGTTTCTGGAGAACCAGGGCCTCAAGGACTTCATCCGAGTGGAGCTGAGCTGTGAGTAGAGAGAGACACACATGGCACGGACATGCAACACACCGTACATGCATCAGAACACCCCGCCAAAGCTGTCAGCGGTATTTATTTCGCTGTTCTAAGAGGGACATGTTAGCTGTAATATAGCTGACAGTTCAATTTCCCCGAGAAGCGCGCTGTCAGGTCTGCGGCGTGTGATGTAGTCGTAATGACGGCGGCGACGTCAGGCTGTCACGGGAGGCGTTAAACAGTGACGCCGAAGTCCTTAATGAACGCGCCAGATGGGGGAGATCTCCTCGCAGATTTACTGCAGGAAAAGAGGAGATAAAAACACATCTATTTATGCAAAAAGATTGACTTGTTTACACGAGCGCCGATAAAGATATACGCCGCAGTTGTAATGTTTTTACGATTGCGTTAAACAATCCGGGGGCACGTCGTCTCCTGCGTCCCTCAGCTGTGTCTTGCAGGTCCGTGTGTTGTAGGTGATTGCGGCGTGTGTTTTTGTCTCACAAACCTGAGGGAAGGAGTTCTCAGGATATTTGGAGCCATTATGTATTGCTGCGGCGTCGGAGACGTTGTGAAATATTGACGAGCTGTCAGCCGAGCCCCCTCATAAATCTATTCAGGTCATCAAGTTTTCCCAGCAGCGTTGTATCGCATTGCATCAGAAAGGGAGAATAGAGAGGAGCATAAAACACCTAATATCACATTCTGACCGGGCTGTCGTGTGTGTGTCTGTGTGTGTGTGTCTGTCTATGTGTGTGTGTGTGATTCCCCCACCGGCTGTCCAGCTCCCTCGGTGGTGACTTTCTCCTTTGATGTGGGAAACGGTCCAGCGGTCCTGACCCTGAAGTCCCACCTCCCTCTGAACGACAGGCAGTGGCACTTCGTGAGGGCCGAGCGCAACGTGAAGGAGGCGTCGCTGCAGGTCGACCAGCTCCCTCTGCGCTTCCTGGAGGCTCCGGCTGACGGACACCTCCGCCTGCGCCTCAGCAGCCAGCTGTTTGTGGGTAGGCTGGACGCGCCGCCAGAGACCGGCTGGCATTAATTGCAGCGAGACGTAAAGACCGGCTCACACCAGTCCGATAGGCGCTGTTGCTGATCTCCTCCGGCTCCTGAGGGGAATAGCAGGCTCTTAAGCCACTAAGTGCTCCACTGTTGTCATCAGCAATGTTGCTTATTTCGTCTGCGCCGTTAGCTGCTGGTAGCGCTGGAGACTTTGACTGGAAACACTGGGCTGCTGCTGGAAATTAGGGTGGGTCAGCGTGAGCCAAAACAGGAAATTTGTGGGCAATTAAAACCGAAACAATCAACTGAAAGAAACAATTAAGAACCGCAGAGTCCATTGATGATTTCTCAGCGGGTTCGTCAGCAGGAGCGGCGCCTTTTCGTTGTTAAAATAAGGATATCTATCGGTGCAGCTTGAAAGGAAAGGTTCAGATACCTTATTACAAAACTCAAATGCCACATGTACTTTAAAAAGAAGTGAGTTATTGGTCGATGCTTTAATTTCCTCGTCTCCACGCTGACCTTGAGGTGATCCTTTTCGGAGCACAGCTGAGAGAAAAGGGAGACGGAGCTCACACTGTTTTGTGCCTAAAAAATCATTCAGAAGTGCAGCTCATGTTAGCTTTTAACGGGAACGTTGAAATGAATTTCTGCACAGAGCAAAGAGGTGTTTTTATTCCCCATCTCGTACAATAGTGGCAGTACAAAGGCAGATGGAGAGAAGAATTGCAGCTAACGATACAGTAACAACAAATAGCAACCTGCCCTGTTAGCTGCTGTGAAGAACTGATGTATTTTATTATTCTTTCATTATTGCTCTGGTTCGGGAGGCTGCGGTCTTTCTCCTCTCTCACAGCCCCGCCCCCAACCTGACATTTTAATGTGTCTCTTTAATAATACACCAACCCTCTGGAGGGGACAGACCCCATTTAAAAAAAAAGAAAGTGTGTTCTCCATTTTACTGTAGGCCCACAGTTCATGCACTTAATGGGTCATTTACTTTCAGAAATAATTCCTCAGAGGAATGAAATGACAAATGGGAGCAATACTCAGCTGATCTCAGAAGAACTTGTCATTCGTTGAAGATTTAATTGTTTTCAGAAGAAAGAGCAAAGGTGGAATGTTAGGACATTCTCTCAGAAGATCAATGTGATTATGCCGTCTATTAAGGCTTCCCTGCCATTTTAAAACTGATTAGTAGTTTGGAACAGAACATTTTGTAAAATTGAAAAAAAAGCACTATAAGAACATACAATATATTCAGTGAAACTAAAAAGATAAACCGCCATGTGTTTTGCCTACATTGGGCTCTAAATGTATGTTATGGAAAAACAACCACTTCTGTCGTATTTTATCAGACATTAATACATCCCAAGGTCATAGGTTCCCAAGGTCAAACGTCCCAATGGTCATATGTTTCCAGGGTGATTTGTTTCCAGGGTCCGGTTCCCAAGGTCATATGTTCCTAGGGTCCGGTATTCAAGGGTCCTACGAGGAACCTATGCTCTGAGGGTCATATATTCCCATGGTCATATGTTCCAGATTCCTATGTCCAAAGTTTCCTGTATCTCAGGGTCCGGTTCCCAGGGTTCTATGTTCCCAGGGTTTGTATCCCAAGGTCGTATATGCCTAGGGTCTTATATCTGAGGATATTGTGCTCCCGGAGTCATATGTTCCCTGGGTTCTGTGTTTCCAGGCTCCTATATCCTAGAGACCTATGTTTCCAAGGTCACGTGTTCCTAGAGTCCGGTATTCAAGGGTCCTATGTTACTAGGAACCTATGCTCTGAGGGTTCTATGTTTCCAGGGTCCAATGTTCCCATGGTCATATATTCCAGAGTCATTGGTCCCAGGTTTCCTGTATCTTACGGTCCTGTTCCCAGGGTTCTATGTTCCCAGGGTCTTATATCCCAAGGTCGTATATGCCTAGGGTCATATATATCTCAGGGTCCTATGCTTCCAGGGTCTTATATCCTAGGATATTGTGGTCCCAGAGGCATATGTCCGCAGGGTCCTATGTTTCCAAGGTCTTGTATTCAAGGGCCCAATGTTCCCAGGATCATGTGTTTCCAGGCTCCTATATCCTAGAGTCCTATGTTTCCGTTCCTAGGGTCCGGCATTCAAGGGTCCTATGTCCCCAGGGTCCTTTATTTCAGGGTCCTGTGTTCCCAGGGTCCTTTATTCCAGGGTCCTCAAAGTAAGAGATTGACCGGGGCTATCCTTGCAGTTCAGATAGCAAAAGAACAAAGGAAGACCAACATTTAAAATGCAGTTTGAATGATTCAAAATCCATTCGGCCACTGTGGAGAAACTGTCAAGAAAAAACTGTCTTAACCGCAATTTTGAGGGTGTAGGTTTCAAGCAGCGTAACATCAGTCGGCTGCAAACTGTGGGTGGGTGATCTCAACATATTGACCCAGGTAAGAAACATCGCTGACCACATATACCCTTTGAAAGGTCTTGTTAATCTGTCATATTAAGAGGATATTGAGCTGGAGAACACGGGACCCCGGGAACAAAGATACACTCTGGGAAACGGGAGCTCGTAGCATCAATAGCACGAACCAAGTCTACAATGAGTTGTCTCTTTCCGATAGCGGGAAATGACCTTCGTCTGTCCATCAGCAGGCGGCAGAGACACGATGCGATACCGTGAGCATGTCTGATGCCTCTGCTGTCTAGCAACATATGGAATCCCTGCTGTTTGTTCCATCAACATATACCACAAGACATATGCCAGACCAATTCAGAAATCGGCCTCGCGGGATCATGAAAGGAAGTCATACCCACTTGGTTGTATGTAATAACAATGTGATACGTTGACCTAAAAAAGTCGACGTCTCCCACCTCTATGAAGCAATAATTATCAGCTGTCTTGAACATTTGTGGTGTGGTGTTTTATGTTTAGCGTTAATTTGATTTCACGCGCTCCAGCGCCGGCAGAGTGGACTGGAAATGAAAGTCAGTGTTTTGTGTTGCGTCCTCATCGGCCTTTACGGGAATACGACCATCGCAGATGCATCTGAGCACCGCTGTTCTCCCCACACAGGAGGAACGGCGTCCCAGCAGAGAGGCTTCCTGGGCTGCATCCGGACTCTGACCGTCAACGGCGTGAACTTCGACCTGGAGGAGCGGGCCAAGATGACGCCGGGCGTGACCTCCGGGTGTCCCGGCTACTGCAGCGGCTCCACCAGCCTCTGCCACAACAGGGGGAGGTGCGTCGAGAAGAGCAACGGCTACGTGTGCGACTGCTCCCAGTCGGCCTACGGCGGGACCACCTGTAACCAAGGTGAGCCCCGATCGACAACAAAAAGCTCCACACTTAATGTAATTAAACGGGTTAATGTAGATTACGACAAATAAGTAATCGATCATTGCCAAGGTTGTTCCGTTGCGGCCGCGTCGATAAAAATGCAAGTGATGCCAGAGGCAATTAATACTTGTCCTCGCTCCAGACTCCGAGAACATTTAAAATGCATTAGACCAAATTATCTCCTACGAGCACAGACGCCGACACAGCCGAGGCCTCAGCAGAGCAGCCGGCGGAGCAGACAGATCATATATGTGGAGAGATATAGTTTTTAAGACGGAGGGATTTCTAAGAACTCTGGCGGCGAATGTGACAGACCACACTGCAGTGTTCACACTGTTTCCTCTTGCTCAGTGTGTCGATTGTGAAAAGTGGCACGCGTGCCAGGATACAGTTAATCCGACTGCTGTTCAAAGATATTTCTGCTTTTACGGCTTGGATCTCAACCACGGTAAGCTGTGTTGTTGTGGCGCCTCTCAGACATGGCACCTGGAGGTCACAGACTCTCCCTTTGGTCTCTCTCTGAGAGTTAAACTCTCAGGTGTGAAATGCAGCTTGAAGATAAATGTATGATAGTATTCAAGGCTCTGAAGTTCTGACATAATGAAAGTGCTTCACTTTAAAAGCAAAGGTATGATTAATGTACCAGTACGTTGCCCAATAATGATATGAAGCAGTTGCCTCGAGATTATGCAACTGAGAAGTGAAGCTAATGCTGAAGTACACTTCAGCCACCAGGGGGCGACTCCTCTGGTTGTATAGAAGTCTGTGCTTCATGTGTTAAAGCTGCATTCTCTCTCCTGACCACCAGGGGTGACTACTCTGGTTGTATAGAAGTCTGTGCTTCATGTGTTAAAGCTGCATTCTCTCTCCTGACCACCAGGGGGCGACTCCTCTGGTTGTATAGAAGTCTATGCTTCATGTGTTAAAGCTGCATTCTCTCTCCTGACCACCAGGGGGCGACTCCTCTGGTTGTATAGAAGTCTATGCTTCATGTGTTAAAGCTGCATTCTCTCTCCTGACCACCAGGGGGCGACTCCTCTGGTTGTATAGAAGTCTATGCTTCATGTGTTAAAGCTGCATTCTCTCTCCTGACCACCAGGGGGTGACTCCTCTGGTTGTATAGAAGTCTATGCTTCATATGTTAAAGCTGCATTCTCTCTCCTGACCACCAGGGGGCGACTCCTCTGGTTGTATAGAAGTCTATATAAATGACTCTACTTCTCTTGATGTATTCCCTCAGTAAACATTGTAAACATGAGTTTATGTCTCAATCTCTAGTTTCAAGTCTTCTTCAATGCAGCATGATGTTCATTTAGTACATTATGGTCATTTAGAGTCAAACAGACCATAAAGCAGGGGACGCTTTAGGGGCGGGGCTACAAGGTGATTGACAGGTTGCTACCAAGGCGTTGTCCAGTCTGGAACGTTCACCATTTCACAGTCTGTTTTCAGCTCGTGAAAGTTAATCTCAGGGCCGCAAATCTCAAACAAATCTAAAAACTCAAAAGCCAATGGGGGCTTCTTATATACAGTCTACAGGCACCACTGAGGTACTGTACTGTACTGTGGCTGCCATCCCATCCACACTCCCCGACTTCCTCTTAGCTCCAGTAGCGATGCATTTATTTTAAAAGGTATGAAATTTGCTTTTCCCACACACACACACACACACACACACACACACACACACACACAATGCAGAATTATGCACCAGCTGGCTTGTTAAGGGAGTTTTGTAGAGGAATCCCTGTGGTTTGTTGACTGAATCATAGTTTAATAATGTGCTTCGACGTGTCGGCTTCGTACTTGGAGGAGTGCGTGCACACGATCTGCTCCTCAAGTCGCCCGTTGCGTTCCCCTCCGCCAAGTCGTGCGCTACAGACGGCTAGAGATAACAGAAGTTTCATCCGCGCGGAAAAGACCACAGAATAAAACATCGTGTCCTGCTGCAGCCTCGCTCTGCAAGATGGATTGTAGGTACACGGTAAATATACAGTAAATGCCCAGAGAGTTCTCGAGTACCTGCATACTCACACACCGATACATCTCTGAAGAAAGACATTGTTTTTGGACAGATTTCCTTTCCCCCCTTCCAAAAAAAGTGCCTCACCTCGAGCTGCACCCGTTGGGCACAAACTACTTTTCTTTTTCCCCTCCACACTTTTTGATTGAGTTGTGTTGATTTTTCCAGC
>NC_136589.1:3548085-3600585 GCF_910589615.1 Taurulus bubalis | reverse complement strand
AGACCGGGAATTGTAATATTGACCCGGCTCCACTTGACAATGCATAGCTATCTGACTGTTTGATCTGCCAGCCATTGTGTGTGCGTGGGAGGAACACTGAGCACATATTGACTTTTTTTTTTTTTTTTTTTTTTTCTGTGTGGGAGCGAAAGGCTCAGAGATAAATATTTGTATCTCTCAAAAAGCAATTGAAGAAGTTTAGATATAGCGGTCTATTTATATATATATATTTAGAAGCAGGCCACATCATTTGGGTGGATCGGTGTATTCTCTTCTGCTTTTCGGCATCATAATGCGATGCTCGCATATTTGGAGCCTCGGAGTCATGTCAGTGGACTGGACTCCTAAAAGTTACGCGAGCACAGCGCTGAATGCCTCATTATGAAGCGCTCCGGTGGGAATGTCTTTACAGAGCTTAACCCTCTGAACCCCCACAGTTTTGGGGCGTTTTCTTTGTTGCTCCGGTTACATTTTACTGGCCTCGTTTGTCACTGCAATATATATATATATATATATATATATATATATATAGAGAGAGAGAGATATATATCTATATATATATACAGTAGGTCCTGCAGCTCCATGGTAACAGCATAGTCATGGCTAGAAGCTGAGGGAACTCAAACATGTCTTTTGTGCAGTATAATAAGTTACAATGCCATAAATCAAAAAATATATCAACCAAAAATGGGAAAACAATGGAATCTATACATCAAACATTTGCTAATGTTGTAAAAATAAATGGAGGCTCTGCATGCTTTGCACATCGAGTTATTCACATTTTTACAACCTCTCCTTGCGGCCTCTCCTCTCTGCTCAGCTGCCGGCGGTTCAGTGGAGGTTTCATGGGATTGTTGTCACGTGACCGTTGGTCTCAGGAGGATCCGTCACGGCGTCCTGGCGGCGCCGAGGAGCTCAGAATTTAGCGTTGTTTTTTTACAGAATCCGGTGAAAGCAAACGGTTCATTCGCCGGTGAGATTTTAAACGAGACGTGTAGAATAAAATGTTTTTGATGAAATATTCATCGCGCGATGCGTTGGAGAACAGTCGGGAAAGGTGAGCGCCTGACGATTATGATGGTTTTCACAGCGTCTGGCTCGGATTAAACGGTGGAGTTTTGGGCGGCTGTTCAAAGAAAACATGTTTTTTTATGCATCCCGCCGGCGGGTTTGAGCTTCAGAGGAGAGCTGACGTGTCTTTTCACGCTTTGTGTGCAGGGAGTCTGCAGATCTGGTATCACCTTCAGACCGACAGGAGTCCCGACGTGTTCAGCCCCGTCGTCACCAACCTGGCAGACGCCCGACTGCATCGGATCAGAATCCACCGAGTGGGGAAAAACCTCTACGTACAGGTACAGCACCACTCTGATTCCTCTGATCCATCCAGAGAAGCTCGGCTGTCTTGTGATCAGTGTTGACAACGGTGCTCATAGCTGGCAAACTCATTTTAAATATACAAGCGTAATATTTACTCAAAGACTTTCAGCTAGCAGTGATATCAGATCCCAATTAATTTCAGACAGGATCATGATCTTATCGCAGTCATTTTTCACTGCAGGGTTTAAACTGTTTTGAAAGTTACTAAACAGTACAAGCAAACTAATGTCTCCATTAAAAACAGACCAGATTCCATTCACAATTTCAACACTTCAAAGTTTATTGAAGGTTTTTATTCGTCAATTTCCTTTCAGCTGCTTTTCAACCCGTGAGATCCGCCGCACAGCGCTAATTCACTAAGAAAACACCTCACTTTTAAAGCCTGTTAACGACATTCCCTTCTCACAACAGCGTGGTGAAGCACATTAGGAGTTCTTTATTCAAACTAAATCATGACGGCTGTATTAGCTGCATGCCGGATGAATCACAGCTCACAGGAGCTCCTCTTAAATTACCATGTGACCGGTTGCTGAGCAATTTAATATTTTTTTGTACGTGCGTTACATCACTTTTTTTCCTCCGGTCAAGCTCAGAAACAACAACAAACCCACTGAATGTCAGCTGCAGTGAAATGGATTCTTCGCCGTGTGATCTGCTGCTTTCTTACATCTGGCTCTGTCGGCATTTTTTAATCAACGGAAGTGGACGCAATTAAAATCACTGCAGTGTTTTTATTGCAGATCCTCAAAGTTAAGTGACGCAACTGAGTCAGCACGAGAAGCACAAGGTCTTCAGAGCTGATGCGGGTGTCACGAAGCCGTAGAGAAGACCGGTCTCAATCTATAATGTATTGAAACGCCGCCGCCGCTGCTGGTGTTTCCTCGGTTTAGATTTCTCGTAATTGCCTTGTTATTTGATTTCTCTCCACTCAACCAGATCGACCAGGACATCCACAGAAAGTACACACTGTCATCCGAGGCGGAGCTGATCTTAATCAGATCCCTGACATTGGGCAAAGTCACCAGTAAGTCCCTCCCTCTCCGCTCGCGTCGCCACCAGTCCGCTGTGCTGCGGTTACCGTAAATGTCACTTTTTATAACGGCGCGCTCGGCTCTCTCTCCGCGTGGCTGCAGGGCGGGAGAACCTGGACGAGGACGTGACGCAGGCGGCCTCCAGGGGCTTCGTGGGCTGCCTCTCCTCGGTGCAGTTCAACCACGTCGCCCCGCTGAAGGCGGCGCTGACGAACCGCGGGAGCTCGCTGGTCACCATCCGGGGTCCGCTGGTGCAGTCCAACTGCGGGGCGCTGGCGGAGTCCACCTCGCACACGCTGCAAGGTCAGAACACACACACACACACACAAGCGCGTTTAGCTCGCCCACACACACCCACCCACACACTACATGATCGATAAAGCATGCATCAGTTGTTGTTTTTTTATAGTTTTCTGCAGGCCTGCAAGTGAGATGAGAAAGGTGAAAGTTCCTAAACTAATCAATTAGTACAAATATCTCCAGTTTTTTATTCTGCAAGAGTTTTCTGATGAGAAAGAGTTGACACATTAATCAACATTAAATTAAATGGAAAATTGCAGCCCTAATTTCTCATTGGGAATATAATTATGACTCTATTAGGTCCTGTATTAGATGCTACACGGGCCCAGGGTTCGATTCCCGGGCCGGACGGCCTGTGAGGAGTTTGCATGTCCTCCTTTGTGTGAGTGGGGTTGTCGGTCTTTATCTCCAGAGATAATCAGGCAACCTGCCCAATGTCAGCTGGGATCAGCTTCCCGTCTCTGAACAGGATAAGCGGTTAAAAGATAAATGCGGTTTATCGATAATGCAGGATCGACGGGATTATGGATGGATCGAAATGCGAATCCCGGACTCAGCCCTGGCACGTGGGGTGCTGCATGATCAATCCTGGTTATGAAGTGACCTAGTTTAAAAAAAAAAAAAGAAGCCTAAAAAAAAATATAGCTGCAATAACCCACTAACGGGTCTTTGTGTCGCAGCCCCCCAGGCGTTCTGGAGATGAACAAATCAACTCAAAGCAGAACTATCAGTCTAATCAGCCTCCTGCAGAGCTGCCATTGCTTTTTTTAAAAGTGACTTGTAACTTGTGAATTGAGTTTCCGTCTCTCTCTCTACACCAGACACCTTCCAGCAGTGTTTTCCAGTCAACTTTCTGAGAGAACAACCTTTTCTACCAAAGGAGCTGTCGACGGCAGCGCCTTAACAGTGACGCTGTGTTTTATTTATCTGTGTTCCTTCTGTGCCCTACAAGCAGCTTTATGGTTTGAGCTCCTTAAAAAGTTGCAGCGACGAACGTCTTGACATGAAAACGTAGTATTCTGGCCGGACAGGCTCTGTATTTAAATATATATCGTAAAAAGCCGTGAATACATTTTTCAGACGTCGTCCTAATTGTCCCGTCTGTCGAGGCAGCAGATTGAGCCGGCGGAGGCTCGGATGAGATTCTCTCATTTAGAGCACAATTAGACACTTTTTGGCAGCGGCGCGGCTCATCTCGTGGAGCTTCAACACCAAACAGACACTCGCTTCAGGCCTCGTTCGCCGTCACGACGCATCCAGTGTGACGCTTTGACACGGGTTGAATGCGTCGGCGCACATCAGCCAACCCTCCATCATTATTATTATCATCATCATCATCATCAACAACAACACCCCCCCATGCGTGTTTCTTCGTTTTTTTCGGCGTTTAACTACCCGGAGAGAAATACAGTGGAGCCAAAACGTCAAAAGAAGAGAAGTGAAAACTATTTCATTTTCCTTTGTGTCCGAGTGACTAATGGGGACAGCGATTGTTGAAATTGCTCCGGTGTTGAGGGACAGCGGGCGCTAAACGGCGCGACTCCTCACCGCCAATGCAAGTGCACTAAAAATGCTCCTTGTTGCCAGGAGGAGAGTGTGTTTGATCAGATTTGTTTTGTGCGTCAGCCCTTTGTGATGGAGCTGCTGCTGCTGCACACAGCTGCCGTAACGCAACGGTGTAACACCCTGTTTTTTTCCATGTGTGTGTTTTGCCAGTGTTTCCTGATTGTTTATTCCCTTCGCCTGTTCTCGTCAGACTCAGACTGTGTGATTGATAAGCCCCGCTCTCATTGTTTCCACCTGTGCCTCGCTGCCTCTCTTCCCCTGTGTATTTAGTCTGTGTCTTCCTCTGTGTATTTAGACTGTGTCTTCCCCTGTGTATTTAGTCTGTGTCTTCCTCTGTGTATTTAGTCTGTGTCTTCCTCTGTGTATTTAGTCTGTGTCTTCCTCTGTGTATTTAGTCTGTGTCTTCTCCTGTGTATTTAGTCTGTGTCTTCCTCTGTGTATTTAGTCTGTGTCTTCCTCTGTGTATTTAGTCTGTGTCTTCCCCTGTGTATTTAGTCTGTGTCTTCCCCTGTGTATTTAGTCTGTGTCTTCCTCTATGTATTTAGTCTGTGTCTTCCCCTGTGTATTTAGTCTGTGTCTTCTCCTGTGTATTTAGTATGTGTCTTCCCCTGTGTATTTAGTATGTGTCTTCCCCTGTGTATTTAGTCTATGTCTTCTCCTGTGTATTTAGTCTGTGTCTTCTCCTGTGTATTTAGTCTGTGTCTTCCCCTGTGTATCTAGTCTTTGTCTTTCCCTCGTCAGTGTCAGGATTGTCTTCTTTGTCTCCCATATCTGTACGTCGCCTTCGAGTTGTAGTTTTCTAGTGTTTGTTTCCCGTACTAGTCTTTATCTTTGTTTGTGATGATTTGTGAGGATTTTGCCCTCCACCTGGCCTTCTGTTTCCTCTGCCTCTCACACCCGGTCGTGACAGACGGAGTCTCTCTCTCCATCTTATTCTTTAGTTAATCCAGTTCTTTGTCTGTTATTATATTTTGACCTTTATGCAGGTCTCAAGACCATCGTAAAGTCAACAGTCAGGTCTGTGCTTGGCTGTAGTTTTCCTGTATGTGCACACAGGGTTCAGCCTTCGCTCGTGGTGAATCTAGGGGACAAGGAGTGATGACGCTGCAGCCGCTAAACGTTCTGCAACGTCATCACTCGTTCTCTAAATGTTCTCTGACAGGCTCAGATTGTTATTATTAGTGTCTGGCAACATTATGGGAAGAACCCTGCAGAGGAATAAAATGTTCTTTCTTTAACCTTTCTCTTGATCCGGTCTGTTTGTGAACATATACAGTCGTGACGTTGTTAAAACAGTTGTTAAAATGTGTTATTGCTCTGCGGGGTTCTTCCCATAATGATGTCAGACACTTGTAACCACGGTCCACGGCAGCAAGGAGAACATTTAGACGGTGAGGAGTTGCCTCGAAAGATCACATTACCGCCCGGTTGGCAGCTGCCGCCTGCAGCGTCCTCCCTCCATCACTTCCACACGAGAACATGAGGAAACAGGGTCCATCTTAGGGAAGAAATGCCAGAGTCACCATTTAATTTGGTATTACACAATCGTGTAAAACAGACAACCAGAGGCATGATGACGGCACACTAATGTCTGTTTCTGCTCCTCCAGATCAAACCGTAACAGCCAATAAAGACAAGGAGCAGCACGGCAGCAGCACCCAGAAGGATTTGGCCGTGATAGCAGGTCTGTTTGTTTGTTTCTTCCTTTGCTTAATTGAAAACGAGTCCCAACTGTTTGCTATTTGTCATTCCCTCTATTTGCCTCCATCTTGATCCTTTTTCTCCTTCTCCTGGTCTCTCGGTAACTGCGTCTGAGCTCAGGTTCATTTTCATCACTGCCACTCACGCAGCTTTGCTTTGAATTGGAATTGACGCCGATGATGATGATGATGGTGATGATGATGGTGATGATAATGTTTGAGGATCTCTTTGCGCTTTCCAAACAGGGAAACATTGCTTTGTATTTCCGTCTCCTTGCACGTCGCGTTTGACAAAAGAAAACGCCCCCGAGCTGATCAGCAGGATCAGTGTAAGACCAATAAAATCATTGCGAAGAATAGTTTAACATCGGGAGAATACACTTTCGCTCTGAGCCCAAATGTAACAACACAGTTTGATGTATAGGGGGAAGAGAGGTAATTGCTTTCAGGGGGAGTTGGTGGATAATAAATGAACTGGTGTTTATTTTATTTGCACCAAACAGGAGCCCAGGAGAGTCTCATCAACACCCGCAACACCGCAGATAAGTTGAGATCCAGCTTGTTAGGAGACGCTGCTTTAAGAAGTCCTCCATCAATGCTGAGATGACTAGATACAGACACAGTATTCATGAAATATGAAAGGTATCATCATATCTTAGCGTGCCTAACATACTTATTCGCTTTATTGGTGAGAGTTAGATGCGAGTAGATGGATACCAGTGAATTGACAGGTGATCAAGACTTTATGTGCAATGAGTCCAAGTCTAGGTTCTTCACCAATGGATTTTATATTTCATCTATTTTTTTAAGCAACTTTTGAGTTTGAAAACCATTCTAAATGCATTCATATCGCCTATCAAAGTCCCCATTCATTTAAAATGGCCATTGTTTCTTTTATGTAACGATATCGGTATGACCATCATAAATTATTTCCCTCCCTTCCGCTGGCGCTCATCGATGGCGAGACGTTTTCTCCTATATACCCTGAACAGCTTTAATTCTGCTGCTGACGCTGTTAGGCAACACAGACTTTTCTTTATGGATCCCAGACAGCAGGACTTCACTATAGGACACATGGGGCAGCGTCTTAGCCCCATATGGTGTTGTTGGGGCCAATTAGCAGTAAGCTGGTCAGGTACACAGCCGTCTGTTTGCTAGAGCTGACTCGTACGAGGCCTCCGTATGGGAACAAGAGAAAGTTTACATAAGAGTTCGTAAATGTCCCTGCAATGAGTTAGGGGTTAAAAAAAAAAGCATTTTGACGTTGACCCTGGCCGGCTGCACCCCTCCCCCTCCCTCTCCCTTCCCCCCCGGAGTCCGCTAATGCGTCTTCCCTGCTGTGTCCTCAGGTGTGGTCACAGCGGTGGTCTTCATCGCCGTGTGCGCTCTGGCTGTGATCAGCCGCCTCCTCTACCAGCAGCGGCGGGCCCGGAGGAGCGGCAGCATCAAAGAGGAGAACAGGTCCGGCGTGTACACGGACTACAGGACAGAGCTGCACCTCCACAACTCAGTCAGGGAGAACATGAAGGAGTACTACATCTGACCGCCCTCTGTGGACCGGAGAGCCACGGACTTACCTCTCTCGTACGAAGGAATAACAGGTGGACGTGCCGCTGCAGGATTTATCCTTTTTCCTTTTCTTTTTTTTTCGACAAAACACCCACGTGCCCTGGAAGCGAGTCTCCCAGGGACACCGCAGCCTGTAGTCCACTCTCGTGATGCTCCGGCACAAAGCAAGTGGTCGAGTCTTCGCAGCTGTTAGTGTATTTGATGTTGGTGAAACTGTCCGAATCAAGCTGCTGTGTCGTTGCAAACATTGTGTAAAGCAAAAAGGTGAATGTTCTGCAAGGGAGGGGAGGTAACGATGAAGACGGGACACCGAGCGACAGCTGCTGTCCATCCTGAACGCGCACAACTTAAAAGCTTTTGTTTGGAAAGCCCCCCCCCCCCCCTCCCCTCCCTTTCAAATGCGCGATACGTGCGCACTTCGGCGGGACTCACTAAATTGTACTTTTGCGAGTCGGGAAAAGTAGGCCAGGCCTGTAAGATATGCGTGCATTCGCTGCTGTCTTTGTTTTTTCCAGTGGTGGTGAATGTTCTAGAAGAAGAAATCGGGGGGGACAACACTGCCTATACTGTATGAGTGCCTAATTTGCATACAAGTTTTTATTTGAACATTTTAGAAGTTATTCATGTGATTCGCACAAAAGCAATCGCATTTACATAGAGAGGAGCTTATTGTCATTCAGTTCTGCAAAAACCCGTTCTGCATAGAATAAAGAAAAAAGGAAAGTTGAGTTCCCCACTCATGCACAGCGCCAGCCTGCCGGTTGACCACCAGTGATGCTTCTCTCCCCGCCTGTTTGCAGCCGCATGGAAACTGACAAACCCAAATCCTGTAATCTTCTGTCAACTGGATGCGAACCGGATCCGTAACTCAGCACGTTCAAGTGTTTCAGGTTTTTCCAAGTCTTGTCCCCAAAAGAAAAGAAAGAAGCATTGCACACCATTCGGACCTCATTTATTTTATTATAGGGATTTATAGCGGATGACTTTGAGGATTTTATTTGATTGTGCAAATTCTGCTTGTGTATTTTTTTTTTTTTAAAGGTGCAATGTGTAAGATCCGGCCACCTGCTCCGAGCAAATAGGGGGCAGCATTTCACCTCCACCACTAAATGTGCAGCCGTCGGATATACAAATGAAGTGAACTTCTCACTAACAGCAGGGCAAACGCACCTGAATATCACAATAACTCTTCCGTTTTATAATATTTACGTGTGGCGGCAAAAATGTACGTTAGCCATCTTTGAGTTTACTTTTTCTTTTTGCCCCCCATTTCTGCCACTTTGGATTTAATCCAGAAAACAAACAACAAAATCCCACACGGATCACATGAGCGTAATCCACAAGCTGGACTTCCCCGTCCTCGTCCTCTCTCGTTGGCCGTTGGACAGACCGGACAGCTCCAGTGACCTCACTGTCACCTCTGGAGGAACCAGTGGGATTAAAAAAGACAGGACGGACCTTTCTGGTTGGCAGTAGATACCTCTGCAGCACAATATGCACACACATGAATCATTTAGATAATGTTAGTCAACTTTTTTTTAAGGTTTTACAATTTTTTGGGGGTCGGATCGTACACGTTGCACCTTTTCAGTACGTAAGAATTGCAAAATCAATGATGCACATTGAATTGTGAAAGTAGCAGAACGGAGAGGATTATTATCATCGTTACATAAATACAAAGCAGTCATACACACAAGCAGTAACTATCAACCGGTCAGCAGTCAGTCAAAATATCTACAGGCTGAAAAACTCTGCATGGACCGACACTGGCGTTAAATCCGGCAAACCGAGAAGCTCTCAAGCGGTATCTTTGGTGTTCTTTGGCAAACGGGCAGCGGTGTGGTGTACAGGAGGCGCTGAGCTCGGAAATTACTCATTAGAGGTTAAACCAGCGTGCCAGGCCAGTTGGCAGTGGGGTCGCGACCTTCTCCGCTGCACTTTGTCACAGTACGTGAGTGACTTTGCGCCACTGTTTGAGGTTGCACTGCCTGTATCTCAGTCCCCGGCTCGATGCTACGACAAGCAAACTGTGCACCGGCCTGAAAAAAAAAGACCCGGGACGAAGGTTTAGTGCGTCTGTGATCGAGCAGCGCTGGCCAGCGGCGCTTAAGAGCTTTTTGCAACCGAGTAAAAAAAGGCCACCTGGCGAAATTTGCTTGTTTATTGTCTGGGTTACAGGGATACGTGGTGGTTTCTATATATTTCAAGCAGAATACTTTTTATATACGTCTTACACTGGTGGATCCTTAGAAAAAAAAGAAGGAAAAAATAGAAATCCATCAACACCCAAACTAGCGCCTACCCAGTGGTCCTGTGAGCCTGTAATGCGCATTACACCAGAAAACAGGAATTAAAGGGTGGATGAAAAATGGAGACTTTGCTTTTTTTAATTTTTTTTATGCTTTTTTCGATCTTTACCACTACTAAGGCTAAAAATACTAAGTTTGACCTGCAGGTAGTGCGAGAGGTAAAACGATGTTACAGATTTGGCTTCAGCTGATCCGAAGCAGCTTCGCTGTCCTTGTCAGAGTCGGTTGTAGTTTGAGTGAACGTGCTGAACATAAGGGTTGATGCTGAGTCTGAGGCTGACGGGTATTGTGTTTTTTTTTTCTCTCTTGGGTGTCCTGTCATGAATGAATGAAGTCATTGCAATTCGTCCACTTGGGATCATAAACGTCTGTATACAAATTCAAGGGAAAGCGATCCAACAATTGTGAAGATATTTCCGTCAGTTTTTTCCCACAATTTTTGGACCGATGCACCGATGGATGGAAAAAATACTGAAACATTATCGCCCTCTCTGAAGCTCCACCGCCTCTGTCTGGCTAAAGATCACGTGACTTTATGGTTAAAAAGATCACCTGGGCCCCATCTGTGCATGTCCTTGTTATTTAAGTATGTCTCAAGATGTGATAGTCTGCAGTCTCCAGTTATCAGTGAATGAATACATACCTCTCAGAGTGTTTGTTATATTGCAATGGGTTATATCACGTGGTTACTTCTTCTTAATGATTTGTATAGCTGCAGTTTTATTAAGGATCTATTGTATAGATGTATAATTTAATAATAAAAGTGAATATATTGATTAATTCTCTCTTGTAAAATGGCTTGACTTCAACAGCTTTAAACAGTCATGTGTTGCTATCAAGATCATTTCATGGCTCAGGAGCATTTTGATTGCCTCTCAACGGCTCTCAACATGGCGACAGCTGAGCCGGCTGCTCGTAGCTAATGGTGCTAACGGAGCTAACGGAAATAACTACAGCAAACGTGCTAAAAGAGCTAACGGTGTTTACCTGGAGGGGGAACCGGAGGATGGGAGCAGTGCAGAGCGGCGGCCGTGAGCCAACCGGTTGGTCAACCAGTTGGTCAACCAGTTGGTCAACCAGTTGGGCACGGACATGCACATAGCAATTTTTTTTTTTTTCTTCTTCTTCTTTTTTTAGCTCTGAATGTCGTATCTTGCCTCCTTGGAGGTGTTTACGTCTGTGTCTTTTTCCCTGTGGCAGCCCAGCAGTACTTTCAGTCTAAGTACCACATTGTTTGTTTGCCGGTGGGAAGCCGGTGAGGGATTTGCATCCTTACTGGGATTTGGAGCTGGACTGCATGAACCTCCCATGTGGTGCTTCGCTGGCAGGTGAAAATATGCATTGCTTATTTTATTTGACTAAATATAGCTGCAAAAGGGTTGGGAAATCTTAATTTGGAAATATATCTTGCTAGAAAGATTGTAAATTGGCAACAGTTACTCGTTTTTGAAGACTAGACTTTGTCACCATCATACACCTTCAGATTTTCATCAAAATAGAGATACTGATGAACTGTTATGTTAAGTAACTGAGCTAAATCCTGTCCAGAAATAAAAGGGCTTTCAGTGTAAAATATTTGAGTCAGACTCCACAAGCGCTGACTTGAGGGCATATACAATTATGTTTAAAAATGTGCCAGATGGCTTGGAGTCTAATTGAGTTGCAATTGCACAGTGTGGTCATGAGTCATGGCGGTTGATGCAAAGGACACCATGCCTGTGCTAATTTGGCAATTACATGGGAAACGGTATTGAATATTATAAAACGCATTAACCATTTTCAGTTGATCCAATCTCATCCTGTGCTCATTTTGATGAATATTGCCTTGCCTCGTATATCCATGAAATAAAAAACTTCAGTGGAGTAGTTGCTGCATATGAAGACCAATGAAATAATAATCCATCCATTATCTTCCGCTTATCCTCGGCCTGGTTGTGGAAGCAGCAGAGTTTAGCAACGCATCCCAGACGTCCATTACCCATTACCAGATGGACTTGCATGGGAAACCTCTAGAGGGAGAGGCGTCCAGGGGGATCCTGATCAGATGTTGAACCACCAGCCGGACCCTGTGAAAGAACCATTAACCTTTCACTGACATTTCAGTTCCGTTCCTAGTAGTCTACTTCTTTTAAATCAAAGGTGTAAAAGCCAGAAATAACTTTAGGACGATTGATCTCTCTATTATCTGAGCCTGTTTGCAAATGCTATATAATAAACTCATGAAAGACAACTTGGTTCTCAATCTTAATTCCAGGTTTCCACCACAGCCCTTTTCGTGGCAAAGGAGCAGCTTCTCCGAGATCCCTCCAGATGTCTGAGTAATCCAAGATGGCGACGGCGAAATAGCCCAAACTGGAGGCTTCAAAACATCAAAGCAACAGGTGACGTCACGATGACTTCGTCCACTTCTTATATACAGTGCATGCCCTGCAGAGGAAGCTCATTTTTGGACGCTTTATATCCGCGATCTCATTCTTTCGACCTGTTAAAATCCAAAGCTTTGCCTTCTGGCTCAGCTCCCTCCTCCTCTCCACAACGGTCCGGTATATACGGTCACTGTCGACGCTTCACTCGCTTCGTTTCACACTCGTTCGTTACCAAGATCCAGAGATACTTGAACTCCCTCGCTTGGGGCAGTGACTCACTCATAATACTCTGTTTTTCTGCAGAATTACGTAACAACAGGAATGAAGAAAAATGGGTTATATGAAACACAATGCATCAGTCTCAACATCATGTATCGGTTTCACCTGCGTCGCATTGGAAAATATAGATTTTACATTTTGTGTAACAGAAAAAAAAAGAAATGCCAGTAAAATCAGCTTTCATAAGCAGTTGTTTCCACATACAGTTTCCTCTGCTGCCACAGCATGTCAGGAGTCTAACGTACAGCTTATGTAAATGTGTTCATTTTGTACTGATTATCAATTCAGAACTGCCTGAACAGGTATTTTCAAAGAAAGCTAATTGGTAAACGGTGTCACTGAGTATCTGCTACTTAAGCCTTTCGTTTGATGTCCTCGTGCCTGAGAGGTGCTCACAAACAAAAGCAAATACAACTTCACACCTTTTTTGTTGTTGTTTAATGGCTTCTTTCTATTTTTTCTCGATGTTGACCTTCTTTTCCAGTTCATTTCCTTTCTGTTTTGTTCAGCATTCTTTTTTTTAATGGAATGCACATGCTTTCCTGTTCATAGTCATTCAACATGAGCACAACTACACCCTTACAATAAATGATCAAAAAAAATGCAGCAACCTGTCAATCACCTTGTAGCCCCGCCCTAAAGCGTCCCCTGCTTTATGGTCTGTTTGACCCTAAATGACCATAATTTACTAAATGAACATCATGCTGTATTGAAGAAGACTTGAAACTAGAGATTGAGACATAAACTCATGTTTACAATGTTTACTGAGGGAATACATCAAGAGAAGTAGAGTCATTTATATAGACTTCTATACAACCAGAGGAGTCGCCCCCTGGTGGTCAGTAGAGAGAATGCAACTTTAACACATGAAGCATATACTTCTATACAACCAGAGGAGTCGCCCCCTGGTGGTCAGTAGAGAGAATGCAACTTTAACACATGAAGCATATACTTCTATACAACCAGAGGAGTCGCCCCCTGGTGGACAGTAGAGAGAATGCAGGTTTTAAGGCACTTCCTCATTGGCATCACTTCATCAGAGCCAGAGGTTTTGCAGCCTACTGGAGAGCCAATCAAAATGCTCCCGAACCTTGAAATGATAACAACACAATCTAATAACAACACATTTGTACATAGATCTTGTCCTCTACAGACACTGCAGGTAAAGACTAATCTTACTGGCCCACCACTGCATTGCTTTTTCCCGCAAAACATTGCCTCACCGCTCAAGTTTCACCCTCATTTGGATAATGATTAAAATGTAAAACTGAATCGTCATGAATTTGCTTTATAGGCGTACATCTACGAGAGAAAAGAAGAGAGCGACTGGAGGATATTTGCAAAAACGAAACCGGGGTTTCTGGTGGTTTTCGACATCTTTGGCAACTATGTAAACTCAATCTGCTGATGAGGACGTTCGAAAGCTCCAGAAAAAGCCAGTAAGTGGACCTTACGTTGAGATCGTTTCGTCTGCTAAACTTCAGTCCTCCGAATCAAATGACAAAATACGTCCGGGTGAAATAAAACACGAGCGTTATCCGATGTGACGTTGACATGACAAAACCCTGAAAGGTATTTAATTACGGAAACTCTGCACGTGCATCCATTATTAATTATTCATCGCAGTTTGTCAGAGCTTCAAAATGTAAAACTATGCACTTTTTTTTTTCTCCGATATTTTATCGATCCAAGGTCTCGAACGCTCGTCTCCGAGCCCTCAAGACAAGTTGAGCCTTCGGGTCTCACGGCGGAGCAGTCAAAGTCAACATTTTCACAACCCGAGCCGGGTCTCCAGGCGCTTGACAAAAACAGCGGCCCATACGCGACACTCCGTAACATGCAATCATACTTTTTTAACTCTTACACTCTTCCTTCGTAAGAGCTTTCTGTGGGAGCTGGTGCACATATATAACTGTGAGAGATTTGCCGATTGGTTGTTGTTTTTTGTCGGCTGTTCGTGGAGCCGGTTCTCTCCATATGTCGGTGCTGCTGCTACAGAAGAACCCCGGGACCCTGCAATTACCTCTCTGCATGCAGCTATTCTGAATTAGCAAATATATTCAAATGTGTTCAACACCGCCGCTGCAGGATAACATCCAATCTCTTAATGGTGTTATCACGTAACTCTCATCTTTCTCCCACCTTGAGGCTGGAGTGTCCTGTACATGCTCGACAATGTGCAGGAAACGTTGTCCTCGCGGTTTCTGCCAAGCTTTACACTCTAGCTCGACACCTTTGGAGTTCAAAAGAATGAGGAGGATGACAGCTTCGCCACTCAATAAGCCCAGTATCATGGCAGGTTGTGAAATAGTGTCGAAAAGAAATCTATTGGACATGAATGTGCCTGAGCATGAAGACAAGTCAGCTAGGATGTCTTTTCCTGGCGGACACACTCATTGAAAGCATCCAACTATGTGGTTCTGTTGCCTGTAGTTAATTTGTGTTTTTTCCTAAACCCAATTAAGCCTCAACCTCACTTCTGTTTTATAGCGTTGAGTCGTCCCCGAAAAATAAGTTGTGGTGAGCAACACCAAACCAATGCATTGCATTTTGTGACTATTTCCCAAACTGCAGGTCGACTTGTGTTGTTTTTAAAGACATTTAATTCCTCCAATCAGAAACGAGATAGAGTGATGACACTTTCTCTGCACGTGCTCAGTAGGCTTCTCTCTCTCTGCATGTGGGAAAAGGAGACGGATCATTTCACCTTGGAAGAAGCTTAAACCTAAAACCTGATTTAGAGGTATGAAAGTGGATGGGTTTTTGGATATTTCACTAAATTCAAACGTAAAATGACATTCAAAAGGAGCGTATTGAAATACACTTGTTTCTTCTGGTATAGCAGCTCATCAATAAACACTTTGTTTTCGAAAAATAATGGGGGTTTTATATGCATTCAAACAATATGATATATTGACATAAAGTGTGAAGATTACATATTTATAGGTATTCTATTTGAGGTGCTTTCATTTGTGATACAGTGGGTTCATATAACGTATTTCTTCCCCTAACACTCTGACGTCTTGCATTAGATTTGATATTACAGTGTGATATGTTTCTTATTATTATGGTGTGATGTGTTTCTTATATCAAAAGGTGACAAGTACATACATAGATTGATAGATTTTTTTCACATATGTCCTGGATGAGCAGTAGCGAGGAAGCTAATTAACATGAACTCCGTATGTTAGTTTCCAGCTCACTTTTTAATGCATCTGGTTGACGTGAATAAATAAGGCGCTCAGTAAAAGGTGTCTGGCAGATATATATTTATACATTTGATGGGTGCATGCGTGACCATTATGATGGAAATAAAGAGCGAAGGCCGAAGCGTGCGGCCAAGCCGTCGCCGAACCGACGGCAATTAAAAGAAGAAAGAAAAAAGTGAAAACCATATTTAACGGTATCGTCACAAACCAGATCCTGAACATTCATTCAGCGACACTCCATCCGCTATATATTGTGGAGAGTGACTGGATCTGCATATATATATATATATGTTTATTGGACGAGTTTGCTCTCGTTGTTCGTCTGGTTTTCCTCCTCTTCCACTTTTGACTGAAGCAATATTTTCACCAGGGTTTTAGCGGGTGGCCAATTAACCGCGAGGCCCGACAGTCGTATCAAAGCGATCATGCTCGTAATGCGACCTTTTGATACGTGTTAATTTCAACATTCATCGTTTTAAAAGAAGAGCCGTGTGAGACGGTTCCATCTGTGAGGTTACTGTGAATAGTTGCCCCCATTCAATCGCGCTAAATTGGGCAGAAAATATACAGCACCGGTCACAAGTTGTGATAAGTGAACCTCTTCGACAGAAGTGATGTAATGACTCCACGGTGGAAACTGCCTCACAGCTGGTGCTCATTTAAAATCACCACAGATGGATTCACATGTATCCCATTCCCCAACTGTTGCGCCCCATGTAATTCCTCCCTCCTTTTGTCCCTGAGACGCTCACACACATGGGTGCACACACACACACACACACACATAGACGCGTCGAACAAACAAGAGAAACAAGATGAAGTGGCTGGAATCACCTCCGCTGCTTTATTCATTAGTTTCGCTACTTTTTGTTTTGACTTCAGAGCCACCTACGCAAACTCCTGGCAGCGCTGCAACTGTTTTTAGTGTGAAGAGAAGTCGGGAGACAAAGTTTCTTCTTGGAACAAACTTCTGAGTTAATGAGCTGCGGTGCATGAGATGCTCTTTTTGAGCACTCTTTTAACTTCCTGTGTGGAAGCCACTAGACTGGAACTTAAATGTAAGAGGATCCAATGTAAAGACAAGTTGTATTCTCAAGGCCTGAACGGGGGCCTCCCCATTATTACGGAAAACTTCAAATGTTAACACTGGATGTCATTCCCCCATTCACTGCCCATCAGGACTGTCTACCCATTCAGCAGTTGAGGGTGAAAGCATCCTGCCCAAGGACACATGGACCAGCGGAGCCGGGGATCGAACCGCGAATCATCTGATTGAGTGACAACCTGCTCCACCATTGAGCCACAGTCGCCCCGAATTAAGAGACTACATTTATTTGCCTTATCCTGAAAACAATCGGCCATTGTTTCGATGGCCCATTATTTCGACATCCCACTTGTACAAAGATAGTAAATATAATATTTTTTTATCTCGAAAACAACAAGTCAATTTTTCTAAAGGCGGATTTATCCCCAAAAAATAAACACACTCTCCGTGCAACAAACAGAAGCATTTGGCTATTTTTGTGCAGAATGGCATAATTTGGATGATGAGCTTAAGGGTCAGAATATCAGGTGAGTCCAACAGGACGTCATCCTACATCATGTGCTAGAGTTAGTATTTTTGGAGCAATGGGAGTTTGTTCCCGAGATAAACGGTGAAAGCATATTTTTTCCCCTGTTCATGTTCGAGGCTATAGTGTGAGGCCGGTGTTGTGAAGTGATGTAATGAGTGCATATGCACATGGTGGAATATCGTTCTTTATTTTTAAATGTATTCTAAGATTGTAAGCCAATGTAATCAGATTATTTGTATCCTAATACCATAGCGCTCTTCCATGTATTGCCTTATTCCGCAGAGTACTCCGAAAGAAACCGAGATATCGAGGCCAGATTTGCATTCACACACCTATTTCGTAGTATTTATCACGTATACAGGAAACGCAAATAAGCAGATTCCTTGTAAACACCACAGCCGACGGCTTCAGGTACTCATTGTACATCTCCAGACACTGTTCAAACTAATCTGAATACATAAAAAAACATGCAACAGCAAGTACGACTTGCTCGTTTAAGCTTCTAAACTGGATACACAAAGACAAAAAAAGGAGCATATTTCAGCTTCTCAGGAGGAGTGACTGAAGGAAGCCTCCACATACGGATGCAGGTATCTAGGCGTGACGGAGAGCTCCTCAGCAGATCGGCCCGCAGACATCCACTGATGAGATGCTTCCTGCGGAGGCGCCGCACTCAGGGATAGAAATACTGGGAGCGCTGCGAGGCTGCTGTGAACCCACGACAACTCCCACATTTGGTCACCTGTTGGCTGATCCATCGAGCTGTCAATCCGAATGCAGCTCATTGCTTCTTTTGCTGTTGTGTTTTTTTCTTCTCCCGGCTCACAGTGAAAAAACGACGAATCTCATTGCAGTTGTTACTGAAAGAAGCTGCAAATTACATTTATTTATTCTAAAATATGAGAGTCGTCTGCCCTCATTATACTGTGTGTGTGTGTGTGTGTGTGTGTGTGTGTGTGTGTGTGTGTGTGTGTGTGTGTGTGTGTGTGTGTAGGTGCAAAAGATGAGATACCAACAAGAGAATATACTAGCTGTCAAATTACCTGTATTGTCCCTCATGCCAAGAAGAGGTACCACCGGTATATATATCAACAGTATATATATCATTATAAACACTATATCACCAGTATATATATCATTATAAACACTATATCACTAGTATATATATATATATCACCATGATAAACAGTATATCACCAGTATATATATCACCATTATATACAGTATATCACCAGTATATATATCATTATAAACACTATATCACTAGTATATATATATCACCATGATAAACAGTATATCACCAGTATATATATCACCATTATATACAGTATATCACCAGTATATATATCACCATTATATACAGTATATCACCAGTATATATATCATTATAAACACTATATCACCAGTATATATATCACCATTATATACAGTATATCACCAGTATATATACCATTATAACTCATCACCAGTATATATATATATATATATCACCATTATATATCATCACCAGTATATCCAGTATATATATATATACATATATATATATATATATATATATATATATATATATATATAACCATTATATACAGTATATCACCAGTATATATATCATTATATACAGTATATCACCAGTATATATATATATATATATATATATATATATATATATATATATATATATCACAGTATATACAGTATCACCAGTATATATATATATATATATATATATCAGTATATACAGTATCACCAGTATATATATATCACAGTATATACAGTATCACCAGTATATATATATATATATATATATATATCACAGTATATACAGTATCACCAGTATATATATATATATATATATATATCACAGTATATACAGTATCACCAGTATATATATATATATATCAGTATATACAGTATCACCAGTATATATATATATATATATATATATATATCACAGTATATACAGTATCACCAGTATATATATATATATATATATATCACAGTATATACAGTATCACCAGTATATATTACCATTAAGTCCCACAGACAAAGTAATGGTTGAGTAAACATTCCCACAGTAAAAGAGATAAATAAATTGGCTCAGCTGTCAAATAAAAGTTGTATTTATTCAGGGTCAGTTCATATTATTAAACATTCATTTAAATATGTCAGAATTATTAGTAGTAGTCCCTGGCCGGGTGTGAAGTTGGCAGCCTAAAATCAGCCTAAACTCAAGAGACAAGTCTCAATCGATCATCATGATGTGATGCATGTAACAAAAATCAATTGACCCTTTGCAAAGCTCCGCCCCCTCTGCCTCTGGGCTGGTTATGTTGGGCATCTGCACAAAATAATGTTTAACATAAAGTTTCGGTTTTTTTTAAGCCAGAAAAGAAAAGAGGGGGGAAATGAAAGGATTCACAAAATGAAGCTACAGTACAACGTTTTCATACATTTATTAATCCATGTTAATGCACCTAAAAACGTACACACAATAAACACTTCATACATCTGCTGGTCATATTTATAGTTATATCAGAAGGGAGTGAGTTTACCTGGTCGACAATAACTTGCGAATGATCAGGTTTTTGTCAGGTTTAGAAGTAAGGTTTTTAAAGTAACTTGACTTCTCTTCATAACTTCGATTACCTCAATACCAAATGTGCAGATATTAAATATCAATCAGATGACTTCTTCGTTAAACATACAGTAAGTCCTGAGGTTAACGCATGCAGTATGTTTGGGAATGAGCTGCACTGCATTTCTAGCTGCCGATTTTCCGCATGGCTTCAGCCAAATAGGCTGCGAGTTAGTCGTATTCATCGTGTGTGTGTGTGGGGAACATGATTAAAATGAATCCTCTCTGCGCTCATGTAAACACCGTAGCCCCGATCTGATCATAAATGGGATAAGCCTCATAAACAGCTATCCGTGTCCCGGTAAACGCACTCAATGGTGTTAATGGTTCTGGCTCTCACCTGCCTCAACATCAACTCCATCACCATAATGATAGTAATTACAAGTACAGTGTGGACAGCAGCTACAATTAGCATACACCAAGGCAAAATTATCTGGCGTGTGTGTGCGTGTAGGTGTGTGTGAGTGTGCCTTGGCCCTGTCACAATCCGGCATGTCTCCTCTTGCTGGCCAAGAAAAAAAAGAAAAATCCAATTAACCAACAGCGTGCTCTCAAGTGGAAGTGAGAGATTGAGAAACTCAGACAAAAGCATGAACACAGAAGTGACTGGAATAACAAAACAGCATCTACAACACACTTCAGGAACAACAGACATTATTGGCCGGGAAGAACTAGAAAATAGCCGAACCAGTTCTCACAATGGCGATGGTGGCATGTGCATCACTTTATTGTCAGTAAAACTCATAGACTGCAATAAGAAGTGGACGTAGACACCGTCAGCCGTTGGTTTGTGGACTGCAGTGTTGAAGCCTCGAGTTTGGCCGTCGCCATCTTGTTTTTCCGTAACCAGAAGTGACGCGAGAGGAAACAAGCAAATTGTGTTGCAATCGAGGGAACACTCGTCGAAATAGCAGGGTGGCATCGTCGGATGATTTACATTACATTTCATTTAGCTGACGCTTTTCTCCAAAGCAGCTTACATTTTTGCTCTATACACCGTAGACACAGCAACGGGGAGCAATTAGGGGTTACAGTTTTTTCTGAATGCTTAAACAGTAACAGTGATTCTTGAAGCACAATTTCTGAAACCATTAACACTTTTAGCCAATGCATTTACCAAGTGTGCCAAACTGAATGCACGTTCTCTGCTTTACACTCAGTTTATAATTTTATAACACACTTTTTGCAAAACTGTAAACACAAACCACTGCTTTACACTCAGTTTGCAATTCATTAACACACTTCTAGCAAAACTGTAAACATTGATCTCTACATTGCTACACTATTTTGCCAATTGCTTTTCCACATTTCCACATGTGAAAACACTTTTAGATAATGAGCTCACTTAGAAATCAGAGCTTGAGCACTATAAATAGGCCACAGGTAAACATTCGGTTTGGACAACAATGGAGGCCAATATTGGACAGAGAGTAAGAGGGGTGAGAATTAGACGAGGACGAGAAGAAGCAAGAGGAGGAGGAGGAGGAGGAGGAAGAGGTGAAGTAGGACGGGGGATAAGAAGAGGACGGGGAAGAGGAAGA
The DNA here is from genome assembly GCF_910589615.1 of Taurulus bubalis. Classification (NCBI taxonomy): domain Eukaryota; kingdom Metazoa; phylum Chordata; class Actinopteri; order Perciformes; family Cottidae; genus Taurulus; species Taurulus bubalis. The sequence continues at coordinate 3,579,129 of NC_136589.1, read as the reverse complement.
GGAGTCAGGAACACAATAACTGATGAGATCAGAGCGACTGTGGTTGACCATGTTGTCAACCATGGGATGACCATGAGGGAGGCTGGGCAACGGGTTCAACCGAATCTGAGCCGCTATACTGTTGCAGGTATCATCCGGGTATTTTGAAATATTTTGAAACCGGCAAGTAACTGTAAGTGCTGTAGACTTACTGGTACAGTAATATGTACTGTACTTTCATAATGAGAAAGATCTATCACTAAAACCATTTACGTAAATGTTTTTACAGAACTGCAAGAAAACCAATATCTGGTGGAAGAGGTTGACTGTTCGCCCCGGAGCAGGAGACCCACATTGTAAATATGGTCATTGCGAATAACGGCATCAGACTCCGAGAGCTGCAGGCCCACATACTAGCAGACACCATGTTCCAAAACGTCAACAGAGTGAGTGTCTCTGCACTGCCTCGTCTACTGAAACGCAACAGGATGAGGATGAAGCAGCTGTACAGAGTCCCTTTTAAAAGGAACACAGACCGTGTAAAACAACTGAGATATGAATATGTGCAGGTAAGCTATACTATCCTATCATTGGTACTGGATCTGGAAGTGCATGGTGCTACATCATATTGACTGATCCCTGTCTTGTCGTGCTGTGCTACATTGTTTTGTCTCTTTCAGAGTCATGGAGCTAGATGCAGATGCAGTAAATCATGAGCTAATATATGTGGACGAGGCAGGTTTCAACCTTGCAAAAACAAGGGGCCGCGGCAGAAATATCATCGGACACCGTGCCATCATCACCGTCCCGGGACAACGTGGTGGCAACATAATAATGTGTGCGGCTATTAGTCAAAACGGCGTCCTTCACCATCATGCAATCCTAGGCCCCACTGCACGCATTATCACTTTTCTGGACACCCTCCACAATAGACTAATTCCCAATGACCAATGAACAATGTTAGTTTCCACCGGGCTGCTCTGGTCTGCAATTGGTTCACAGGTCACCCACTTTTCATGGCACTCCCCCCATACTCTCCCTTCTTGAATCCTATTGAGGAATTCTTCTCTGCATGGCGTTGGAAGGTGTATGATCGCCAGCCCCACCAACGCATACCCCTTCTACCGGCAATGGAGGAGGCTTGTGGCGACATCGATCAGGGGTCATGCCAGGGCTGGATACGGCACTCCAGCCGATACTTTCCGCGCTGCCTAGCTCAAGACAACATTGCATGTGATGTAGATGAAGTCTTATGGCCAGACCCACAAAGAAGGCCAGATTTTGCCTAATTTTTTTCTGCTATTTTTTTTCTAACACAAATGTTATTGTTTTCTTCTACTGAGCTTTTGTTTGTTGTTTGAGTGTTAGGAACAAATATTAAACTTTTCTTATTTGTACGCATTTGGATACCTGTGTGTGTGTATGTGTGTTTACTACACAGAAAAAGCAAAAGCCACAAGTGTTTTTCATTTATACTATCAGTGCGTAGTTGGTGCTTCGTGTGCTTATTCAAATGATGGTTTGTGTGTACTGTATTGACGCAAAAACTAATGTTTTTCAAAGAGTTTGAAGAGTTTTGCAAGAATTGTTTGCTTTTGCAAGAGATATATCATGTTTTGCTGGTTTGGTGTAAGGTTTTGTGGTTAGTGTGTAAAGTTTTGCAAAAATAGCCTATAGTTTCAAAGATAGTGCCTAAGCAATCAGAAAAAACTGTAAGTGTCTTGCTCAAGGACACAACGGCATGGACTAGCAGGACCGGGGCGCGAACCTCCAACCCTCTGATTGAAAGACCGTTACAGCATCGGTTACCAACGCCTGCTTGTTAGCCAAAGAGACTCAAACTCAGCGTAAATAAACAACATGAACATATGAATATAACAAATTACCATGACTTTTCCAAAACCTTTGGCATTTTATTTTTTTCAAGGACTTTTCCAGGCCTGGAAATAACCATTTTAAATTCCATGACTTTTCCAGGTTTCCCATGACCGTACGAACCCTGATAGAAATAAAATAAAATAGTCTGCATATGAGGAGGAGAGCCATGAACATATAACCACCCCTGTGTACCCGTTTATATGACCGTGATCATGACTTTGTTAGCCGGCTATCGTAGAAGGCTTTTGCTTCTTCCGGGGTGTTGAAGTAGACGATTCTCCTTCAAAGGTGATGCGCAGACTCTCACTCTCAAAGTCACATTGCGTAACTTTAATTTGTGTTTAATGGCCCATCTCAATAATTTATATTACCCCGCCGTCTCCATTAGTAGGTCCGCTAGAAACTGCTTCGGTTCCCTGCCAGTTTCGCTGCGTACGTTGACGATGCGGAGGTTGGATCTTTGGGATCTGTTTTCCAGGTCCTCCACACGGTCGGAGAGAAGTTTATTCTGCGACTGCATGGATTTAATGGTCGCTTTGGCCGAAGTGAGCCGCTCAAAGTTTTCGCTAACTGTCGTTTCGGTGAGACGTTTGTTAAATGAAATCACATCCCCTTGTAGCGCGTTCATGGAGGCCTGTAGTGACTGAGATGAGGTCTTCATCAGCGCCGTCATGTCTTCTTTCATACCGGTACGGTGGTTTTCCAGCAGAGAGGACAGCTGCTGTATTGTGACGGGCTCGCCCACGTTCTCGAGGGCTGAGTGGGTTTCCAAACCTGGGGATGGGCCCGTAGCCACTTTAGCTAACGCTAGAAGTAGTAGCCTGAGTCGTCTGGGCTTGTGACCTTTGTTGTTCGTTGTGTTTCAATTTCATTTCTTCATCCAGTTCCACTTCCAAGCATGTTTGACAACTTGCTGTATGTTAAAAAGTATAACACAAAGGAGGTCTTAAAGGTAAAATATCAAAAGTAGTCGGGAACTTCTCCGCACGCGTCTGCTCGCTACATGCTCTAACTCAGGGGTGGGCAAACTTTTTGGCTCAGGGGCCACATTGAATAAAAAAAATTGACAGACGGGCCGGGCCAGTATCAGATGGATGGAGAGTGTTTGTGTGAACCTGTCACAGGAGGACAATGTTTAGGACCCAAATGCAGACCACATGAGAGTATGAGTATCTGGTAAAACAGATTATTGGAGCCAAAGGGAAGGTGGGAAGCCTGTGGTCCGCCACAGGGGGTGCTGGGCGGTGTGAGACCCGTGGCTCTACACTGGACGACGGCGAGGCCGGCAGGGGGCGGTGTGAGAATATAACGTAAATGACTCGGCTTTTTTGTTCAACTCGCTGGTTAAATCTTCATCAATTTGTTCTACATGCCGAGTCACTGTTCTGCGTGATAAACAAAATTTTTCAAATTTGTTTTTGCTCTCTGGACATAAGAGACCTGCTGTTTCTACCATACATTCTTTCAAAAACTCTCCTTCAGAGAAAGGCTTGCTGGCTTTTGCTAATTTGAATGCTAGCAAAAAACTTGCCTAGGTGCTTGATTCTTGTATAGCAGTTTGGGGGAGAAAAATATTTTGCTGACTCTTGGGTCCACTCATTGTGACAGAAGGGATCACTGCAGGAGGATGGCAGGAGGCTGACAGACAGAACCCTATATGTCACATGACATGAGCGCGCAGGGTGGCGCAGTTCCGTGGGTCGAATGTGGTTAGTTATGTTAGTTATACTGAGGAAAAATACTCTGCATGCAGCTGTCAGTTCATTTTACAACTCTAAAACTGTTGTAGTACAAACCCTGTCTCCGGCGACAGAAAGTGATTAATATTACCGTAATTCTTCTAAAGTTAACGCTTTACGACATAATTAAAAAGGATTCTGACCGCTAAGAAGTGGAGCTTTTCAGTGTTTTGCAGTATATTACGGTAATCGAAAAAATAAAAAAGTGTCGCCCTTGTCTGTGGGATCAGTGGGGGAGGGGTGGAATTGACCAGCGCAGCACAGCAAGTGTTGCGTGTCGCTCTAGTCCAGCAGAACTCGGCAGGCAGCGGTCCGCACGGCGCGTACAAACTGCTGTAACGCCTCTCTGTTCCAGACTTGATTTTCCCAAAGCACGATGACCACAACAGACCAGCGTTGATGTTTCTTCATGCTTATTTATTGCACAGCGCTCTTTTAGGCTTTTCGTGTGTGTGTTCTTCTGCAGCAGAGCCGTGTGCGCAGCAGAAGGCATTACAGCGGTCTTTCTGCTGCAGAAGAACACACACGAAAAGCCTAAAAGAGCGCCGTGCAATAAATAATCATGAAGAAACATCAACGCTGGTCTGTTGTGGTCATCGTGCTTTGGGAAACTGAACTTGGGAACGGAGAAGCGCTACAGCGGTCTTTACTATAACTTAATGGACCATAGTTGACTAAATGAACATCATGCTGTATTGAAGAAGACTTGCAACTAGAGATTGAGACATAAACTCATGTTAACAATGTTTACTAAGGGAATAAATCAAGAGAGAAGTAGAGTAATTTTCTCTTAGACTTATATACAACCAGAGGAGTCAGCCCGAGGTGGTCAGAATGCAGCTTTAACCTCTTTAACCCATGTTTCTAAAAAATCCCGAAAGGTTTTGAATACCCATACTAAATACAGAACATCTCCTCAACCACAAAGGCTATTTTAATAATTTCAAAAGGTATAATATACAGAAAACACTTGTAAGACTAGTTAAGAGGTTCATATAGCAGTACATGTGTTAATGGTTTATTGGTTGATAATAGAACACAGGAAAGAATGTACCGGTAGTGCACATTTCGTGAACCGTAGGTTTAGGTCCGCTGAAAACCAAAATGCCCTAACTTTCTTCCTGGACCTTGGACATGTCTGATTCCACAATAGAGGGGCTCTGCTCAAGCAGATGCACCAATACATACAAGCAAGGCTATGTAGAATATCGTTTTAACCATAAATAAAATACAATCCACTTACATGCTCCTGTAAGGCCAGGCTGTGCAGTTTCTGTCATGTCACATCAGTGTCTCTGGTATCGATTCATGGGAGTACGAGGACTTGGAGAGTGAGGAAGAGCTTCTAATAAAGAATTCAGCCCCCAGTTTTGGGGGCGCTGGGACTCATCAGAGACAGCATTGGCTTCACTTTTAGAAACCGGATATTTACGAATATTTATATATCAACAATGGGAAACAAAATATTTTTTACAAAGCAAAGGTAGGAGTCAAATACAGCTGTCCATCCACAAGTAGTGGAAGAAGTAACAGATAATTTATATGGAAATACTAGCTGCAAACAACCCCCATTTTGTAGACACCATAATCGGTATCGTTTTACAGAGATATGCGAGACGCAGTTCCTGGAGGAATCGGTGAAATTCACCGAGCTGTGTACGGCTACGGATGATGTTATGAACCCGAATACGAGGGCGTTTCATGTTCCGACATGTTTGGGACTTCCACAACAAGTATAAAGCAGAACTAGTGGTTATTTATTCCATGGTCGATAGCGGAAATGAAAGCTTCGTCGCTTGTCTCTCACAGAGGCAAGCAACAGAGCTAAGCCACGCCCCTTTCGCGCTGCGATTTTTCGCGTTTGGTGTAAACACCCTCGTTTCACTCAGGCAAGTAAACTTCCGCCTTGGTCCGGTGTGAACACGGCATAAGCATTCTCTGCTAGCCTAAACAGAATCATCATTTTTTTAATGCACCCAGCTGTTTAATGGTGCGTTTACACCAAAAGATTTGCAAAATATTCGCGCGAGTAGATTACATGTTAAATCAATGCACAGACACACATTTTTCGCCGGGCGGCGCGAATGAGGCGAAAAAGTGTTGCGAAAAATCACTTTTTCAGACACGGGGGCGTTTGATGTTCCGACATTCGTGGGACCTCCACAACAAGTATAAAGCAGAACTAGTGGTTATTTCAATGTTGAATGGCGGAAATAGTAACTGTTATCGCAGAGTAAAGCCACGGAGATATCATTAGAAATGGTTGCTATTCCTTCCATGGTGGATAGCGGAAATTAATACTGTTTTACGGAGAAAGCCGCGCCCGCTTTCCGCCGCGAATGGTTGCGAAAAAGCTTATTAACCACATAAAGTCGAGCGACTAAAGTCAGGCAAAAAAGCGTTGCGAAAATTCACAACTCTTTTGGTGTGAACGCGGCATAACAACGTGTTTTCATGTGTAGAGAACGCCTCCAACCTCGAGGCGCTGCATAATTGTGCGTTGCTCGGCGGGGGAGTCCGCTGGTGGTTGGAGTGGCTTCGTGGGTCGTTCCCACGTCCTTCCTCCATTCTCGTGGTGGTGCCGTGTGGCAGAGTGGGTGTCTGCTGTCCACACATGGTGGACTGTATGAACGCGCTGTGTATTGAGTAGGTCGGTCTGTGACAGTAACTCCCGGGACACTTTTTTCCCCCAGTCCGCCCGTGATGTGGACTATATGGCACTCACTGAAGGCCTAAGTCGAAAACGAACGGCCCGCCACTGCTCTCTTAGTATATCTAGATCTGCTCTATCCTGTTTTGTGGGTAACCCTAACCCCCTTACATCTTTTGGTGGATTCTGCCCCTTGATTATCTTCAGGATGGAGTCCAATCGCCAACGACTTTGCACTATTCAAATGGGGGTTGGCTGTAGCTCATGGGAAGAATGGTCGTCCTTTAGCCACAAAGTAGCTGGTTCGATCCCCAGTCTCCCCATAGCTCGCATGTCGAAGTGTCTTTTAGCAAGACACTGAACCCCCGGTTGCTCCCGTGCTCCTCACGGCAGCACACTGCTCCCTAATCACTTAGGATGGGTTAAATGTAGAGAATAATTTCCCCAAGGGGATTAATGAAGGATGATTTCTATTTTTTTTCCTTATTCATTTTGTCCTCTGCTGTAGATAGAACATATCCGCTCTAAATGTCGGGTTTTGGAGCATGTGGACCAGGACCGCTCCGATCTGGTGAACTGTGGTGGGTCCGGCTTTGTATTCCCGCCGACTGTGCCACCTAAAATATACAAACACAATAAAAAGACAGTGAGGAGGAGCTTTGTTTGATGGGTCACGTTAGTGAAGAGCAGGTGTAAAACTGGACCTCTTACTGTAGAAAGTTATATACGTCTCCTTCCTCAGCGAACCACTTCGCATCAAAGTCGATGACCCAAACTCCCATGCCATCCATGCAGGTTTCAATCAGGAGATTTTCCACCCTAATCTGCCGGTGGAAAATGTGTTTCTGCTGGAGGTTGACGGCTGCGTCCAGCAGCTGTCTCATTATAATCTAAAAACAAAAAGAGAGAGATGAGGGATCAGAGAGGAGAATGCTTTGACATGTTTTTATGGCTGTGACTGAGTTGACTGCAGCAGCTTACCTTCGCTTCCTTTTCTTCCAAGCAGCCTCCATTGTCATTAATGTACTGGAGGAGGTCTACGGCGGGCATCGGTCTCTCCAGCACCAGGATCAGCTCCTGGTCCAGATCGTATCAGTCTAGCAGGTCTGTGTGCTGAATGCCGCTTTGATTCGGCCGCCAGTTTCATCATGACAGCGATGGTCAGAATGCAGCTTTAAGACACTTCAGCATTGGCCTCACTTTTAGAAACCAGAGGTTAACTGCAAAAACGAATATTTATATTTCAACAATGGGAAAAATGTAATGTGTGTAAGGTGAATAGGGTCATAGCAAATTATACAGTAAATGATCACTCCACGCCTTCAAATATTCAGAAAATTATATTACAATTAGTAGTGTGACTCTAAAGCAATAAAAAATAATGGTTATAAGTAAGCCCCCGAAATCTCAATTTACAGCTCATTACTGTGTAAACTGTTGATTGTCCATTAAATAAGGAGCAGTGAATGGGCGTGAGGAAGGTAGTGATTTCCGACGCAGCCTGAATGCGTTGTTTATAATTCAATATTTGTCATTTACATTCTAACGGAAGATAATTGACGTAATTGGTTGAAAGACACTTGTTGCAGGTGTGACAAATCACTCTCACCCATATTTCACAGTGGCTATTTCGACTTAGTAGGAGAAACACAGGCGTCACTAATAACATTATGACTGGCCCCGCTCTATCCAAGTGTTAAGTAAAAAGTCAGTGTGACAGCGAGCCGGCATGCAGGAGCAGGACCACGAAACTCGAGGCAGCCTAATGCAATTCAGCCATCATTAATTTTATTTTTCACACTGTGACACGTCAAAAATGTCGGCCGTGAAAAGGACCTATACGGTTAGCATGTGACAGTTGCAGGAATCAGTGAGAGCCCGGATGCAAGATAGCGAACTCCGGTTGGGTTTTCCAACAGTAGATATTCTTTTGTTTTTATCACTTGTCTGAGCACTTGTTTGAGGTAGCATCTGAGTCCTGCACCAATCAAGTGAAAGTCCTTTCCTTCATTCGATTTCCCCCCCAAATATTTTCATAAAATTATTAGTTTCTTCGTTTTCTTTTATTTCTAGCGATGCTTCCTGGTTGAGGATGGTGCTCTCCTAACATGTATATGAATAGCCCCCGAAATAAGCTTGGTAAAAATAGCGACAGATAAATTGTGAAACGTGTAAAAATATACGACGTGGTCTAACGTGACTGTTTTTTTCTCCTGGTCTCACGTGACCGTTACTCCTCTCCTTATTTGCTGGACTAACGTAACTTTTTCGGAAAGCCTGGTCTAATGTGGCCAATTTCCATTTTTCCAAAATATAGAAGGTCTGTCGAGACCCCGCTATCAACTCCAGGATCTAAAAAAAATCCTATTCTGCCGGTAACCCTAACCTTGGGATCTTTTGGGGGATTCTGCCTTATCAGAACTCGGCATCACTGCTTCTCGATTATCTTACTGATTCAGGATGGAGTCCAATCGCCAAAGACTTTGCACTATTCAAATGTATTTCATATGTCATAAATTATTGTTAAATTCTAAACAAGTCATGAACCCGGCTAACAGGCCTGCTGTGACCCCCTTTGTCACAAATAAGAAGAGGATGCAATATGCTGTGATAAAGAAAACCATATCCACCGGATTACGACCTTCCAATTTTAACGCTGCCCACATGTAACACCCAAGAAGATATAACTGAGCTTTAATTTATATTTATGTTTGAGAAAGAACAATAAAGGCAGGGATGTTTTGGATACTGGACATAAAGACTGGTTATATACTGAATAAAGATATTGATATGATTTGATATATTACCATAATAATCTTTTACTATTAGTTAAAGCCTGCACATTTATTCAAAACGTATGCAACAACTTATCCTGTCGACAGAAAAAATGTAACATTTTGATAACGTTGATGTGAAATAGCTGCACTGAGAATACACAGCTCAGCAGGAATTTTTGACTTCTCGTTACCGACAACCCATGTTTATTGAGGTTTCAATATGTGAGTATTAAAACAATATTTTTTTACAAAGCAAAGTTAATAGTCAAATACAGCTGTCCATCCACGAGAAGTACAAGAAGTACCAGATCATTTATTTGGAAATACTAGCTGCAAACGACCAACATTTCGTCGACTTTGTTACGATGAACCAAGTGTGCGATTGGTCTCAGTCTTAAGACAGAAACTTTATTTAAGTAAAAATGTAAATAGAAAAAACAGTATGATGATTCTCTGTGGTGGAAAGAAAAGATGAATTTGTTTTGTTTCAATTTAATTATTTTATTTATTTTAAAGCAGCAGCATCTACTGGCGAGAAAGGGTTAGCACAACCGCTCCGGTGATCCATCACAACGTGAACACAAATGAACAGATTTTTGTATGCCGACATTTTTGCGTATGTTTTTCTTACTTTCGGAAAACCACCATTTGGTCCTCTGCTGCAGATGTCCGCTCTAAATGCCGTGTTTTGGAGCATGTCGACCAGGACCGTTCCGATCTGGTAAACTGGTGGGTGACGTGGGTAGTAGTCCCACAACAGCGTCTGGATGACGGCCGCTACCAGTGCTACTTCAGGCGAGCCAACCACACATTACTACTAAAGAAGCTTTCCTTTGTTTAAGAGTTTTCTTGTAAATGAAATAAAGAACATGGAATAAGTAACATTGAATAAATGTATTTGAACACAATCATATTCACACATAATAATAAAAACAATAGTCACATATTAATATGTATACAATAATAATATATATATAATAATCTCTCTTGATTTATGCTGAGTTAACGTCTTTGACCAGCGCCCGTGGACTTTGTCCTGTGCGCCGTGCAACAGCTGTGCAGCAGCGCCTACGAGTGACAGGAAGTCCAGACGTTTGATTTAAAACGCGGACGGCGCGTTTCGCATTTCTTTCTCCGATGCCTCCCATAATTGATTACATAAAAAAATGTTCGATACTTGACTTCCGTGTATCGATACAATATCGCCACGCAAACTATCGCGATACTATGCTGTATCGATTTTTCCCCCCACCGCTACCAGGTAGTCCCACGTCCTCGCTGATCTTTTTCCAAGTTGGCTGACGCAACTATGACTCACGCGATTTTGCCGCCGGAGTTGGGAAATTTCAACTGTCGCGACTTCGCCCCGCATCCTTCGCTCGGTTCGCCCCCGTCACCAAAACCAAAAAGTCTTGTTTGTATCTCCTAGGTCGCTATCAAGCATATCCCCAGAAACCAACAGATCCTCTATCGCGAGGGCGATAGTGGGAAGCAGATCCTCATGGCGGCTGGATCAGAGCGGCATTCAGCACACATTGACCTGCTGGACTGGTACGATCTGGACCAGGAGCTGATCCTGGTGCTGGAGAGACCGATGCCCGCTGTAGACCTCCTCCAGTACATTAATGACAAATGAGGATGTTTGGAAGAAAAGGAAGCGACGGTAAGCTGCTGCAGTCAACTCAGTCACAGCTAGGGATGGGTATCGTTTGGGTTTTTTCCGATACCGGTGCTAAACCGATACTTTTAAAACAATACCGGTGCTGTTTAAATATATGTGCTGTTTAAGTATACTATATATATAAATAAACAAGTACATACAAAACATGCTTCAAACTACAGCTTCAAACCTTTTAACTTCAAACTATAAAAATATATATTTAAAAAAAGAACAGACACAAGCATCAGGTGGCCTGGTGGGACTGTGTGCAACAGAACTCAGACACTGTTGGATCCTAAAACTGCTGCTTTACTGGACTACACGTCGTCATTAATATCAACTGGAGAGATTTGTTCCATCAAGCCAAGGACGGGCGTTCAAAAGCTCGTGCTCGTGTCTCCAGCGATCTCTGTGTGCGCGCACTGTGTGTGTGTGTGTGTGAGCGCTGGAAGCCCCGCCCCCTCGAGCCCCGCTCTGCATGCAGGCAGACAGAGAGCAGAGCAGCAAGTGTGCTCTGATCCGCGCTATTTTAATAATCGTTTTTAGCGTGCGGGCACCGCGCTACCTTTTTAGTATCTATATACCGTGCAACTTTACAGAGTAGTGTAAAAAATGTTTTTAAAATCGGCTCAGACACCGGAAGGAAGCTCCGAAATCTGCGTTGCTTTTCGGTCCGGTAGGTACTGGACGTGTTGGAACCGGTGCCATATTGGCACCGGTTCTCGGTACCCAACCCTAGTCACAGCCATAAAAACATGTCCAAGCATTCTCCTCTCTGATCCCTCATCTCTCTCTTTTTGTTTTTAGATTATAATCAGGCATGAAAACGGGTCAGGGGTGAAAAAGGTGAGAAGGATATTACCCCCTTAGGAGGGTCCGGGGGCATGCTCCCCCGTAAGAAAAATTTATTTTCAGTGACGGGTGCGAGTCAGTGCCGAACAGCGTCACTCATCGAGAAGCTGCAGGCATGAAAATCCCTCACCTTTTGGCGAAATTCGCCGTTTTGAAACCAAAATAGGTGACCTATATGGATCGTGTAGATCCGAAGAGTTTTTGTTTTTGGGAGAGGGGGGGGGGGGGTCAACTGTCCGCCGTTTCTGAGATTGGAGTGGGACACGGAAAAAAACTGAGGTCGTGATCATCTTGGCAATAGAAGATCTTTGACATGTCGAGTCTTGGCCAATCAGCGTTAAGATGTCTACAGCGGCTTCATTTCCCTCCCACCAGTTTAATAATAGCAAGCTAGTCAGCTTGCTAACACGTTAGCTAACGTTGTTGGAGAGACAGCAAGTGAGATTACTGGCAGCGGAGAGTCCGTGGCAGCGTGTGACGTCAGACAGGAGAGCGACGAGTCAGCGGCGCTGCAGTTCTACCTACCGACACCTGACTACATATAAGTTCTACCTACCGACACCTCACTACATATAAGTTCTACCTACCGACACCTCACTACATATAAGTTCTACCTACCGACACCTCACTACATATAAGTTCTACCTACCGACACCTCACTACATATAAGTTCTACCTACCGACACCTCACTACATGTAAGTTCTACCTACCGACACCTGACTACATATAAGTTCTACCTACCGACACCTGACTACATGTAAGTTCTACCTACCAACACCTCACTACATATAAGTTCTACCTACCGACACCTGACTACATATAAGGAGAGGACAATGGAGATTTTATCCAACTTTTATTTTAATAAAAAAACGAAATGAGTTTCCTCCGTATGGTGGCCAGGCTCCTGTTTATATTTAAGGGTTTAAGATCTACGTGTAGGAAAAAGTGTATCCTCTAGTTAATTATAATCTATAGAGTTATGCGGTTATAATCACTGTCACACAGAGAGAGGTGTGCATGAAATTCGCCGTTTTGAAACCAAAATAGGTGACCTACGTGAATCGTGTAGATTCGATGAGAATTTTTTTGTCGGGGGGTATTTATATTCAGTGAACTGCGAACAGGTGCGCGCGCCAGAAGGGAGCGCGAGTGCGTGGAAATATCAACGCGAAGGACCTTGCATCACCAGTGCAGACCACCATCAGAAGCTGAAAGCACGCCTGACCTCGGCGTTTACCTGACTGAATTTGGTGAGTGACGTTTCAATAATTTTAATATTTTCTGGTATATCTAAGTTAAGTTACCCAGGAGCTCTGTTGACATAGACTTAGCTAACGTTAGCTACAGCTTAATGAATTGAGTCATTGAACACAGCAGGAGAGAACGCAACGTACGCCAGCTAGCTAAAGCTCCGCTGGAAAGTTATTAGCTAGCGCTACCGTTTTAGAGGAGGTAGATTTTGAGGTGAGGGAACTGACAAGGCAGAAGGTAAAGTGGTCCACCGTTCTATCAATAAGCAGACCTGCCAACCTGGTAAAAATGTGTCTAAAATTAATTTTAGACTAGTTGACCAGCACACATTATATGCAATACAATATAATGCATGACGAGTATTTAATGAATTGTCCCCTATTAGTCGTCGTCAATTCCCATCCCCCCCCCCCCCTTTCGTCAGTACGCAAAAAATATCAAGGTTGGCAGGTCTGAATAAGGCTAAACTAGAAGTTAACACTAATACAAACATTATTTTTGCAGAATGGGTGTGTTAGGGGAGAAGGATGCAGCCATTGTTAAACAGCTGGATGCTGGATTAAAATGCAGCTGGAACTGGTCCTGGCTAAAACTGGAAGGCAAGGTCTCAATAAAAGGGCAAGAGGTGTCCTTTCATCTTGGAGATGTATTCTCAAAAATCAACAGGCAGGGATTCACCAGATGCATTCTCTGCATCAAAGATATCAATTATGCCAACAAAGGCAGCCATGCTCTGCAGGCTCACTGCCAGACGGAAGTTCATAAGAAGAAGGTGCAGATGATAGCTTCCACTCATAGTCTTGCCAGCACCTTCCTTCCAGCATCAGCAAGCCAGAGTCCAGCAAGCCAGAGTCCAGCAAGCCATGGGCCAGAAACAATCAGGCAGCAGTGCCAGCGAAAGATCCATGTGCCAGTTATAAAACGCATAGCAAATGCAGAGGTAGGTGTTGTAGGCTTGTTAGTCAGCACAGGCAGCATAGACAGAGTACACTAGCACCTTGAGATTGTTTATTCAATGTAAAGTGCACTACAAATATGTAAAAATTTATTATTATTATTATTATTATTCACAATCAGCTCCGGTCACTGGCAGCATCACCTAAACATGGAATACAATAGCTTTACATTAATTACATAATTTGTATTCTAGGCAATGGTCCTTGGAACCTTGGCGGAGCATTCCATATTATTTTCTAAGGCTCCTGTAATTGTTGAGCTTGCCCAGATCCTTTCCTTGGATAAACCAGCTTTGCAGGGCTTGAAGCTGTCACGGACGGCAGCTTCATGCAAGATGATCCATGGTCTAGGTATTTCCATTTTCTTTCTTACCTACTATTTCAGTGTTTTAATTTATTTCCATTTTAGTGAACTGGACACATCAATTTTTTTCCTTAAACTACCATATTGCTATATATACTGCTCTGTTGTCAGAATTTCCTGTTGTATGATTTATATTGTACCAATTACATTATGCATGTGATGTAACAAATATGTCCGACTTTGTGTAGGGCGGACCTACTCTGAGAGGACCTTTTCCAACCTGAAGAGATTTCCCTTTTCGTTAAATTTAGACGAGAGTACCTCCAACAACATAAAGGTTGGTCTCATATTACATATTGCCATCAAAGTCCTTCTGTTTTTGCTTCTGTGTATGCCCTGTAAAATGTTGCATGGCTAATAAACCTTTTTATGTTGAAGGGCCTCACCATGCTTGTTTGCTACTATCATGCAGACTTGAGGAAGGTGATAGTGGAGCATTTGGGGTCTTTGGAGATTGTGAAGGTGAATGCTGCTTCTTTAGAGAAGATGCTCTGCGAGTTCTTTGAGAGAAACAACATCCCGTGGAATAACCTTGTGAGTATGCTGATGGACTCGTGTGCTGTGATGAGGGGCAGCAAGACTGGCCTCGAGACCAGGATGCACCAATACTGTCCCAACCTGCTCGATGTTGATGGGGACTCCTGTCATCATATACACAATGCGGCAAAGAAGTTCTCAGAGCCCTTTGACAGCTACTTGGAGAAGCTGTTCAGTGATCTCCAGGTTGACCATCAGTGGAGTCCAGACCAGGTAAACAAAATGCCAAGCACATTTGACACTATAGCACTTTTGTCAATACCCAAGTGTACATATACTGTATATACACACACACACTACCGTTCAAAAGTTTGGGGTTGCCCAGACAAATGTTCAGTTTCTTTGCAATTTCTCGCATGGAATAGTCTTCATTTCTAAGAACAAGAACAGACTGGCGAGTTTCACATGAAAGTTCTCTTTTTCTGGCCATTTTGAGAGTATAATGGAACCCACACATGTGACGTTATGCATAGGAAAGCCAGTTGTAAAGCTTCTCTCACCAGCATTACTGTTTTAAGCTGTGCTAACATAATTGCACAAGGGTTTTCTAATCATCCATTAGACTTCTATGTGATGAGCAAACACAATGTACCATTAGAACACTGAGTGATAGTTGCCGGAAATATATATGCTATACTATACTGAATATTGTTTTGCTACTACTACATTTCACTTCATAATATTACACTTATATGCCATAATATGTATAATGTACCAGCCTTTTTATTTTATTTGACCATATTATGTCATACTGTTATACCACTTTACTTTGAGGAGACGTCACTGTTAGTCTAGAACACTGAATAATGTTTCCACCAGTAAACCTGAACATGCACACCTCTCTCTGTGTGACAGTGATTATAACCGCATAACTATATAGATTATAATTAACTAGAGGATACACTTTTTCCTACACCTAGATCTTAAACCCTTAAATATAAACAGGAGCCCGGCCACCCTACGGAGGAAACTCATTTCGTTTTTTTTATTAAAATAAAAGTTGGATAAAATCTCCACTTGTCCTCTCCTTATATGTAGTGAGGTGTCGGTAGGTCGAACCTCCAACAACGTTAGCTAACGTGTTAGCAAGCTGACTAGTTTGCCATTAAAAAACTGGTGGGAGGAAAATGAAGCCGCTGATTGGCCAAGACTCGACACGTCAAAGATCTTCTATTGCTAAGATGATCACGACCTCAGTTTTTTTCTGTGTCCCACTCTAATCTCAGAAACGGCGGACAGTTGACGCCCCCCTCTCTTCCAAAAACAAAAACTCTTCGGATCTACACCATTCACGTAGGTTACCTATTTTGGTTTAAAAACGGCGAATTTCGCCGAAAGGTGAGAGATTTTCATGTCTGTATAATGAGACAGCTGCTGGACGCAGCCATCGACCTCCAGCAGAAACATATTTTCCACCGGCACATTAAGGTGGAAAATGTCCTTATTCAGACCGGCAAGGACGGCATTAGAGTTCAAGTCATTGACTTTGGTGTGAGCTGCTTCTTCGAGGAAGGAGAAGCTTACGACACCTTCTACGGTAAGATGTCCAGTTTTACGCCTGCTCTTCACTAACTTTACCCGTCAAACAAACCTCATCCTCACTGTCTTTTTATTATGTTTGTATATTTTAGGTACTCATGTGGCATAGTTGGCGGGAATACAAAGCCGGACCGACCAACCACAGGTTTACCAGATCAGAGCGGTCCTGGTCGACATGCTCCAAAACCCGACATTTAGACCGGACATGTTCTATCTGCAGCAAATGGTGGTTTTCCGAAAGTAAGAAAATCTTTGTCGGCACACAAAAATAAATTCATTTGAGTTCACGTTGTGATGGATCACCGGAGCTGTCGTCCTCACCCTTTCTTCTCCTTCTTTCTCTCCAGGAGATGCTGCTGCTTTGAAAATAATTAAAGCATTATCGTACTGTTTTTCTAATTACATTTTTACTTTAATAAGGTTTTTAATCCACATCCAGGTGGAAAATCTCCTGATTGAGACCTGCAAGGACGGCATTATGCTGCGTTCACACTAAACGCGGTGCGAATTTGACGCGCGAGTAGATTACATGCAAAGTCGATGCACAATCACGACAGGTTGTGGAAAAGCACATTTTTTTTGGGTGACGCTGAGTAGATAGCGGAAACGGTAACTGTTTTCACGGAGATAAGCCACGCCCCCTTTCAGGCGGGAGTAACATTTGCAACGTGTTTCGTGTGAACACAGCATTATTGCCAAGCGAGTAAACTGACGCGGTAAACGCGGCGTGAATATTCGCAATGCTTTTGGTTTGAACGCCGCATTATACCCTTATTGTGCAATAATTATGCAATAATTAAAGTGTTGGGATATATTAACTTGCGCGAATTCGCGCCGCGTCCTTTGCTCTGTTCGCGCCGCCTCAAAAGTGACTATTGCGCCGAAAATGCAACCTGTCGCGTCTGTGCATTGACTTTGCATGTAATCTGGTTCCGCAAATAATTCGCGCCGCGTTTGGTGTGAACACAGCATTAGGTTCACAAAAGCAGTGAAATATATGAATAAAATGGTAGATACATGTAAATAAATGTCTAAAACAAAATTTGTATCATTATCTTCTTTTTTTTACGTAGACGCTGTCAAAACGCATTCGGTCGGCCGTGGCGGAAGAGTTAAGAGTAGACTTTACTCTTTGATAGTGTGAGATATATGTTCAGATCCTGGGAGGTGGTGGGAAATGAGGTCCGGGATCCAAAAGAGTTATAGTAAAAGTATATTTTATAAAAAATGATAGACAGCTTATGCTCCCGCACGGGCCCTTTAAATCCACGGCGCACCTCAGAACACAGGTCCGAGTGGTTCGCTGGGTGGATGGAAAAGAGGCCGAGCGTTCGCGTACCGGTTAGTTTTCAACTCATTCGCTGGACTTAGAGTCCTTCCTATTGGTTTAATGTTTTATTACCTTTATAAACATATTATTGGCCCTGCCGTTTCAGGGGCAGAAATAGACTTCTTCTTCCGTCTTCTTCTTCTTCCCCAAAAAGGGTAGTGTCCATTGTCTCAAAAGTCAATATTTGGCTCCGCCCCCTCAGGCGAACAAGAGAACTACAACTCCTTAAAGCGGTAGTCAATATGTCATGCAGCATGCAGTATATGTCTAACATTCATTCACACATCAATCATTCTACAGTAATCAAGTGACCTTCATATGCATACAATTACAAATCCCTCATAATAATATCCCTTATTAATTATCATATTTCATGCATTGTAATGTACACACAAACAACTCATTTTATATAGATGTGCAAGTCCACATGTGACAAACTAAGCTTAAAAAACACTACAATTGCGCAAATAGTGACTTTAATTGAACCAGATTCAAGGATATCAATTTCTGCATCTCACTACTGAATTGTATTTCTTAAACTGCACTCCAACTTTCATTAAATTTTTTTCTTTTTGACTGTTTTTTTTATATTTTAAAATGAATGTTCTTAATTGTTTTTAAATCTGGTTTTCTTCTGCATCATGTTTTGATGGTTTTATGTGAAGCACTTTGAATCGCCTTGTTGTTGAAATTTGCTATATAAATAAACTTGCCTTGCCTTGTGAAAGGGTTTTCTCTGTTTTTGGGGGAGTTTTTGCTGATCCGATGTGCGGTCCTGAGACAGGGATGTTGTATGTGTACAGATTGTAAAGCCCTCGAGGCAAATTTGTAATTTCGGGCTATACAAAATAAACTGAATTAAATCGAATCTGTACAATGAAACTGATCGTATGTCTCTTTGACTCACATTCTGGAGCTGAAGGTCACAACACCAGAAAACTGGCACAGCAAAATGTGTAGTTCTGGTACATTGGCTAGCTGGCACACCGATGTAGCTAAAGAGCTAACATGCTAGCCAGCCGTGAAGATGCTAGCGCTGATCAGCCACAATAGCTCTGAATGAACAAATGCACATGATTAAAGCTCTTGGAGCGTCTTTGTACCGGGCAGTAAAGCTCGGCTCATTAGCTCAGCCAGAAATGGAAAATAAGTTCACACAGTGAATACAAAAGATGTTTCTGTATCATCACCTCCGGTCCAATAATTGCCTGAGAACATTTCATTTTTGTGGAGCAGTTTATACTCCGACAGAGGAGGTGAGATAAAAGTGGACGTCAACGTGCTAATCTGTGATTTCCATATCCATTTTATTCGGGGCTCTTTTTCTTTTTCAGACTATTTTTCTTTTTTAGATTTATGTTTCCTTTTTTTTTTAATGTAGCAGTAGCTAGCTGCGTTTGTTTAATTTGCAATACACTTTATTTTATATACAAACACTAATTCATTCAAGATATTTTCTGCACATAATTTATTTGAATTTATGTTTTACTGTATCGGAGAGAAAAGGCCTGGAAGTGGAGTAAAAACCTTATTAAAGTAAAAATGCAATTAGAAACACAGTATGATGATTCTCTGTGGTGAAAAGAAAAGATAAATTAATTTTGTTCCAATTTTATTTTAATTTTTAAAGCAGCAGCATCTCCTGACCCAGCCCAAGCTCTCTAAGAAAATGAGAAAAAACTCCCCAAAATGGGAAGAAATCTCGGGAGAGACAATTCAAAGAGAGATCCCCTCTCCTCGGACGGCTGGGCTGCGACCACACAAGGTCCCACCTGCCACCAGATGACATATATCACATATATCACACATGTTCCATATATCACATACATCACATATATCACATATATCACATACATCATACACGTGTGTGATACTATCTCATCCACAGGTGATTCCTCAGCTGCTCCAGGGTGAGGCGCTGATCCGGGTCCTGATGCAAACACGCATTTAGGAAATCTCTGCAATCTGGAGGGAAAGAAGGAGAAGAAAGGGTTAGGGCGACTGATCCATCACAACGTGAACTCAAATGAACAGATTGCCGACATGTTTGCGTTTGTTTTTCTTACTTTCGGAAAGCCACCATTTTGTCCTCTTGAACAGGTAGAACATGTCTGCTCTGAAAGATGGATTTTGGAGCATGTCGACCAGGACCGCTCCCACCTGGTATACTGTGCTGGGTCCGGCTTCGTACTCCTCCCGACTGTACCACTCTGGTGGGATGTGAGTTCCTAAAATATACAAACATAATAAAAAGACAGTGAGGAGGAGGAGCTTTGTTTGAAGGGTAAAGTTAGTGAAGAGCAGGCGTAGAACTGGACATCTTACCGTAGAAGGTGTCATAAGCTTCTCCTTCCTTGGTGAAGCAGCTCACACCAAAGTCAATGACGCGAACTCTAATGCCGTCCTTGCCGGTCTGAATAAGGAGATTTTCCAATTTAATGTCCCGGTGAAAAATGTTTTTCTGCTGGAGGTCGATGGCTGCGTCCAGCAGCTGTCTCATTATAATCTAAAAACAAAAAGAGAGAGATGAGGGATCAGAGAGGAGAATGCTTGGACATGTTTTCATGGCTGTGACTGAGTTGACTGCAGCAGCTTACCTTCGCTTCCTTTTCTTTTAAGCGGCCTCCTTTGTCATTAATGTATTCGAGGAGGTCTACGGCGGGCATCGGTCTCTCCAGCACCAGGATCAGCTCCTGGTCCAGATCGTACCAGTCCAGCAGGTCAATGTGTGCTGAATGCCGCTCTGATTCGGCCGCCAGTTTCATCATGACGGCGACCTCCATGGGGATCTGCTTCCCGGTATCGTCCTCGTGATAGAGGATCTGTTGGTCTTTGGGGATATGCTTGATAACGACCTCGGAGATACAAACAAGACTTTTTGGTTACACTTCCTCACTATGCTGTGTGTGTCTGTGTGTGTGTGTGTGATAGAACATGGGAGAAACACTTACATCCAGATCATTCGCTTTGCGGTAGCCAGCAAACACAAACCCGGATCCTCCTTCGCCAAGTCCCTCCTGCTGCTGGTACTTTGCTTCAAACATGGCAGACGGGCCCAACGTCCTCTTCTTCCTTCTAACTCGTCCATCATCGGCGACGGCCTTCTTCTTCGCGCTTCTCTTGATCACAGCCACCTCAGGTCCGTTTCTGCTTTCTACAGATGAGAAAAAACAACATGAGTCACAACAAAACAAAAAAGTCCCTTAAACTAAAAGACAAGACGTCATTCAATGTCTCTTAGCTCGTCATTTAAAGCAGAATAATAGTTTAAGGTAGTGATTTTTCAATTTAAATACAGGAATAAAGCTTACCAGTGTTCACTGAAGTGGACGGAAACTCATTGTAACAGGGGATGGTGTCCAGTCGCCTACGTTTCTCCTTTGGGTTTTTATCCTTTTCTGTTGCTTTTCTCTTTACTGCTTCAGAGACCACGTCCAACTCATTGTCACAGGGGATGGAGTCCAGTCTCCTACAGTTCTCCTGTGGGTCCTCCTCTACAGATTTTACGCGCTTTCCAAATATGATGCCCATGATAACTGAAGACTGCTGAAGACCTTTCTAACAACTTGTGTTTCTGTTCCTCTAAGGCTGGAGTCTATATGTGTGAACTGGACTCTGAGAGTTCTAAAGCTGTGGCTTAGATGAGGTGTTCCATTATGAGGTCACAGGCTGTGACATCACAGCGTTTCGGAATATGCAAATGAGCGTTTATAGTAAATTGTGTATGTGTGTGTACAGTTAATTAGTGAAGATGGAGGTTATCCACTGAATACATTCATAGTATACATTGCATAAAGTAATATGTGTACAAGCATACAATACTTATTTGTTGTCATCTTTAGTCTCTTTTTCATCTGTTTTCCATCTGTTTGTGGTCACTTACTGTCTCTTTTTAGTCATTGTGTGTCTCTATGTGGTTGTCTTGACCCGTTCCATAGTTGTTGTGAGTTTCTTTGTGTCTCTTTGCGGCTGTTTTGCATCAATGTGTAGATGTTTTGTGTCTGTGTGTAGTCATCTTGACTGTCTTTGTAGCCGCTTTGTGTCTCTTCATCGTCATGTTGTGTCTCTTTGTGGTTGATTTGCCCCTTTTCATAGTTGTGAGTCTCTTTGTTGCCTTTTTGTGTCTCTTTGCAATCATTTTGTGTCGTTGTTGTCATTTTGAGTTGCTGCGTGTCTCCTTGACTCACATTCTGGAGCTGAAGGTCACAACACTGGCTAATGGCCCCTCACACCAGAACACTGACACGGCAAAATGTGTAGTTCTGGTACGTTGGCTAGCTGGCACACCGCTGTAGCTAAAGAGCTAACATGCTAGCTAGCCGTGAAGATGCTAGCGCTGGTCAGCCACAGTAGCTCCAAATGAACAAATGCACATGATTAAAGCTCTTGGAGCGTCTTTGTACCGGGCAGTAAAGCTCGGCTCATTAGCTCAGCCAGAAATGGAAAATAAATTCACACAGTGAATACAAAAGATGTCCAATAAGCGTCTGAGAACATTTCATTTTTGTGGAGCAGTTTATACTCCAACAAAGGAGGTGAGATAAAAGTGGACGTCAACGTGCTAATCTGTGATTTTCATATCCATTTTATTCAGGTTTTTTAATCAGGGACTCTTTTTCTTTTTTAGATTTATGTTTCCTTTTTTTTATGTAGCATTAGCTAGCTGCGTTTGTTTAATTTGCAATACACTTTATTTTATATACAAACACTAATTCACTCAAGATATTTTCTGCACACATAATTTATTTGAATTTATGTTTTACTGTATCGGAGAGAAAAGGCCTGGAAGTGGAGTAAAAACCTTATTAAAGTACAAATGCAATTAGAAACACAGTATGATGATTCTCTGTGGTGGAAAGAAAAGATAAATTAATTTTGTTCCAATTTTATTTTAATTTTTAAAGCAGCAGCATCTCCTGACCCAGCCCAAGCTCTCTAAGAAAACGAGAAAAAACTCCCCAAAATGGGAAGAAATCTCGGGAGAGACAATTCAAAGAGAGATCCCCTCTCCTCGGACGGCTGGGCTGCGACCACACAAGGTCCCACCTGCCACCAGATGACATATATCACATATATCACACATGTTCCATATATCACATACATCACATATATCACATATATCACATACATCACATATATCACATATGTTCCATATATCACATACATCACATATATCACATATGTTCCATAAACATATATCACACATGTTCAAAATCAAACACCGACGGTTCAACCCTCGGGAGCAATTTAGGTTCAGTGTCTTGCTCAAGGACACTTGGACATTTAAATGTGTGTAGTTATGTTTAAATGTAACTGTAGACGTGTGTGGTGTGTGATACTATCTCATCCACAGGTGATTCCTCAGCTGCTCCAGGGTGAGGCGCTGATCCGGGTCCTTATGCAAACACGCATTTAGGAAATCTTTGCAATCTGGAGAGAAAGAAGGAGAAGAAAGGGTTAGGACGACTGATCCATCACAACGTGAACTCAAATGAACAGATTGCCGACATGTTTGCGTTTGTTTTTCTTACTTTCGGAAAGCCACCATTTTGTCCTCTTGAACAGGTAGAACATGTCTGCTCTGAAAGATGGATTTTGGAGCATGTCGACCAGGACCGCTCCCACCTGGTATACTGTGCTGGGTCCGGCTTCGTACTCCTCCCGACTGTACCACTCTGGGGGGATGTGAGTTCCTAAAATATACAAACACAGTAAAAAGACAGTGAGGAGGAGGAGCTTTGTTTGAAGGGTAAAGTTAGTGAAGAGCAGGCGTAGAACTGGACATCTTACCGTAGAAGGTGTCATAAGCTTCTCCTTCCTTGGTGAAGCAGCTCACACCAAAGTCAATGACGCGAACTCTAATGCCGTCCTTGCCGGTCTGAATAAGGAGATTTTCCACCTTAATGTGCCGGTGGAAAATGTGTTTCTGCTGGAGGTCGATGGCTGCGTCCAGCAGCTGTCTCATTATAATCTAAAAACAAAAAGAGAGAGATGAGGGATCAGAGAGGAGAATGCTTGGACATGTTTTCATGGCTGTGACTGAGTTGACTGCAGCAGCTTACCTTCGCTTCCTTTTCTTTTAAGCGGCCTCCTTTGTCAATAATGTACTCGAGGAGGTCTACGGCGGGCATCGGTCTCTCCAGCACCAGGATCAGCTCCTGGTCCAGATCGTACCAGTCCAGCAGGTCAATGTGTGCTGAATGCCGCTCTGATTCGGCCGCCAGTTTCATCATGACGGCGACCTCCATGGGGATCTGCTTCCCGGTATCGTCCTCGTGATAGAGGATCTGTTGGTCTTTGGGGATATGCTTGATAACGACCTCGGAGATACAAACAAGACTTTTTGGTTACACTTCCTCACTATGCTGTGTGTGTCTGTGTGTGTGTGTGTGATAGAACATGGGAGAAACACTTACATCCAGATCATCCGCTTTGCGGTAGCCAGCAAACACAAATCCGAATCCTCCTTCGCCAAGTCCCTCCTGCTGCTGGTACTTTGCTTCAAACATGGCAGACGGGCCCAACGTCCTCTTCTTCCTCCTAACTGGTCCATCATCGGCGACGGCCTTCTTCTTCGCGCTTCTCTGGCTCTGAGCCGCCTCAGGTCCGTTTCTGCTTTCTACAGATGAGAAAAAACAACATGAGTCACAACAAAACAAAAAAGTCCCTCAAACTAGAAGACAAGACGTCATTTAATGTCTCTTAGCTCGTCATTTAAAGCAGAATAATAGTTTAAGGTAGTGATTTTTCAATAATAAATTCAGGAATAAAGCTTACCATTGTTCACTGAAGTGGACGGAAACTCATTGTAACAGGGGGTGCTGTCCAGTCTCCTACAGTTCTCCTGTGGGTCCTCCTCTACAGATTTTATGTGATTTCCAAATATGATGCCCATGATAACTGAAGACTGCTGAAGACCTTTCTAACAACTTGTGTTTCTGTTCCTCTAAGGCTGGAGTCTATATGTGTGAACTGGACTCTGAGAGTTCTAAAGCTGTGGCTTAGATGAGGTGTTCCATTATGAGGTCACAGGCTGTGACATCAGTGTTCCGGAATATGCAAATGAGCGTTTATAGTAAATTGTGTTTGTGTGTGTACAGTTAATTAGTAAAGATGGAGGTTATCCACTGAATACATTCATAGTATACATTGCATAAAGTAATATGTGTACAAGCATACAATACTTATTTGTTGTCATCTTTAGTCTCTTTTTCATCTGTTTTCCATCTGTTTGTGGTCACTTACTGTCTCTTTTTAGTCATTGTGTGTCTCTATGTGGTTGTCTTGACCCGTTCCATAGTTGTTGTGAGTTTCTTTGTGTCTCTTTGCGGCTGTTTTGCATCAATGTGTAGATGTTTTGTGTCTGTGTGTAGTCATCTTGACTGTCTTTGTAGCCGCTTTGTGTCTCTTCATCGTCATGTTGTGTCTCTTTGTGGTTGATTTGCCCCTTTTCATAGTTGTGAGTCTCTTTGTTGCCTTTTTGTGTCTCTTTGCAATCATTTTGTGTCGTTGTTGTCATTTTGAGTTGCTGCGTGTCTCCTTGACTCACATTCTGGAGCTGAAGGTCACAACACTGGCTAATGGCCCCTCACACCAGAACACTGACACGGCAAAATGTGTAGTTCTGGTACGTTGGCTAGCTGGCACACCGCTGTAGCTAAAGAGCTAACATGCTAGCTAGCCGTGAAGATGCTAGCGCTGGTCAGCCACAGTAGCTCCAAATGAACAAATGCACATGATTAAAGCTCTTGGAGCGTCTTTGTACCGGGCAGTAAAGCTCGGCTCATTAGCTCAGCCAGAAATAGAAAATAAGTTCACACAGTGAATACAAAAGATGTTTCTGTATCATCACGTCCGGTCCAATAAGCGTCTGAGAACATTTAATTTTTGTGGAGCAGTTTATACTCCGACAGAGGAGGTGAGATAAAAGTGGACGGCGCCACACAGCTAATAAGCTACAGTAATAGCCTCCTCCATTTTGGACTCCGACATCAGTGGAGGAGAGAGGGAGCGGACAGGTGGCATTGAACACAGGATGCATTAAAACAGGAGGCAGAGGGAGGAAGAAAGAAAGGACAGATGAGGGAGGAGGAGCTCCAACGTGCTTTGCTTTCTCCGCATGAATGGAATCAGTCGGGAGGACAAATGTCTGGTGTGTGGCGTGGTGACGAGTATTCTGGGAAATTATGACCATATGGGGCTCCCAAAAGAAGGAATGTGAGAGGGATGCAATCCTCACACTAACCAACCATCTACTGGGTCTGTGGTCAGAGTGCTTCTGCGCCGGCCGCAGGAGCCAGAGCTCCCCCTGGTGGCCGCTTGGGGCACTGCAGCGCTACGTGTGTGGAATGTAATATTGGGTTCAGGGCCAGAAATAGCACTTTGTCAGAAGACATCAACACAGTGTCTGCAGTATTGTGTTGAGGCGAAACAAATCCAGAGCAATCATTTTGATTAAAGCAATTTACACAACTCTGTTGATGTCTGGTCAAACAGATCTTAAAATAATAACTTTATTATCATTAAATTATGACTTTACTGTCATAACATTACAACTTTTATCTTGTAACAGTATGACTGTACAACTTCCGCATTATACGACAACTTTAATCTCATAATATTACCATTTTTTTCTCAGAAAACACAGACATGAGGGCTATGTTTTGAATTTGCAGAGAGTTAGGAATTGTTTTCTTCTGAAAAACAAACATCAGTTTGAAATTTGGTTAAAACGGTATCTACGAATTTCGGTGAAAGTGGAAATCCCTCTTGGAAGAGAACGTGAAATGTAGGTGCAAGATGGAAAAGTGATGGTCACAAGGATTTATGTTCTTTAATTACTATTTATTTGTATGATACTTGTGAGTTGTGTTCATGGCCACATATTGTGTGGGTTTGACTGCATGCGTGTGTGGGAGGATGTGCTAATAGGGATCCTAAGAAAAAAGAAGAAAGAATGCTTGGATGCTTTTAAATTAATTAAAATGAATGCATGTATTGGGGTGAATTCACACGCACATTTAAAGAGGTTTCGAACCCGAACAAAAGACCCCAAAGAGGCGGGGTGAGTAAATCATGACGACGTTACATCCACGTTTTATCCATGTTTTGTGTTTTCCTTTCGATAATAAAGACATTTCCACCATGAACTGGTGCATTCAAATTCACCTGAATGCTGGAAGAGTTTGCTGCTCGACCTTGAAACATACAGTACACGTATACACGTATACAGTGTATAAACTGTGGTACTTTTGAACTGTAAAACTGTCAAAGCCTTCTGCACCATCCCGTATGCTCTGATCAAACCCCACAGTCCTGATGAGGCCGATAAGATCGTTAAACCCTCAATAAATAAAACCTTTTTTATTGTCTATTTCAGGGGTGGCCAACCAGTCAGAGACTAAGAGCCACATTTTTTACTGTGTTACTGCAAAGAGCCACATCATAACCCCCCCCCCCCCCCCCCCCCCCCCCCGGTGGTCTGGGGCAGTGGTTTAACTGGTCTGGCTGCAGGACCCACCATCACCCTGAATGACAAGCCGCGACCAAAGCGAGGAACATTTTCAACTTCTCAATTTGA
Organism: Taurulus bubalis; assembly: GCF_910589615.1. Taxonomy (NCBI): domain Eukaryota; kingdom Metazoa; phylum Chordata; class Actinopteri; order Perciformes; family Cottidae; genus Taurulus; species Taurulus bubalis. The sequence goes on along the minus strand of NC_136589.1, from coordinate 3,552,036 downwards.
TTTAATGAGAATATGGCATCGTTTGAACCTGAGATAGTATCACAGTATGCTAAACAGAAATATTCCCTTTCACACTCAATTAAAAACCCAAAAGTGCTTCTTAAGGATACAAGGTAATACAACACACATAATAATGTTATAACTTCAGCCTTTTTGAACATAACAAAAAAAAGGTTGGGAATGAAGCAAACTATCACAAATAGTCCGATGTGTAAACTCACGCAAGTAAAGTGTGTTGTGAACGCAGCATTGAGGAGTGTGTGAATATTCAATTCAGTTTATTTTATATAGCCCAAAATCACAAATTAAAATGTGCAATCTGTACAAATAACATCCTGTCCCGGGACCTCACATCAGATCAGGAAAAACTCCCCAAATAAAGATAGTAAAAACCATTTCACAGGGAAAACAGGAAGAACCCTTCAGGAGAGCAACAGAGGAGGATCCCTCTCCCCGGATGGACAGAAGAATAGATGTCATGTGACCAGAATGACCAACGTAACAGAGTTACAACACATGACATCAATATGACTGAAATTGAATAAATTGCACTCTGCCGCATTAAAAAATCCCTTCAAAATAAAAGCACAGGATTTTTTTTTTTTTTTGCCCATGTAAAATGACCGTCCTGACGGACTGAAAACGTGTCCGCGAATGACTGAAAACGGGTCCGCGAATGACTGAAAACGGGTCCGCGAATGACTGAAAACGGGTCCGCGAATGACTGAAAACGGGTCCGCGAATGACTGAAAACGGGTCCGCGAATGACTGAAAACGGGTCCGCGAATGACTGAAAACGGGTCCGCGAATGACTGAAAACGGGTCCGCGAATGACTGAAAACGGGTCCGCAAATGACTGAAAACGGGTCCGCGAATGACTGAAAACGGGTCGCAAATGACTGAAAATGGGTCGCAAATGACTGAAAACGGGTCCGCGAATGACTGAAAACGGGTCCGCGAATGACTGAAAACGGGTCGCAAATGACTGAAAATGGGTCCGCGATTTCATGGCTTTCAAGCCGTCGCGCCTTGAGTTCGACACCAGTGGTCTGAAGTATTTGCAAAATCAATAAAAAGATAAAAAAAAAAAAACACACACAAACTTCGATATGAACGCAAGAGCCGCATGAAACCAGGCAAAGAGCCGCATGCGGCTCGGGAGCCGCGGGTTGGCCAGGCCTGGTCTATTTAGTCCTCAAGCAGTTTTCTGGAGCTTTAAAAAAACGAAAATAATAAAGGATTTATTTATTTGATCCGATAATGGTCATGAAACCTTCTAAGCAAAAGCCTGACTAAAGAGGTAGCTTTTAAGTTTTGTTTTACATCACCAAAAGTCACCAAATAACACAAACCCCGTCTCAAAGAGCATCTAACACGACGCACTTAATATAGTTTTATATTAAAAACAAACTTCAATTCACTTTTTCCACCTTTCCAAAGGTGTCATTATTTATATTTGTGTCTTTCCAAATTAGAGTGTATGCTGTTTCAATAATAATACAAAATAATCTAAATTGTAGCTAATTGCTAGCTTTTAGGTTGATCTGTAAAGAAATCAACACGTTCAGCTTCTCATGGACCCTCTGGCTGGCTGTTTTATTAGCTCGAAACACACACACACACACACACACACACACACACACACACACACACACACACACATAAAACTAAAAGCATTTTGCTTTTTGGAAGAAAAAACAACTAAATGACTATCGTGAAGCCCCCGCAGGTCCTCTCACTAAATTCTCATTATGCAACCTACAATTTACAACATGAGAGAATTTCCTCCCATTTTACTGGTCAAAACAAATCCCATATTCAGGATGATTATGCAGCAGACCTGAAGTGCTTTGCAACACACACACACACACACACACACACACACACACAAACACACACACACACACACACACACACACACACACACACACACACACACACACACACACACACACACACACACACAAAAACATATCCACAATTTGCAAAGTGGCAATCATCTGGGAAATGCAACAGAAATGTAAATTGCTTTCACGGAGCCCCCTGCTTGGTGTCAGCTGGTTGGAGCATGCAGCGCTTCATAAACTGGGCGAGTGACTTAAAAAGCAATGCGTCTGTCTGGGCCCCCTCACAGGCAGCAGGGGGGGTCGTGAATCAGCTGCAACTGATTTAGGACTCAGCCCGGTGCAGAGGATGAATCCTCCGGTAAATCCGTCCCCGATAAGTGCTGCGCACGCTCAAAGGGAGCTGACTCGGGGCTCCTGCATCGGCCCTTTGGCTCCCAGCAAAGTCTGGATGGAGGGGGCGTGGCCTGATCTCAGGGCGGGAGTGTCGTCCGCGACTGCGGGAGTCGGGAAGAAAGTCTGAGGGAGGATTGGTGCGTGAAAAGATCTGGATGTGTGTGAGGGGGCAACAGCCACGGGCCGAAGAGGATTTACGCGTTCACTTAAAGTCAGTCAGAGTCTCGGCGTTATGCTAATGTTGAGCTAATAAAGTTAGCCAAAGATACAACGGTCTCCTAAACTTATTCTACACGTAACACTACAGTGTTTGGTACCTGATGATGCAACAACGGCAGCTGTGACAATCCCCCACCGGGATGCTTTGTGTGTGTGTGCATGTGTGTGTGTGTGTGTGTGTGTGTGGCATTAGGTGTTGATTCCGTTCTGTTCTTTCGAGCAGTTTAGCGATCACAGGGCGGAAGGAAGCTCCGGCTGTGATGAACCGGCTTCCCGCTGCTCGCTCCGTCAATCCAAACCGTCCCTCTGAATTCTGTCCAATTTGTCATCCGCAGTGTTTTTTTATTCATATTTTTTTATTGGACACAAACACTCACACCGTCAATAAAACCTTTTTTTCTTCTTCTCGTGCCAAAATCCTGCCGTGCAGCCCTACAAGTACATCAGGATGTGTGTGTCCGTGTGTGTGTGTGTGTGTGTGTGTGTGTGTGTGCGTGCGTCGGCATACATTAGCACTATAAGTCGCAGTTTCTGTTCGTGTCGTGCTTCACACCGAGCTGCGAGATGCAATTAGCTGACTCAGCCAGACGGACTCAGTCGGGTTGAGAAGAGTGATTGTGTTTCGAGAAGAAAAACAAAACACACTGGGCTTTTCTCCAGGCGTCAGCCGGGGCTCTATATTCCCACGGGGATGCTGAGTGATCCACGTGGACGTCAGTAAACGTCACGCCGTCCTCCAGAAGAGCGATGCGGCGCCGTGTCAAATACCCTCACGCGGTCTGGGCTGTGATTGGCTCAGTGGTGAGTAATTAACGGGGAGGTGGTCTCCTCAGCAAATCCCCAAAACCCCCACAACAGGCGTCACACACACATTTTGAACTGTGGTTTTTCTGGATGTCGTTTTTTTTTTTGACACAGTGAGTCAGAGTCGCCCCCTTGTGGATCACACCTGTCAGAGCTGAAGATTTGTAATACTTGTTGCGTGATAAAGTGATATCATACAGTCATGGGGTTGGTAACGATTACACTGTTGCGCAATTACTCTGTTCATTAATCGGTTATGTATCATAGAGCCTGTGTGATTGGGGTTTTGAGCATCATCCGCCAGCTTGCTTTACTGTAGGCCAACTTCATTTAGTGATGTCGTCACAGACGGAGCATTTAAAAGGTGCAATATTAAAGCAGCATTAATATAAACAATGACGTGCTTTATGTAAAGATGTGGTGCAGTCATGTTCCTACTGTAGTTTAGAACCCACAACCTCCCGTTCCCCCTCAGGTAAACGCTGTCAGCTGCCTTTGTTAGCAGCGTTGGGCGTCGCCATGTTGAGAGCCGTGTGGAGGCAATCCCTCAATCACATGCTCTGCTCTGAAGTCCCCTTTTCGAACATGTTTGGCTATATTTCAAAGTGTATTCATAGACTGTATGTCCATAAAGCACAATACTGATTTGACTTAAACACGTGTAAAAAACATTTGACAGCATGTGGTC